>NC_045706.1:50461915-51061915 GCF_009834535.1 Camelus ferus | reverse complement strand
AGCTTCTTTAAGCCCCTTTCCTCCAGTAGGAGACAAATCTCTAACTCACAGGGCTGTTGTGAGGATGAAGGGAAAAAATACAGGCTACTTAACAAACGGTGATGGTAGATACAGTGGTTGTTATCATAAATTCTCTTCAAGCCAGTAATCTGGACTGCCCCCAAATTATCTGAGATGTAGGCAAAGATTTCATGCACAAAAGATGTCTATCCAGCATTGCTTATAATCATAAAAACATGATTGATAGATAAGATAGATAGATAGATTAAAAGATAGATAAAATAAACCATGGAAACAACACACCCAGCATTAGGGGGAAAGTTAAGAAAGTAATGGTACAACTATGTGGTTTTGGATATAAACCCAATTGATAGCATATAATATGCACTGTTCTGTACCTTCCTTTTTTAACTTAACAGTATAACATTTTGCAAGTTTTACTTGTCTGCAGGATAACAGTGCCTAGCATTGGAACTGCTGGCTCAAAAGATGTGCATTTAACAATTTGCAGCCATGGCCAATTTGCCCCACAGAAGTTGTTCCAAAGCACACTCCGGCAGAGATACCAGAGGGCCTTTTTCTGCAGCTCTCCACAACAGTGTTCTCAACCTTTGTTCTTGGCCAAGGTGAAAGTGGTATCCCATTGAAATTTCAATTTGCATTTCTCTTATGAGTGAGGTTGAGCACCTTTTCATATGTTTAACAGCCATTTGTATTTCCTTTTCATTGAATTGTCTGCTCACAGTATCTTTGGCCTCAGTTTCTATTGAGTAATAGGTCTTTTTTTTCTCCCTGCATTCATTTAGCTCTTCAGTTATGCAAATTATTTTTCCTCTAGTTTATCACTTATCTTTTAATTTTTTTTTCTCGGTGGTTTTTGCCATTCAGCTTTAAAATAAAAAGCCATATTATCTAGGTTCTAGGCAATTGCTCTTTCTGTGCCGTGACACTCTGCATTGTCCTAACTCATTGACTCTTCTCACTCTTTCTGAGCTCCTTGAGGGCAGGGACTGTGACTATCTGGTTCATCACTTGAACCCCTGGCAGGCAGCCAAAAGATACCTGTTCAGTGACTAGTTCCATGTTGTGAATGAGTGCCAATAACCCATGCCTGCTAGGTAAATCTGCTCAGCACAGTACACAAAGAAAAAACATTCCCCTGTCCTATCAACTTCTGCCACCAAACAATCATGATCAATTCGTAACAAAAATGTAGTGAATTTTCAAGGTATCACCCCAGCCTCAGAGATCAACATTCAAGGTCATATGTGAGAGTTAACAAGTCCACCCCTCAGCCTCCCACCCAGCCCAGCCCCAGTCCAGCCCCAGTCCAGCCCCAAGTGGGACACACTCTCCCAGCCCCTTAGGGACTCACTGTGCTCTGGCTCCTCGGCTGAGCGGGCTGGTGGGCAAATCCCCATCCACAGGGGACTGGGGCAGCTTCAGAAGACCCTCAGTGTGTCTTCTCAGGTACCTAGGAGGAAAAGCAAAGTTCCTTTCCAATTGCAAAGAACTGGGAGGCTCAGATTGTGTCATGCAAATGATTAACTCCAATCTATGGAGCATTCCTGGCCTCACCAGGAAGAATCAAGCAAATTCAAATTAAAAGGAAAAGGAAGAGGGTACAGAACAATTTTCAGCCTTTGGCAGAGGTAGACCAGGTTAGGAATTGCTGCCAGGGTCTCATATAGTGCTTGCTGTTCAGGGGCAAAATTGTGCAGAGGTACAAAATTAAACCTTGTCTCCAAAGCTGATTTCATTTTGGAGCTCAGCCATCTGTGTTGTTTTTCCATAAGCAAGGGACATCGATCTGACTCTAGGAGGGCTGCATTCACGTATCCAATTCTGCTTTATTCGAATAGTTAGCCTCCTCTTCCAAGAAAACATGATGCAGCCACTATAAACAACGACCCCTACCGGACCAGAGACATTGAAAATATCTTTATATCTCTATGTATCTTAAAGGCTTTTTTATTTTTAACTTTTTATTTTGAAAAAATATCAAATTTACAGAAAAGTTACAAAAACAATTCAGTGAATTCCCAAACACTCCTCATCTAGATTCACCAATTGTTCTTGTTTTTTTCGGCTACATTTGCTTTATCACTCTCTATACAATATATACTATTATTATCTTTTTAAATGAAATATTTGAAGGCAAATTGTAGACTTTTACCCCTAAATATTTAAGTCTTTGCTGCTAACAGTAAAGACATCCTCTTACATAATCACAGTACAGGTATTAAATTCAGAAAGTTTAACATTGTTAAATTACTGCTATCTAATCTGCTGTTCATATTCAAATTTTACCAATTGTCCCAATAAAGTGCTTTATAGCTCTTTGTTTCCCAGACCAGTATCTAATCTTGGTTGCATTTAGTTATTTTGTCTTCTTAATTTCCTTTGATCCAGAAGAGTTCCTCAACCTAGTCTTTATGATCTTGAAGTTTTTAAAGATTCCTGGCCAGTAGAATTTCCTTTAGTTTGCATTTGTCTGATGTGTCTCCATGATTAGATTCAGATCATGCATTTTTGATAAAAATATTTTAATTGCTCATGATTCTTGTATACTATAACCAAATTATCAGAGGAGTCACATTTTGAAATAGTTTTTTCATTATGGTTAATTTGGATTTGCAGCTGATTTTCTAATGCATTATCTTCTACATTTTTGTACTATCTCCTTTTGATAATCAGTAAACATGGTATTTTATTTTATTTTTTGCATTTAGGGTTTATTCTTTTGAATACAGATCAGGGTGTTTCTCTTGTTGCTCACACTCTTTTTGTCAGTTCTGTTTTTTGTATCTGTTTATAATATTTGGATATTAACAATTTATTTTGAAATAAAAGTCGTTCCCCTCTACACCAGGTCTCTCTTATTCTCCTTTGTATCTCTACCTGAGCGCCACTCAGGAAGCCTCTGGGAAACCTTGGTTGACTCAGTGAGTAAATTTAGTAGCTATGCACTGAATCTTCTGAATTCAGGTCCTATGCAAAACATAATTTTGGTTGCTATTAATTACTCTATACATTGAGAAGGAAAGAATTCAGGTATTACAGTTTTACAAAAATTTCTTCTACTAATGCTTTAAGTGTCTCAATCTTCTAATGAGCCCAAAGTCCACTATCTTTGGCTAAAACCATGCTTGATCTCTGGTGCCTTTGAAGAGGAAGGTTGGAGGGGGTGGTTGGTGATCTGAAGTTGGGGTTCTTGGGGGAAATATCCCCCACAAATGAAGACAGAGGCAGGCTGAGAGCTTTCAGGCTCTACTCAAGGACACCAAGTCTGAATCCAGAGAATTGGACATAGTCACTCCTTGGGTTCAAACCTTCTAGCTTGTAATAGGCCCAGCCACATCAGTCTGATGCTCAAGGCACCTGCCATCCAGAACCTGCCCACCTCTCAGGGCTCAGGTTCTCCCTCCTTATTCCTCTGCCAGTAACACGTCTTCTCTACCCTCTCTTTGGAGTTTTGATACTTGATCAAAGAAGGATAGAGGCTCAAAATCACAGAGAATTTTTAAAATTTAAATCATAATAAAATAGTTTAAATTTATCAGATTGGCAAAGATAAGATAGGTTAATTATAGGCAAAATAAGTACTTTTGTACACTTTTCATATATTTTATGGCATCTGTTTCAACTTAAGATGCCTTCACCAGTGGACCCAGCAATTCCATTTCTGGAGCTCATTCCCTATAGAAATACTTGCACAAAGAAGTGCAAACAGACAAGCAAAAAAGCATGTAAAAGCATGTTCACTGTAACCTTTTTGTAACAATGAAAAGAAGGAAACAGGTTTCTCAACTGTACACCAATAGGGGCTGGTTACATAGATTATAGCTCAGCATAGAGAGTAAAACAATCTGGCTATTAAAAAGAGCAAGGTGGATCTGTGTGATCTGATATGAAACCTGTCCAAATTATATTGTTAAATGAAAAAACAATTTGCAAACCAGATTAAATATGGTTATTAATATTGTGAAAATATTAACTAGTTTATATGTTAATACATTCACAGCCAAAAATCTGAAAAAAACCCACACTAAACTATGAACAATGGTTATCATCTCAGGAATGTGGGATTATGGGAGGCTTTAACATTCTTTGTTCTGTACATTTGTGACATTTGAAATTTTTATAAGAAATGCTATTTGAAAATCAGGGGGAAAAAACCCCAAAGAATAGGGAGAGGTGGGTGTAACTCACTGGTAGAGAGCATGCTTAGCATACTCGGGGGCCTGGGTTCAAGCCCCAGTAGTTCCATTAAAAAAAAAAAAAACAATGAATAAAAAAGCCCATGAATTTTTTAAAATGATAGTGTGTGGGGTCAGGGAGTTGGTGGGGGTCCAGGTGCAATAAGATTAGCCATATGTTGACAACTGCTGAAGCTTTGGGAGGGTTTCTGTATTCTCTAGTTTTGCATGTTAGAATACTCCATAATAAAAAGTAAAAAAGAAAAAAGAAAAACACCCAAAATCTTAGGACAGGTAGGAGAAGAGGAAGCACAGCCTGCCTGTTAGTTGGGAAAGGATGGATTTCTTTAAACATCTAAGCGCAGATTTTAACAGGTAGAGGATGAGGCTCATTATTGACTTTTTTAAAGTGTGAAAACTGATTTTGGAAAGATTCCTTTGTATAATTTGAGTTGGAGAAGAGAAGGAGCAGAGGTGAGGAGACAAGTAGAAATCACTTTGCTACAGGCCAGTAGCAATAAGGTAGAAAGGAAGGGTCAGTTACAGGTGGGATGGAGGCTGCAGGGGAGAGTCAGTCAGGGTGCCTGTTGAGTGGGGAGGTGGGAGAGGAGTCCTGCGAACATCTCAGTTCTTCCTCAGAGCACCTGGAGGCTGGTGGGGCCATCAACAGACCCAGGCAGAGATCAGTTTCCTGAGCCCCAGGTTCCATCTGCCTCCGCCCAGGGAACCCCCTCCTCCCAACCTCTGCAGGGGCCTTTCAGCTGGCCCTCGCCTGGCTCAAGTGCGGCTGGAACAACGGGCCTTGAACTTGACTCCACTCTTTCCTCTCCATTCCTCCCAACACCACTGTCCATTTCTTGTAAGGTTCCCTAACTGGTTATAGGGGTTAGCAGGAGGATTTGTTTTCTAATGTTCATTTACTCATCCAGTATCTTTAAGTAGCCACAACAAGCCCAGGTGTTGAGTACACATAGTAATGGGAATAGACAAGTCACTGGTCTCCTGGCACCTACAGTCCATTCTTCCACCATCTCATAAGCAGTTCTGTTTGTTAGTTTTCTCCTTTACAAAATTATTATTATTGTGATAAAATACATATAACATAAAATTTACTATCCTAACCATTTTTATGTATACAGTTTTATAGCATTAATTACTTTTTAAATCATAACTTCCTATTCTACCCCTCCCCCCTCCCCCCAGTCCCCAGGAACCACCACTCCACTTTCTGTCTCGATAAATTTGATTACCTGAGGTACTTCATATAAGTGGAATTATACACAATTTGTCTTTTGTGTCTGGCTTATTTCATTTAGCATACTCTTCTCAAGGTTCATCCATGTTGTAGCATGTGTCAGAATTTCCCTCCTTTTAAAGGATGAATTAACATTTTATTGTATGGATATACCACATTTTCTTGGGTTGTTTCCACCATTTGGCTATTGTGATGAAGCTGCTATGAACATGGATATACAAACATTTCTTTAAATCCCTGCTTTCAAGTCTTTGGCTCTATACCCAGAAGCAGAGTTGTTGGATCATATGGTAATTTTATTTTTTAATTTTTCGAGGAAATGCCATACCGTTTTCCACAGTGACTGCTATTTTCCATTCTCACCAACAGTGAGCCACAAAGGTTCCAATTTCTCCACAACCTCACCAGCACTTTTTATGTTGTTTGCTTGTTTTTACAGTAGCCATCCTAATTGATATGAAGTGGTATGGTGGGTTTTAAAACATAAAATTTTTTTTACAACTAACATTGTTCAAGGATATGACTTTGGATCCAAAAGGTTCCTTTCCTCTGGCATTAAGCCACCTCAGTCAGAGACAGAAAACTTTGAGAAGGACCAGCAGTTGTAGCACCTTCTTTCCAGGTTTCTAATTCTACTATTCTGAATGCAACATACCTGGAGGGCTCAATTTTACTCCACACAGGGCTGCCCCTTAGCTCAGTTTCCCTATATATACAATAGGAATAATAATAGTGTCTACCTTGGAGGGTTATTATGAAGATGAAATAAGTTAGTTAACATTAAGTACTTAGAATGGGGCCTGACATATTGTAAGCTCTGTACAAACACTTATTGAATAAAATAGTAAAATGATTTCCCAGTTTTGTGGCCTCTTTGGAGGTGCTGAGATAACGTAAGAATTGTCTATGACATTGGATAGAAACATTAATTGATCAAAGCTTTACTGAAAGCCTGTATGTCCAGGATTGTTCTAGGCACTGGGAGGGGACATAGGAGACGCCCCAGGACTGCCCAGGGTCTGTGGCTGCCCAGTGAGAGTAGCTTTTGAACTTCAAGTTTCAGCTTCTCCCAAATTAAAAACACAACTGCTCAGCTTGTTCAGCCCCTATAGCAGCACCATATGCTGGGCACTGTCCCGGGCATTTTACATGCCATTTCTAATCCTTATAACAATCTCATAAAATAGAGATTATTAATACTGTAATGGAGCAGGACCTGTGGGGCCCTCCCAGGACAGACTCCTCCCCCGTAACCTCTGCTGTAGGTCCTCTCCGATAATAGTATCTCATGTGTATTTCCTGAGGTTTTCAGATGCTAAAAACCACCACCAAAGGCAAGAAATTAACTATTTAATGATTGAGAGCATGTGGCCCCCAGACCTGTTGGCGACTAGGGGTTGATAGTGTTGTCCGCCCAGTTACTTCAACATCATATCAACCAATCAGCGAATTGTGCATGAGCTGACGTTCCCTGATAGCCCCCTCTCTACCTGGCCTTTAAATATACTTTGCTGAAAACTTTTGGGGAGTTTGGGGTTTTTTGGGCATGAGCCACCTCATCCTCCTTGCTGGACCCTGCAATGAACCTTTCCCTGCTCCAAACTCCCATGTTTTAGTTTGGCCTCAAGGTGTGACAGGCACACGAACTTGCCTTGGGCAACAATACCAGTTTACAGATAATGAAATTAAGGCTCTGAGGGGTTAAGTGACTTGCCCAACATAAGGAGCATGGTGGGAGATGAGTGTAGGTGGGAGGAAGGGTCGACCAGCCCAGAGCTTCAGACCTTCAGGATTAGTGAACATCGCCATGTACTGAGCCCTGCCACATGCAGGGACCAGCTAAGTCTTTAAACCTTTAAACATGTTTCAGCATGAAAGTCAACATTCATGGAAGCACTCTTCCAGGGCAGGCCTTTTACAAAGAGGAACCAGAAGCAGAGTGAGGCTAAATCATCAGCTAGCAAAATGTGTGTTCATTTCAAAGTCTCCAGACACCCGAAAGGGTAGTTAAGCACTACCCAGTTGTTTAAAAGGAGACTTTCTGCAGCAAAATCACCTGGGTTGCTTATCAAGAATGCAAATTCCTGGGCCCCAGCCCAGGCTTATTAAATAAAAATCTGCCTAGCATTTGGAAGTTTCAGTAAAGCTTTCCCTGGAGCCTGGAAATTGGGGGAATATAACTAACTGCCCACAGAGAGTTAAACCATGAAATCAGCATCAAAGAATCCAGGCAAGATATGCAAAGTCATCTTTAAAGGGACAGATCAGTCTTCCCTTTCCCTCTTAACACTAACCAGACTGATTGTATTAACAAATATAAAGGAAGAATGAATAGGAGAAAATGTCATAACCTTGGCATCAAGAAGTATTTCTTAATCAAGATGCAAACAGCATAAGCCTTAAAAGAAAAGGATTCAAATATTCAACACTATAAAAATTAAAAACTTCTGTACAACAAAAGATGTCATAAAGAAAAAGTGAAGACAAGCCAGAGAAAGGGAGAAGATATTTGCATTATATATAATCGACAACAGATTGTATATAATCAACAAAAGATCAGTATCCAGAATATATTAAAAAAAAAAAACTTTTAAAAATCAATTTAAAAGAAGAGAGAAGTATCTCTGTAGAATAGTGATCAAAGGACATGAATAGGCAATTAAAGAAAAGCCTAAATCACAAATAAACACATGAAAAGGTGTTCAATTTTACCAGGATGGAGAAATGCAAATTAAAACCACAAAGAGATATTTCAAGGGCTGGCAAGGCAAGGCTGTGCAGCAGCTGAAACTTCTGTACACCCTGGTGCCAGCACAAAGGGGGACATGCTCTTTTGCAAAGCAATTTGGCAATAGCTAATAATATTTAAGAAGAAAATATCCCACAATCCAGTAATTCCCCTCCTAGAAAAATTCTCCGACATGTGCTCCAAGAGACAAATAGAAAAATGTCCTCTGCAGCATTTAGTTTAATAAAGAAGGAGACAATTTAAATGTTCAGTGTTAACCTGAAACAAGAAAACGGTTATTTTTCACCAGCAAAATACGTTTATTCAGGAGCAGCAAAGAATTGCAGTTCAGGACATACAACTATTGAGAACCAAATGTCAGCCCAGTAAAGCAAGGAGAGGAAACTCGTAAGAGGAGAAGGGGAAGGTAGAAGGGGCTGCTAAAAACAAAGAGTTAATCTGAAGAAACCAGAAGTTTGAGGTAGAGTGCCTTTACATTGACTGAGTTGTGACAATCACTGGCTGAGCTCTCCTTGCCAGGCAAGGAGAAAAATCTTCCTTCCTCCTGCTGATTTGATTATACAGTGGGTATGAAGTGGTATCTTGTGGTTTTGATTCACATTTCCATGATGGTCAGTGATGTTAAGCATCTTTTCATGTGCTTATTGACCATTCCTGTACCTTCTTTGGAGAAATATCTATTCAGATCTTTGCTAATTTTCATTAGGTTATTTATCTTTTTATGTAAGTTGACAATATTTTGTAGTTTTCAATGTACTATGTTACACTTATTTTGTTAATTTTATTCCTGTTTTATTCTTTTTGAATAAAACTGTAAGTTGTAAATGTGTTTTCTTTTTTTTTAATTGAAATATAGTTGATTTACAATAATGTGTTAATTGTTTTCTTAATTTCATTTTGCATTGGTCAATGCCAGACTATAAAAATACAATTGATTTTAGTATATGGAGCTTGTATCTTGCAACCTTCCTGAACTTGTTTATTAGTTCTAATAGGTTTTTTGTGACTTCCATAGGCTTTTCTACATTTAAGATCATAGGCTTTTCTACATTTAAGATCAAGTCATCTATGAAAGAGATAGTTTTCTTTCTTTCTTTCCAAATCCGAATGGCTTTTTTTCTTCTTTTGCCTAATTGCTTTGGCTAGAACATCCAGTACAATGTTGAATACAGTGGCAAGAACAGATATTTTTGTCTTGTTCCTGACGGAAGAGGGAAAGTTTTCAGTCTTTCACCATAAGTATGGTGTTAGCTGTGGACTTTTCATATATGGCCTTCATGATGTTGAAATATGATTCCTCTATACCCACTTTATTGAGAGTTCTTATCATGAATGGATGTTGAATTTTGTCAAATGGTTTTTCTTCATCTATTGAGGTGATCATATGATTTTTATGCTTCATTTTGTTAGTGTGGCTTATCACATTGATTGATTTGTGGATGTCAAACCATCCTTGCACCCCTGGAATAAACTGCACTTGATCATGGTATGACCCTTTTAACATATTGTTGAATTTGGCATGCTGATAATTTGTTGAGGATTTTTCCATCTATGTTCATCAGAGATATTGGCCTGTAATCTTCCTTTCTTATATCTTTGTCTGGTTTTGGTATTTTTCTCATTTCTTAAGGTGAAATGTTAGATTATTAATTTGAGATCTTTCTTCCTTTTAATATAGGTACTTAAAGCCATAAATTTCCTCCTAAGTGCTGCTTTCATTGCATTCCATAAGTTTTGGCACATTGGGTCTTCATTTCTATTCATCTCAAGTTATTTTGTAATTTCCCTTGTGACTTCTTTGACCCATTGGCTGTTTAAGAGTGTATTGTATATTTTCCACATATTTGTGAATTTCCTAAATTTCCTTGTGTCATACATTTGTACTTTCATCTCACTGTGATCAGAGGCATATTTGTATGATTTCACTCCTCTGAAATCTATTGAAAAAAATTTTATGGCCTAACATATGATCTAATATTGGAAAATATTCTATGTATACTTGAGAAGAAAGTATATTCTGCTATTGTTACAGTCTTTTGTAGGTATCTGTAAGTTAATTTATAGTATTATTCAAGTCTTCTGTTTCCTTGTTGATCTTCTACCTAGTTATTGTTTCCATTATTGAAAATAGTATACTAAAGTCTTCAACTATTACTGAATTGTCTATTTCTCCTTTCACTTATGACTATGTTTGCTTCGTATATTTTGGGCTCTGATATATATATATATATATATGTATGTTTATAATTGTTAGGTCTTCTTGATATAATGGTCATTTTATAATAATATAATCTCCTTCCTTGTCTTTAGTAACAATTTTTATTATAAAGTCTACTTTGTCTGACATTACTATGGACATTGCAGCTCTCTTTTGGTTACTATTTGCATGGTATGTCTTTTTCTATCTCTTTCCTTTTAACCTATCAGTGTCTTTGAATATAAAATGTATCTCATGTAGAGATCATATAGCTGGTCTTTCTGAAAATCTCTGCCTATTGATTGGAGTCTATCTACACTTAATTTAATTATTAATAAGGTAGGATTTACACCTGTCATGTTGCTATTTGTTTGCTATATGACTTAAGTCTTTTTTATTCCTCTATTCCTCCATTACTGCCTTTCTTTTTATTAAATAGATATTTTCTAGTGTGCCATTTTAATTTCTTCTACAATATTTTTAAGTTATTTTCTTAGTGGTTTCCTGGAGATTGCAATTCACATTCTAACTTAAAACAATCCAGTTTGGAACTGTTGCAAGTTAATTTCAAAAGCGTACAAAAACTGTGCTCCCACATAGCTCTATATCCTCTCCTTCCTTTGTACTACTACTGTCAAGCAAATACATCTTTATACAATATATGATCATCAACATATATTTTGTATATTTCATGATTAATTTATACTTAATGCTTTTTGCAGTTGTCTTTTAAATCAGATACAAAAGAAAAAATAGTTACAAGCAAAATTCATGTTCACTGTCTTTTATGTTTACTTATTTAGTTACCTCTTCCAATGCTCTTTATTTCTTCATGTGGATTTGTTACTCTCTAATGAGCTTTCTTTTTTCTTTTTTTTAATTGAAGTACATCAGTTACAATATGTCAATTTCTGGTGTACAGCACTATGTCCCAGTCAAGCATGTACATATATATATTTATTTTCATATTCTTTTTCATTAAATGCTATTACAAGATATTGAACATAGTTCCCTGTGCTATACAGAAGAAACTTTTCTACCGTCTATTTTTATATATAATGGCTAACATTTGCAAATCTCAAACTCCCAAATTTATCCCTTCCCACACCTTTTCCCTGGTAGCCATAAAATTGTTTACTGTGTCAGTGAGTCTGTTTCTGTTTTGCATATGAGTTCACAGTGTCCTTTTTTTTTTTCTCTTGGATTCCACATACAAGTGATATCATATGGTATTTTTCTTTCTCTTTCTGGCTTACTTAACATAGAATGATGATCTCTAGGTCCATCCATGTTGCTACAAATGGCATCATTTTATTCTTTTTTATGGTTGAGTAATATTCCATTGCATAAATACACCACAACCTCTTTCTCTAGTGCTCTTTCATTTCAGCCTGAAGAATCCCCTCTAGTATTTTCTGTAGGATATGTGTGCTATTGACAAATTCTCTCAGTTTTTGTTTATCTGGGAATTTCCTAATTTCTCCTTAATTTTTCTTGGTGTTCTTATCTAACATTGTATGTTTTCCTACTGTGGTAAAATATAAAGAACATAAAATTTATTATTTTAACCAATTTTAAATTGTGCAGCTCAGTGGCATTAAGTACATTCACAATCACATTGTTGTACAACAAGCACCAGCATCCATCTCCAGAACTTTTTCATCTTCCCAGTTAAAACTCTGTGGCCTTTAAACTCTAATTCCCCAATCTCTATTCCCCCAGTGCCTGGCAAGAGCCACCATGCAATTTTATGCCTCTATGAGTTTGCCTGCTCTATATACCTCACATAAGGGGAATTATATGGTGTTTGTCCTTTTGTGTTGGCTTATTTCACTTAACATAATGTCTTCAAGGTTCATCCACATAGTATGTGTCAGAATTTCATTCCTTTGTTGATACACTACACTTTATTATGTATTCCTCTGTTGACAGACATCTGGTTTGTTTCTACCTTTTGGCTTTTATCAATAATACTGCCATGAATATCAGTATACAAATATCTTTTGAGTTCTCCTTAATTTTTGAAGGAAAATTTTGCTGGATGTAGAATTATGGGTCAACAGTTTTTTCTTTCAGCACTTTGTATGTGCCTTCCTGCTGCCCTTGACCCCCATGAATTCTGATGAGACATCAGCTGTTAATTTTACTAAGGGTCTCTGGTATGTAATTGTGTTGCTTCTATCTTCCTGTTTTCTTTTTCCAGGTTCTCTCTTTATCTTGCAACAGTTTGATTATGGTGAGTCTAGGTTTGAGCCTCCTTGAATTTATCCTACTTTGAGTTTGTAGAGCTTCTTGGTTATGTAGATTATTGGGGGTTTTTTTGCCCCTCAAATTTTGGAAGTTTTGATTCATTATTTCTTCAAATATTCTTTCTGCCCGTTTTTCTCTCTCCTCTCCTTCTGGGACTCTCATTATGTCCATGTTGATATACTTGGAAGTTTCCTACAGGTCTCTGAGGTTCTGTTCTTTTTCTCTAATCTTTTTTCTTTCTGTTCCTGAGGTGGGATAATGACAACTGACCTATCTTCAAGTTCTCTGATTTCTTTTTTAAAAATAACAAACTTACTGAGACATAACATACCATACAATTCACCCAAAGTATACAATTCAACAGTTTGTAGTATATTCATAAAGTTCTGCAACAATCACCACAATTAATTTTAGAGTCTTTTTATCACTGTACCCATTAGCAGTCACTACCCATTTACCCCAAAGCTTCCAGCTATGGGCAACCACAAATCTATTCTCTTTACATATTTACTTTCCTATTGTGAACATTCTATGTCTTCAATTTAAGAGTTTTGGGGCAATGGATTTGGCCTGGTCACCATGCTCAGCTCACCCCCTGTTTAAATGGAATCAAGTTATCTCTCTTAATTCCTCCACTTCAGAGACCGAGCCTTCCTGCCCCTTCCTTGTCCTCTTCCTTTACCTGCTTCCCTATTCTTCTCATCCATCGTCTTACTTATTTTTCCTCTTTGCTTCTTCTCCCTTCTTCCTCCTCTTTGTTCTACACTTTCCTTCCATTTCTCCTGTCTCACACTTGCTCCTCCCACATCTGCTCGAGTGAAGCAACATGACTTAGTGAATGTGCTCAGGTTTGGGCACCAAGAAGATCTAAGTTTGAATCCCAGAACTGCTGTATGAATTTGGGGATGATTCTTTGTTTGCTCACCTGTAAAATGGATTAAATAACTATTAACTTGCAGTGTTGTGGTGAGGAATAAATGAAATAATATATGCAAAAATAGGAACATGGTAAATGCTCTTCGTTGAAACATTCATTAATAAAGATAGTATTATGCATAATATTTTTGCTATGGCTGTATTATCATTTTGTTTCCTTTTTCTGACTGTTAAATATTTGTATAATTTACTATCCATTGTTTTAAAGCATCTATTTCTTTTATTACTTCATGCCTTGATCCTTTTTTTCCAGTTACCTGGCATACAGTCCCTGTCTCTTTAATTGTATGTATCCCCTATAATGTGTAGTTCCTCAAGGGTGGACCATATGTTGTTCATCATCAGATGCCAGCGAATAGTGTCTGGGCATGACAGGGACCCAGAATCATTTGCTAAAAGTCAAACCAGTGAATGAATGGATGAATGAATGAAATTTTTTCCACTTTGAGACAGAAAGAAGTACTCAGCAGGCCCAGGATACCTGTCTCTGTTCAATGTTTCACAGACCTCCCAATGGGGAATCAGTAACACTATTGTAACATTAGCTGAGGGCTGACCATGCTATTATTTATTACAAGTTTTATTTAAATGAACTTGTGCTTTATTGAAATATAGTCAAAAGGGAAATTTTATGTCAGTACCATAAGTTGAAAAGCCAGTATCATTTGTCTTTGTTCATTAACATACACATATGAATGTTCCAAGTTAAAAAAAAAAAAAAGATTTCTTTGTGCATCCATCCCCTGAAGTGATTTTGCGTACCATACTTTGGGAAATATTACTTCTCATTCAGCATTTTTCCCATCCAATACACTGGCCATTGACACGATATATGGGAATTTCCAATTTTCCCCTGTCCTTCTCCTTCCCAAAAGCTGAGACGGTATGTCCTGTGCAAAATGACATTTTTTTGCTTTATTTAATTTGAAATTATATGGGGTCAACTCAGGATGGTCCAGCAGAGCCCATCACTTTGGTGCCCAGAAGTGCACTCTCTTGCCCTTGGGGCTTGGCTTTTGATTATTCTTATCTCATTGCACCCCTTCAGTGCTCAGCCCTGCCATGACATGCCTCTGAGCACAAGACAATAGATTTTTAAGACTGGTAAATCTGATTACCCAGAAAGATCAGGATAAGGGCCCAGGTGAATATTTGGACCCACCAGAAATAAAAAACAAAAACCAAAAACACCTTGAAACTTGACATCATTATGTACCATGTCATTGTTTCTAATTAGCCCCAGATTAGTGTTCTGTTACAAAACATAAAGTATCTCTAAACATGCTAGGAGAAATTTTTTCTTGTAAAATATCCGTCATAATTATATCACTGTGCTGATTTATAATTTCCATTATGCACAAGTTTGCTGAGAGGTTCATAACTCTGCTTTAGTTTCCATAAAGTGCCTTTTTGGCAGGTAGATTGTTGAATTGGATGCATATCCTCTCTCTCTATTAAGTGAAAACTTGTTAAGTCACTTTATTTAGATCAAGGAGGAATTTTGATCTTTTTTGGAGAGGGTACAGACACTTTCTGATCCCGCCACTTCCCACAGCTTTAGAAGGCTATTTTACAAGGAGAAACTTGGGAGGTTTGCCTTCATTTACAGGGATAAGTACTGCCGAAAACTGAAGGCCCTCCTCCTTCTGGGATGCTAAGGAGCAGAACTGCTGGGTGATGGGGAGCTTAGAAGCTGCCTCCTGTGCTCTGCTTGGGAGAGCAGAAAGCTGCTAAGTCTGTCCTCTACCTGGGGTCCTGCCCACCCCCCACCCTGCCCCCGCTGCCTGGCTGTGGTCACCACGGTTCAGTTCTGGCATGAAGTGGCCATAAAAGTCAACATCTTTGGTCCTCACCTTTTGCAGAATTTGTTTGGAAGAACTTAAGGGGCCCTTATGAGAGGGACAGGTCCTCTGGTCAATCAGGGTGATTAAGTTACTTTGCCAGTGTCCCAAACTGACAAGTGACTGTGGCAAATAAAAAAACAGTCACTAATTTTGAAATATAAAGTCTAAAAATTCCACCCAGACTCTCTGAAAGAATATTAGCCGGAAGTTTTTCTTCTCGGGCCCCAGGGAGGTCAATGATAAAGCAGTTTTCTGCTTGCCTTGTGTAGGTCTTCTCAAGTGGGTGAGAAGGGGAAGGTGCATTTGTTTTTTTGCATCTGTTTGCATTTGTCCTTTTGAGCATCTTTGTTCCTGGGTGACAGCAGCTCAGTGACCACACAAAAGACAGCTGAGACTCTGCCTACGGTCTGAGTCACTCCTCTGTGCTCACACTTTGGTGTTCACCCAGAAATAGTCCTATGAGGAAGAATTTACTCTTTCCTCGTTAACACACTGGTGAATCCTCCTGACTCTAAATGCTGACATCCTGCGTGTTGGGAGGCCATGGTTTCCCAGGCTGGTGCCTTTCATCATTCTGTTTCAGCTACTTGGAGAACCCATTCCTGTTTTCAACTGCACGTCACAAATGGCATGCCATTCAGGTTGCTTTACCATCTCTCCCTACTTTAAATACCCATAGCCCTTGGCGAGTTTCTTCTAGAGCTTCCCTCATTCTGTGATATCAGAGTTCTGTCTCTCCCCACTAGGCTGTGTGGACCCTCAAACCAGGCCTGTATTCTCTCACATCATGTATCCCCGCCTCCCACTCCCCTAAAGGGCTGAGTCCATTATCTGTTGAATTAAACCAAATTGCATTTACCTTTGCATTCCCCCTGCCACTCCCATCTGAACCCTTAGCTTCAGTCGTCACTAGTTTCTGGATATACCTTCTCTTTCTATTCATCCATCTCTTCATTTGTTGAACATTTGTCACATGCTTTCTAAGGGTCAGGCACTGGACTAGGCACTGGGGAGGTCACAGTGAACAAAATACTGTCCAGGTGCCAAGAAGCCCTAGTCCAGGGAGAGGGACAGGGAGGAGGAAAGGGCAGACTGCAAGGGGCTGGTGATGCAGTTTAGGGAAGTGAGGAGGCTTTCCGGGCTGCCATGTCTAAGCTGAGACCCCTGGCATTTGCATGTATTCCCTCTGCCTGGACATACCCTTTCGACCTCTGGGACCAACTCCATACAGCTGCCCTCTCCTCCAAACCCTCCTCCCAGACATACCGTCCTGGTCCTCTGACATCCTGGTCTGTCTTGTGCAGTGTCTGATGGCATTGGCAAGATCTTGCCCTTGACCTTTTCCTCACTCTTCCTGGTTTGGCTTTCAGCTCAATGAAGAAGACTTCTCAATGTAGCCCATCTTCTAGCCTGAAATACATCGATACCTGCCTGCTGGATCCGCCCGCCCTCTAGATAGTTTCCTCAAACTTCGGCACATCCAGAACAGAACGTGGTGTTGTTCATCTGAGTCCCGGCTCCTGAGACTTTCTGGTGACTGTGGTTATACTGCAGAGGTCTTGGGCTGGAGCTGGGAGAAGGCAGGCTGCTGCTTGCTCTTTTGTCTTTTTACATAACCTGATACAAAGTTTACCCTTGTCATGTTCTCTTTCGCTTAGATGCTCTTTTGTGACAAATACAACCAAACTATTTTATTATTTGTCTTCATAGGTAACTGTTCCTACCATACTGCATCAAGAAGCCCCAGCTGGCAATCTGCATCTCGGGTGCTGTGCTCCGGGCTCAGATTGGCTGGGTTTGCCTGTGGCCAGCTGTCTGAATACCAGATCACACTGATAGTTTAGGGTGGTCTCATTCACCAAAGACTTCCAGCTCTCTGCCTCCTGGGCCTCTGCTGAATTGCATTCCTGGCCCCGTTATGGTGGGCAGGGCCATGTAACTCCTTCCAGCTTGTGAGCCCTGAGTGGAAGGCCTGTACCTGGGCTCAAGCATTTAATTGGGAGTGCAAGACACTTCCGAGATCTCTTACCCTTTGCCGTGGGACTGGCAATGTTTTTGATGACTGCTGCTTCCCCAGCCTGGGTCCTATGTTGAGGAGACACGAAGCAGTGGCCCCCACCAGCTCATGACAGTCTCACAGCATGAGTGGAAATAACCTTTGTTGTTATAAACCACTGAGGTTTGGGTTGCTGGTAACAAATCTTACTCTGACTAGCACCCTACTGTGTGAAGTCATATTTAGCACCTTTTCTATTTCAAGCATGCATTTGGTTTTTCTAAGTAAACAGCTGCCATTTCCACGTCCAGGAACTTTGTAGATGAAATTCCCCAAAGCAATAGGTTTCTCTTTAAACAGTAGTTGAAAATATGGACACATTGATGTCACCTATTTTACACTATCTAACCCGTGTGCGATCAGAGTATGCTCCACACTTGATGAGTGGGTAAGGTAGCAGGGACCACACTTACTGTTGAGTTTGCCTTAAACTGCAGCTGCCTCTGCCGTCACACCACACACTTGATCTCGTGCTCAGTTCTGACTCTGCGTCAATGGGGCCCAGCCCTCAGCGGCTGCCTCAGGCTTTTTCGTCTCCACTGTCACTCGCTTTGACAAGTCAGCAGTGGCGTTTCCACTGGTGTCAGCCCCTCCGATTTCTCTCATCCCTGTTCCAGCCTGCCACCAGAGTTTCAAGTTAGAAGAGCCTTCAGTGGTCATATACTCACTTCTCAAACCCCAAGACAGAGAAAGGGAAACCAGGTGGGATCATCTCTAGGTGGCAGAGGACAGACACCTGGGTTCCAGCCAAGGCCAGTCCTTGCAGAGCCTCCACTAGGCCAGGCCTCATTCCCTCAGCCTCAGGGGCTGCTCCCTCTGCCTGGAGCCGAGTGGCTCACCCCCCATCTTCATTCCCCTCACCTCCCAGTGAGGGCTACCTGCCCCTGAGATTACAAATTGCAACCAGCATCTCTCACCTTCCATAACGCTCTCCATCTTCCTTGTCTTACATCTTCCCCCCATAGCACTTAGTGCCTTATGCCGTCCATGTCATTTACCAGTTTACTGGGTTTATTGTTTCTTTTTTTTTTCTCCACTAGAACATGATCTCCACAAAAGCAAGGAATTTTTGTCTTTTGGGGAGTCACTTTTGTATCCCAAGTAAACAGAACAGTGCCTGGAACAACAACAACAAAAAAGAGGCTTCATAAATATTAGTTGACCAAATGGATAGGGTAGGACCAGGTATCTGTGATTCCAACGGCGTCCTGAGCGGGGCGGGGAGCCACTGCCCTGTGGTCCCCAGTTCACTGGGGATGTACGTAGTCCTTGCCCTTTTCTTGATGGACTTAAGTGGTCAAGCACGCTCTGCTTTATTCCTGCCTGTCAGGGACGGCATCCCCCCAACAGTCTTGGCACAGCAAGCAGAGAGAGTGGGTTCTGTGTGAGGCTGTGGCGGCTTCTCCTGGTGCTTGTATTCTAAATGGACACACCTTAGAAAAGAACACAGGTCAGGGGGATACAGAACAGCTCTTTGTGACTGTTAAATTTGAGATGAAAGTAGAGGACACTTCTTTTCCCCCCAGTGGAATTTTTGGAACAGAGGTCTCCCGGCTTCCTGTGGTGGTCAGCAGAGCTTCTGCTGCCTATGGTGGCTTCGGTCTCGTTCTGAATGTTGGAGTGGCAGTAGGGAGACACAGTGCCACGACATCATTTGTCCTTTGCAAGAGAGGAAACATCATAGTTGGCAAGCTCACAGAGTCTATTTATTTATTTGCTTATTTATAAAATCGCTTTACTTAGGTATGATTGACATGTAAAACAAGCTGTACCTACTAATGCACACAACTCAGTGAGTTCGGGGATGAATATATACCCCTAAAACCACTGCAGTCATCAAAGCCACAGACGTATCAATCACTTTCCAAAGTTTCTTTCCACCCCTCTTATTTTTTAATTATTGTTTTCTGTGGTAAGAACACTTAATATAAGATCTACCCTCCAATACACATAGTTTCTCCTATTATTAACATCTTGCATTAATGTGGTATATTTGTTAAAACTGATAAACCAGTACTGATACATTATTATTAACTGAAGTGCATAGTTGACATCAAGGTTCACTCCTTGTATCGTGTACCTCCTATGGGTTTTGACAAATGCATAATATCATGTATCTACCATTACAGTATCATACAGAATAGTTTTGCTGTCTTAAAAATTCCCTCTGCTCACTTATTTACTTTTCCTCCAACCCCCAAACTCTTGGCCACCACTAATCTTTTTACCGTCTTGATAGTTTTGCCTTTTCCAGAATGTCATATAGTTGGAATCACATACTATGTATCCTTCTCCAACTGGCCTCTCTTACTAAGCACTATGTATTGCGGGTTCCTCCCTGTCTTTTCATGGCTTGAGAGATTATTTCTTTTTATCATTGAATAATATTCCATTCTGTGGATTACCATAATTTATTTATCTGTTCACCTTTTGAAGGATATCTTGGTTGTTCCCACTTTTTAGCAATTATGAATAAAGCTGCTATAGACATTCATGTGCAGGTTTCTGTGTGGACATAAGTTTTCAACTCATTTGGGTAAATACCTTGAAGCACAATTGCTGGATTGTATGATAAGACTATGTTTAGCTTTTGTAAGAAAATGTCAAACTGTATTCCCAAGTGGCAATATCATTTTGCAATACCACCAGCAATGAATCAGAGTTCTTGCTGCTCCACATTCTTGCTAGCATTTAGCATGTCTGTTCTTTGGATTTTGATCATTCTAAAAGGTGTGCAGTTGTTTAATTTGCAATCCCTATTGACATATGATATTGAGGATCTTTTCATATGCTTATTTGCCATCTGCATAACTTATTTGGTGACGATGTGTTCAGATCTTTCTCCCATTTTTAAACTTGATTGTTGTTTTCTTCTTGTTGAATTTTAAGAACTCTTTGCATATTCTGGATATAATTCCTTTCTCAGTATGTGTTTTGCAATTTAAAAAAATATAGCAGCTTTATTGAGATATAATTCACACACTTTACAATTCACCCTTTTAAAACAGTATAATTCAATGATGTTTAGTATATTCAGAGTTGTGCAAACATAACCACAACCAATTTTAGAACATCATCACCTTAAAAAGAAACTCAAGACTGTTAGCAGTCACTCCCCATTTCCCCCCAACACCTCTAGCCTTGGGCAATCACTAATTTACTTTCTGTTTCTATAGATTTGCCTATTCTGGACATCTCATGTAAACAGAATCATATAATATGTGATCTTTTGTGACTGGCTTCTTTCATTTAGTATAATTTTTTAAGGTTCATCTGTGTTGTAGCTTTTATTGGTACTTTATTTCTTTATATGGCAAATAGTATTTCCTTATATGGGTGTATTATATTTTGTTTATCATTCATCAATTGATGGACATTTAGGTTTTTTCCACTATTGGGCTATTATGAATAATGTTGCTAATGGACATTTGTGTACAGCTTTTTGTGTGGACATACTGTTTTCATCTCTCTTGATATATACCTAAGAGTGTAATTTCTGTGTCATATATGGTAGTACTGTGTTTAACTTTTTGAGGAACTGCCAAACTGTTTTCCAAAATGGCAGCACAATTTTATATACCACTAGCAACATATGAGGATTCCAATTTTTCCATATTCTCATCAACACTTGTTATTGTCCATCTTTTTTATTATGATCATCTTAGTGGGTGTGAAGTGGTATCTCACTGGGATTTTGATTTGCACTTTCTGATGACTAATGGTGCTGAGCATCTTTTCATGTGATTATTCACCATCTGTATGTCTTCTTTGGAGAGCTGTCTATTCTGATCCTTAGTCCATTTAAAAAAATTGAGTTGTTCAAAACTACAATGAGGCATCACCTCACACCAGTCAGAATGGCCACCATTCAAAAGTCCATAAATGACAAATGCTGGAGAGGCTGTGGAGAAAGGGGAACCCTCCTACACAGCTGGTGAGAATGCAGTTTGGTGCAGCCACTGTGGAAAACAGTGTGGAGATTCCTCAAAAGACTAGGAATAGACTTACCATATGACCCAGGAATCCCGCTCCTAGGCATATATCCAGAAGGAACCCTACTTCAAAAAGACACCTGCTCATAGCAGCACTATTTACAATAGCCAAGACATGGAAACAGCCTAAATGTCCATCAACAGATGACTGGATTAAGAAGTTTGGTATATTTATACAATGGAATACTATTCAGCCATAAAAACCGACAACATAACGCCATTTGCAGCAACATGGATATTTCTGGAGAATGTCATTCTAAGTGAAGTAAGCCAGAAAGAGAAAGAAAAATACCATATGAGATCGCTCATACGTGGAATCTAAAATAATAATAATAATAATAATAATAATAATAATAATAATAATAATAATAATAATAATAAAATATCAAACAGACTCATAGACATAGAATACAAACTTGTGGTGGCCAAGGGGGCGGGGGGTGGGAAGGGACAGACTGGGATTTCAAAATGTAGACTAGATAAACAAGATTATACTGTATAGCACAGGGAAATATATACAAGATCTTGTGGTAGCTAAGTAAAAAAAAATGTGACAATGAATATATGTATGTTCATGTATGACTGAAAAATTGTGCTCTACACTAGAATTTGACACAACACTGTAAAGTGACTATAACTCAATAGAAAATGTTTTAAAAATTGTATTAAAAATTGAGTTGTTTTTCTTTTTGTTATTTAGTGGTAAGGGTTTTTAAAAATATATTCTGGATACTAGACCCTTATCAGATATACAACCTGGAAACATTTTTTCCCATTTGGTGGGTTGTCTTTTCACTTTCTGGATAGTGTTCTTTGAAACACAAATATTCTTAATTTGAAGAAGTCTAATTTTCAACTTCCCTGTTGTTGTTTGTGCCTTATTGTCTAATCCGAGGTCATGAAGATCAACTCCTGTGTTTTCTTATAAGAATTTTATAGTTTTAGTCCTTACATTTATGTCTTTGATCTGTTTTGAGTTAATTTTTGCATACAGTGCATGTGAGGAAGGAATCCAACTTCATTCTTTTGCATGTGGATATCCAGTAATCCCAGCAGCATCTGTTGTAATGACAGCACACAGACTCTTAATGAAAAAGCTAATGCTATATTCAAAAGAGACAGAAAAAAACTTCTCAGCCGGGTCTTCTGATTCCATGTTTTCCTTTGGAGCCACCTGACCAAAAGTCACTCTGCAATCAAATGCTGATGGTGGCCATGACCAGCTGTTCCCATCTTTCAAGGCTCATCACCTTCATTCCATATCAATTTCCTTCATCTTCTAGTGCACTTAGAATAGAACAGAATCTCTGTGAAAGGTCCTTAGGTCTCGCCTGACCCACTCTCTGAAGCTTGCCTTTCACACAGGATCCTGGCTAAACTGCTGCCCTGTCTCTCTTTAGGTACCTCCGGGTAAGAGGTAACTTGTTCACCTCATCACTAGTTTCTAAGTTCAGTTGGTGGATGGCTTGGTGGTAATAATGACAATCACAACAACTATTGTTTGAGCCCTTACATTGTGATAAGATAGATCATCTTTTGATTCTTACAACCATCTGAGGTAGTTATTTTTAGCTGATTTTACAGAGAAACATGGAGAAGTTATTTGTCCGAAGTCACACACAAGGTTACTTTAACTGTGTGGATCTAGCTTCAAACTATGTCCACCTGACTCCAAATTCTGTGTTCCTCATCATTATACTTTTTTCAAACGTGCTGTTGCTGAAGAGGACAGATTTGAGTCTCTTCTCCATGGGCACGCAGGAGGACCACGTTTCCTGGCACCCTTGTGATTAGGTGGGACAGCATTACTATTTCTAGTCAGTGGGCTGTGAGTGGAACTTCCAGGCTGAGGCATTGAAAAGCAGGTGTGAGTTCTTCGCTCTCTTGTTTTCCTGTTGCAGCAACCCTTGAAGCAATGGTTGGAGATGGTGCAGCTGTAAGATGACAGGTGCCTGGACCCCTACATCACCACCTGGCAAATAGCTACCCTGGCCTGCCTTTAACCTTGCACGAGCGAGATACAAATTCTGTGTGTTATGCCTCTGAGAGTTCCAGGTTGGTTTGTCCCTGCAGGGTAGACTACCTCATCCTGAGTACTAAAGCGGATACTACAACTGCCTCCATTTATTCTTCCCCTCATGAGAGTTTTGCCTTCTAGGGGTATAAAGGTATATACAAGGACACACCACATAATCTCAGTTTCCAACACTTGCCGTATTGTTTCATTTGTAATTGTCTCCTGTGTGCTGATCTCCTGGTACCGATTAGTTATAATCTCCTTAACGGGTCAGAGATTATGTTCCTTCTTTATCCTAGCAGCTCAAGGCACAAAATTAGTGCTGAAGCAATGCTAGTTAATTGTTGAATTTATATTACCCAGTAAAAACTATTTGTATTTAGTCTGGCTTTAAAAAGTTGATATTCATTAGACTTATAAGTTCAGTTGAAGGCCTATTCTATTTATAAGTCTAGAAAATTTTAGCAGAGACTTTTAAGGACTTTTAAAATAATAATTTGGTCCCATTTACAGATGCCATTAAGTACTTTCAATCACTTAAAACTGCATTTATAAATGTAATGTACTCTATTTCCTTTCAAAAGTACTTCAGTTATCTGACAGAACCTCCTAAGTACCTAAGTAATTTTTATAAATCTAATAAATTAAACACATCGATAGAGTGAACCTAATTTCTCTGAAATGTTTCACTACTGTACATAAACTTGGTTAAGAGTTCTACTTTAAAATCGTAAATCTAAATCAATTGCCTGATTACAGATGTTTGATACAAACACAAGCTTATAAACAAGTTGGAGGTGCAGTGCAGAGAACTTCTTTCCTAACCATTTGAGAGTAAGTTACCAATCTGATGCCCCAGCACCTCCTGATAGTTCAGTGTGTGTTTTCCTACAAATAAGGATATTCTCCTGCGTAACCACAACACAGCCATTAAAATCAGGAAATTCATACTGACAGACTCCAACAGAATTTTGTCTATAGTCCTAATGATGTCCTTCATACCAAGTGGATCAAGCTCAGAATCACGTGTTCATTTAATCATCATGTGTCTGTCCTCCTTCAGTCTGGCAGGTCCTCAGCCTTTCTTTGACTTTCATGTTTTTGGTATTTTTGAGGGTTACGGGCCAATTGTTTTGCAAAATATTCCTGGATTTGGGTATGTCTGGTCCTCATGATTAATTTGAGGCCACGTATCTTGGGCACAGAAACAGTGCTGTGTTCACTGCATTCTATCAATTGGCGTGTGATTTCAGTTTTTCTCATCTAATCATTGTTCACTTCGATCATCTGATTAAGGTAGTGTCTTCCAGTCTTTACTGTAAACAACTTTTTAGTCCCTTTGTAAATCAGGATTTTTGAAGCCATGTAAATATCCTGTTTTTGTAAAAGTTCTAATAAAGCTTTCAATGTATTCATTTATTTATTTGTGTCTGTAAGCTTCCTATTTTGTTCAGTGGGTTATAATCCATCACTATCATTCTTTATTTTGAGACTCATATTGTCTCTAATCAAATTAGTTTGTTCCTTTTAATGTGTCCCCATAATTTTTTGAGCACTCTTTTACTTTCTGGCACAATAAAATGGTTCAGATTTTTATAGCACCCTCCCTGCCCTAGCCCTGGAATCATTCATTTCTCCAAGGAGCCATGGAAAATAGTATTTTGAAGCCAAGGTGTGCTCCTTGCCATTGGGGTGATGCTGCTCCCAAGTCCTGTCATTGGACAGAAATAGAGAAACCCAGCTTCCATTACCCTTAATAAGTTTATTTATTTGATCCATTCCTAGGCACACAATTCATCTCCCACCTGGGCTGCCACTACTTTTACCTGCTGGGACTCTGACTGTCTATCCTGAGCCTCCGCCCTGCATGGATCTCCTCCTCATCCTGCCTGGGATCTGACACTCTGCCCTGGGCCACTGCAGTCCCTCACGCATTCTGAAGACAATGGATTCGCATTCGAGGTAGTTGTGTTCTATAAAGTTGCTGCAAAACACTGAGTTAGTAAATGGCTCCTAAGGGAAATACAGAGTTAGGTTCCAGAGAGCCCCTGGTCATAACATTTTGGTCAACTGATCAACACATACCTAATTTTATGTGTATTTCTGTTTAAAGTACCTGATTTAATAGATGATGTTGGTTCATTAACATTGAACTCACAACCAACAACATCACAACCCATGCCTGGATGAAGTTGGCCTTCATACTTTGTCTGCAAGGCTCATCAGAGCCTTCCCGCACTCAGGAACAGTAGATGGCACTTCAGGACTACATGCAGGGGCCACTTTAAACACAGAAAACAGCAACAAAAAGGACAAAAATGTGAAAAAACTGGCACTAAGTAGACCAAGAAAGGACACCTGTTTACAGCATTGAGCGCTGGCACAAGGCAAGACATCAGCTTGTTGAACTTCAGTGGGAAGGTGTGCTTGTGGTGACTCAAATTTTTCCGCCGTTCTAACCACTTGCCCAGGCTCACAAGAGCCAGCTACTCAATCTCTGCCCAACCCTGCATTCGAGGCCTCAAATTAGTAGCTTGATATCAACCATGGTGGGGTATTTACACCACAGAAATCTGCAAAGGCTACAAGCCAGGGCTTTTTGGGGGGGGGGGGGAACTGGTTGTTAAACCTTAACCAGCACACCCCTGCCTGAACCCTGTTTACAGTTGCTGTACCCATAACTTCATAAGCACAAAAGGGAATGCTCATCCTGCCAGAGACCCTTCTAACCTCTACTCACACGAAGTCTTCAGCCCTTTTGTCACTTGTTTAGATACTGCATTTCTTTGTCTCTTAAAATATGTAACCTCAACTCTAAAGATTTAATTTGATGGATTCCTGCATTCTTTCACCTTCCAAGGACCACACAACACTTAGAGCAACGGAAATAAAATCTGACTGAGTCTAGTCCCTTTTTCTCAGCTTTGTCCCATTCAGTCATGACCTTCAAGGTCATTCTGTTTCCCCTTCTTCAACCTCCAACACAGTGCATAACCCCAACCCCCTTCCCCAGCAACCAGCCCAGAATCCTCAGGTTATAAACTTTCCTCATTTCTTTTTTCCTGTTTAGGGTCCAGATGAAGGTTCTTTTCTGCAGACAAGTCCCCTGGCCTTACAGCTCGGCGCACAGGCATCCCCTCCCCCGCCTGCAGGTCTCCCCAGGCAGGGTGAGCCAGTTCCTGTAACACCTGGCACCAGCATGTGGACAAAGAACTCATGCTGTTGTGCTGAGCCTGGTGACTTAGGCTGTAAAACTGCAGTCCAAGTTGTTAAACCGAGATTCAGGTAGACAGCCAAATAGGGCCAAGACTGCCCTGCATCTGGGTTTTGGCAGACAGAGCTGTTTCCCCATCTGTGGGAGGCTTGGTGTGGCCTTTCTCTCCAGGAGGCAATGCCGGTATAATTTATTGGGCCATAATTGTTGAAAGGAACAGCCCTTCAGGCCAGTCATTCAGGCCAAAAATGTTTCTTTATTGAGCATTCTCCATGTTCTCAGCCTTGTGTTATGTGGGGTGTGTGCATGTGAATGTGTGTGTGTGTGTGTGTGGTGATGGGAGAGTCACAAAAGAGACCAAGACCCAGTCCCTCTTCTGAAGCTTACCAGCCAAGCAGCAACAGAAGGCAGAAATGTTAAAGCCAAATAAGTAGTAGAAACAGTAAATGCTAAAGAATTTCCAAGAAAGAACTTCTCACAGTGGACTTGAATTTCACAGGGTTTGAAGGATGAATGGGATTTAGTCAGTGAATGGCAAGGCGAGGGCTCCTCACCTGGGAGAAGAGCTCACAGGATGGGTTTGGAAGGTCCCAGGACACATCCAGGGAGTGGCAAGTTGCAGGTGTAGAATTCCTAAGGTGGCGGCTCCTGGGAAAGTTCTGTTGAGGGGAGAGCTGAAGATGTGGGCAGAGGCTACATGGGAGAAGACCTTGAATGACAGGCAAAGGAGTGGGAACTCCACTCTGCAAGAAAGAGGAACTCTCGTTGAAAATTTTTAAGGAGAGGAGTAGCATGATCTTGTCTGTGACACATGAAGGGAAATTGGGATTTCTGCTCCCACCATTGGAAGTAATTTCTCTAAGAGGAGCTTTAGCAATGTGCCAAAGTTGCCAGGTTGGGGGGGGGGGGGTCACGAGTGAAGGAAGAAGGTTGGGTATATTTCCAGAATCCCACTGTGCTCACTGGGTTGTTCTCATCCAGTCACCATCTGCAGTAGATGTCAGATATAAAAATGTGATTCATACTACTAATAACAGTAATAAGTATGCAATCACAAAAGTAATAAGGATAGGTAAAATTCATGGAGCAATTCCTTTGCTTTAGAACCTGAGCTAAGCACCCTACATGTATGATTTTGTAAAATACTTATGTCAACTCTATGAAGTAAACAATATTATTATCTCTACTTTATGGAGAGGTAACTAAACCACAGAGAAGTGAAGGGTTTTGCCTAACGTCACACAGCCAGGAAGCGGTAGAGGATGAGATGAGAACCCAGCACTGACTCCAGAGCTTGACCCCTCCTACACTGTACACATTCCCTTCTGAAACGAGATGGTTCCTCTGAGCGGAAGTCCTCAGGGTGTCTGGGCAAGATGGCGAATCTGAGGCTGGAAGTCACCCAAAGGAAGTGGTTTGTTTGGAAAGTGGTTGAAGGACCGCGTTCAGAGGGTGCTGGAGAAAGAATTCAGAATGCCTTGGAGGGTGCTTTCTAGTGGTGTCACAGGCTCTGACAGTTCAAGTAGTTTAATGATGAATTCATTAATTGACTGCTAACTCGTGGCCCATAGGACATCTATTCTATAAACATTTTTGTCCCACATGCTGGAAAAAAATTGAGCCAATGGTTTAAAATCAAGAAACTTAAAAAAAAAAAAAAAAATCCAGGATTCCAGCTGGAGATCAGGCAATAGCGCATTTGCATCCCTGCAGAGCAACAGTCAGCTGCAGTCAGTAGGAGCGGCCCCTCTGCCGAGGGACTTTTGCTCCCCTGTTCACAGGGCGCAGGTCACTCACACAGAGCTCACACTTACACTCACTCCCATCGATCCACTTATGCTACCTCCTTGGTCTCTATAGGTATTTGATTTTGAAGCCCTGTTGACAGATGCTTCCCCAAATAACCACAGATGAAGTGGAAATGGGAGGAGTAGAAAGAAAGCGGTAACAGCATCAAGATCCAGAAAGGTCTAGTTAACAGATGTGCATTAAGTTTAATAGAGATAAATGTAAAGTCTTGTAATTGTCCATTAAATCGGCTGTACTAGGGGGACACAGAGACATGATTTAACAGTAATAAACTAAAAAATACCACGTTTTAGTTGATAAAAGCCTCAATGTGAATCACTAGCATAACAGTGCCAGGAAAGCTGAGACTTCAGGCTACATTAATAGAAGCACAGAGAAGCGTTTGGCCTCCTTGTAACATGGATTTGAGGTGGACCGCATAGCCCCCCAGGAAGAGGATGAATTAATTTGGGTAGAGACTAAGCAGAGACTAAGGGTAGAGACAGAGTAGAGACTAAAGGAGGAGAGATGCTGGCACAGTGTAAGGAAGCTGCTCAGAGACAGAAGAGCTGCTCAGGAGGCAGTGTGCTCCCTGGAAATGGAATCTTCCGCATGAACCGAACGACCGCATGGCAAAAAGATGGGGTAGTTAGGGAACCATCAGAGGATGGTTGGTCTCAAAGAACTTCAGGTCCGTTTTGACACATTCCGTGATTCTAGGAACTGGAAGTCTCTCTAAAGAAAGGGAAATGAGTATTAACCTGTTTGTGCCATTTCCTGTGTGAGGGCTACTCATGTGGTGATAGTCTAGAAGAAAGCCCTGGTTAACTGTGGAAGCATACGGCCGTAGCTCTTACAGCCCAGCCCGCCCTGCCTTCACATCATCATCTGAGATCCTACTATGGTGCTTCAGATGTGGGCTGGGCTGAAGATGACACTTTGCCCCGCCCCCGAGGTTTGTGGGATGGCCAAACTTGCAATGGAGACATGACACACATTTAGGAGAGACATAGGCTTTGAGGAATTGACAGCCGCCATATACAAACAATGTGCCAGTTACTGGGGGCTCCTGCACAGTCCCAATCCAAATCTGGAAGTCTGCTCTCTGACAACATTTTGTAACCACTGGGTTAACAATGAGTCTGTAGTAGCCAATGCACATAATCATGGCTCACAGGAGGTGAGGCTCTGTGACAGAAGAGAACACAGGCACTGGAGTCAGACAGCCTGGGTTCAAATCCTGATCCAGGTTACTTGGGTGTAAAATGAGGATGATAACTCCTAGATCCAAGATAATATATACGAAGTGTTTGTATCTTAGTAGTTGGTCAACAGAAAATAACCAGACTTATTTTTCTTTACAAATATTTTTAAGATCAGACTTGTTTTTCTTTTTTCATTCTGTGGTGGCTTTGCCTGTGAGGCTGCTTGATTTCAGCAGCTTTGGCCCTTTGGAAAAACATGTGTTGAGGAGAATGGATGGAGGGATTAGAAGATGTGAACACCAGTTACGGGCAGGCGCAAGCCGCCGTTCACATGGAGAGATCGTCACTAGCAATTTTAATAAGAAGCCCTTAATTTGCTATTGAACTCAGTATCTCCTGTAAGAGGCACCCTAGAAGGGATTTCTGTCACCAGCTCCTCAAATTCCACCTTCGGGTCCTCAAACACGCCAAGCACATCCCCAGCCAGGGCCTTTTTCTTGCTCTCTTCTGCCTGAAACTCTGGCCCCAGTTACGTGTGTGTCTCAGTCTCTTTCTTCATCCAGATACTGCCTTGTCAGAGGAAATTTGCCTAAGCAGTCTGTCCAGAATAGCATCTTTCCCCTTGTCCTGATTTGTCTTTCTTGCCCTGAACACCACCTGACATGTGATGTAATTATTTATTATCTTTCTTGTCTCATTAAATATGTGCACCATGGGAGCAGGGAGCCCTCCCCCAGGGCCTGGAACCTGTCTGGCGTTTGTTAGGTCTCAGTGAACATTTTTGGATTATGTAGTTTACAAAGGCTTCCTGGATGGCTTTATTGCTTCCCAGGAGAACTCTACCTTAAACCACCCTCAGTTCACTCTGAGCAATGGTTCTGCAACCCAACAGCAATTCCTAGAGAGAGAACTCTACCCACCTGGCATTGGGATGGGCCTGTTTTGTGGTCGGCTTCTCCACCTCTTGCTTCCTTCCGGCTGAAAAGGCTAAACAGTAACAGTAAGAGACGGAAGAATGAGACATTTACTCATGTAACGGGAAACAGGACAAAGCACCCTACTTCTGTCGAGCTGTGCAGAATCACCCCTGGAAATAGGTAGCACTTACCATCCTGTTTTTCAATGGTCCAATTGTCTGGCACCACACAGCTGGTCAGGCTGTTTATAGATGAGCTTTCACACCGAGGAAGGAAAGAGTCTACTTCTGACTGTGCAGCTGAAGGTAAAACTTGAACGTGTCTCCTCCAAACACAGCCACTGCATTTTATTCACATGGAAGGTTATGTTTACTCCTTTGGCCCTTAAAGGGCTGATCCTGTTGAAGCAATTCTTCAACAGCAGTTCATGTGCTGTCTAAACCTGTATTTCAAAGCTGTGTTTGGCATCAGCGATAAACTCAGTTGGCTTGGAGGGTTGTTTTTTTTTTTTTTTTTTTCTTTTCTGTGTGTGTATGTGTTGGCATTTGGCCTTGTTGGGCAGTGGGAGCTTTGGAGGTGACAATTCAAGCAGTGTCTTCTGATGGAAAGTGGTCAAATGGATACGGCTGTGGGTCTTAACTGAAAAAACATTTTTTTGTTACTATGAGCATAATTATGTTCTGCATGACACTGACTTAAAAAAATCTGATAAAAGTAAACAGCTCACAGGGTAGGGGAGGAGGGCTGAAAAACATTTAGACTTTAGTAAGATAATTAACTCAGCACTTAGCTGTATTATATTGTCTGCATTTGTTTTTCATAATATGCAGCTCATGCAGTATATGCAAGCACTTCTCAGCAGCAGCAGAGCTTGCTGGCTCTGGGCACAGAGAATGGACAGTGGCTTCCCACTTGAAACTCCCTTCCTTCAGGATAGGGGGGCAGTGTGGAAATGTGGTGAAAACATGTTTGGTGACTCTTAGTATGTTCATTGCCCATTTACCAGACTGTAAAAACAGCTGTGGCCCAGATAGGAGACAGGCAGACCTTTTATTAAGGCTCTTCAAGCATGTTATAAACCAACTCTGGAGCAAGCACACGCACCTCCATTTCCATCTTTGTGCTACCCACCTTGTCTCACTCAATAAGCTGGTGGGTCCTTAAATGGTGGGTTCTATGAATCGTTCTCCTGGACCTAGAAAGTGCCTGGCACAGGGTTCTTGATAATGATGGTTGAACAGAATTGAATGATCACAAAACAGAATTACAGACCTGGAGGGACTTCAGAGATGATCCAGTCTAAGAACCTGATTTCACAGACGAGGGCCTGAGAGCTGAAATAATTTGCCTACGATCCCATAAGGCTGGAAGCCACCAACAACCAGGGCTTTTGATTCCTTGCCAGACCTTTTTCCACTAGAAAAGCCAACGTTTCAGAGCTGGAAGTGGTCCTGGCACTCGTGAAATGTCGTTACGCTTTGCGTGTCTGTGTGTACATGTGCCGACTTACTGGGTCACGACTATTTTCCTTCTGCTTGTGGCGTAAAAAGGAAAAAAAAAACGAAAGTCATCCTTCTAACGCTCTCGTTTTATAGATGAGGAGACTGAGGTCCAGAGTCATGACGTAACTGCTGGGGTTACACACAGTATTCTCTAGGAGCTGAGCCTGGGGTTCTCCTGGGTGACTGAGTGCCAGGCCCTCCAGAGCTCCAGGAACCTGTCACAGTGCCCACGGGGAGGTGAGACTATGTCACCGAACCACAATGGAACTCTCTCCGAGGGCAAAGCCCTTGAGCTTGCGGCAGTGCTGAGCACATAACCCTTGAAGTATTTGTTAAATAAATGAAGTACTAAGGGTATTTTGAGGCAGACCAATGTAGAGAATGGCTATAAAGTTATAACTGCATACATTTTAACAGAACATTTAAGTCTAAATGTGTCTTGTCTTCCAAAGAATTCACCTTTCGAGGCTGTGTACATTTATTTCAATTTGCTGCTACTGTTCAAAATACTTTTGAAAGCTCTCTTTAGGCTTTTCCTTCTGAGTTCTTTAAAGTCCTATAGAACCAAGGTCTCATTACTTTAGAATCACATCATCTGTTTCACCTAAACACAACTTTTTCTGTCAAATTCTCTGTCATGTTCATCATAGTTTATTTATTCAAAGACATTTATTAAATGTCTTTGCAGGCCAGCATCACTGACTTAAAGATTTAGAATCCAATCTCTACATAGATGAGCAGTGAATATTCATTGAATACCAGGCACTGTGTTTATAAGCACTTCGTATGAAATGATTTAACTCTCACAACAACTGTAGCAGGTAGGTATGGACACTGAGGCTTAGAGAGGTTAGACTGACACAAAGCTGGGAAGAGATGGGTTTAAATCCAGGTCTGACTCCAGAGCTTAATGGCTTGAACACTCTGATCTTTACCAAGTCAGAACATACTCTTCAATAGGACTTTCAAGGGCTCTTTGGCATCCCACTGTATACATGGACTGTGACCTAGCAAAGCAGACTTGTACTGCAGAACATTTCAACTATTTCCATTAAAAAAATTTAAAGAAATTCTGCGGTGAACATCCTTGGACATCGCTTGATCTTTTCTTCGGAAGAAAATTCTAGATATAGTATTTCCAGGTCATGTTTTTAAGGCTTTTAACTGCCTTCTACAGTATATGAAGTCCTGCTTCCCAGAGTTATATTATCAGAATTTAAATCAGTGCAATCTGAAAGGTATAAAAAAATAACTTCTTATGTTCATCTGCACTTCTGGGTTTGTTAGTGAGGAAAATCTTTTTTTCATTTATACTCTTCTGCGAATTGCCTTTCTTTCTTTTCTTTTTTTCGATGTATGCCTTTTTCCTTCTGCTTTGCAAGTGTTTCTAAAATTAAGGGTATTAATTCTTTGGCTACCTTTCATACTGCCAACATTTTATCCTTGTTTGTGGTTTGCATTTTCATTTTTTAAAAATCAAATATGTTTCAAAGTTTTATGCAGGCAAGTCTATGCATCTTTTGATTTCTGCTTTGCAAAACCTTTATGACTCAAGATTATATACTTTCTGCATTTTCTAGTTGTTTTGTTTTAGGTGTTTTAAAAATAACCCATGTATTTGAAGACTGGTATGCAGTGGGAACTCTAGCTTAATTTTCCCAAACAAAACAAACTCTCCCAGGAATTTTTACTTAAATAATCTTTTCCCCCTCTGTTTTTTTTTTTTTATTGAGCTATAACATTATATTTGTTTCAGGTGTACAGCATAGTGATTCAATATTTGTAAATATTTCAGAATGATCACCACAGTAAGTCTAGTTAACATCTGTCACCATAGTTACAAACATTTTTTTTTCTTGTGATGAGAAATTTTAAGATCTACTCTCTCAGCAACTTTCAAATATGCAAACAGTATTGTTGACTATAGTCACCATGCTGTACGTTACATCCCCACGACTTACTCATTTTATAACTGGAAGTTCGTACTGTTTTACCTCCTTCACCCATTTCTGCCACCCCCTCGACCTCTGATTTAAATGCTTCTCTTATTATATAGTAAATATTTGTATATATTTGGGTCTGTTTCAAGGTTTTAAAGTTTATTTTACTGACCTGTCTATTCTATGCCAAATCTTGTTTTAATTACTCTGGCTTTGTAATAGGTTTTAATACCTAAGTATTAAATAAGTAAAATATTTATGTAATTTAAGGTGTACAGCTTGGTGAGATGATATTCATACATGCTGTAAAATTAGCACCACAATCAAGGTAATTAACATAGCCACCACTTCACATAGCTACCTTTTTTCTTATCTCTTTCTTTTCTTTTTTGTGGTAAGAACCCTTAAGATTTACCCTCTTAGCAATTTCAAGTATAAAATACACTATTGTTAACTATAGTCACATTGTTGTACATGTATTTACCTTCTTTTATGTATTTTGGTAAAATTTTGCTTTTCCCTTAATGTAGATATTCATGCATTTTAAGTTTTTTAAAAAATTACTTATTATTTATGTAATTTTGTTTTGTTTTGGTTTTTTTGGGGGGGAGGTAATTAGATTTATTAATTATTATTATTTTTATTTAACAGAGGTACTTGGGATTGAACCCATGACTTTGTGCATGCAAAGCATGAGCTCTACCCACTGAGCTATACCCTCTACCCTATTTTAAGTTTATTTTTAAACTTTTAGTTTATTCCAGGGTGATATATATACATACATACCTACATACACACACACAAATATAAACTCATACATAGATACAGGCACACCATAGAGATACTGTGCATTTGGTTCCAGACCACAGCAATAAAGCAAATGATGCAATAAAGTGAGTCACAGAAATTTTTTTGTATTGCAGTGCATACAAAAGTTATGTTTGGGTGCTTATAGCTCAGTGGTAGAGTGCCTGCCTAGCATGCTCAAGGTCCTGGGTTCAATCCCCAGTACTTACATTAAAAATAAATGAACAGAAAACCTAATTACCAACCCTCAAAAAAAAAGTTATGTTTACATCATACTATAGTCTATAAAGTATACAATAGCATTATGTATAAAAAACAATGTACATACCTTAATTAAAAATACTTTATTGTTAAAAAATGCTGACCATCATCTGAGACTTTAGTGAGTGGTAATCTTTTTGCTGGTGGAAGGTCTTGCCTGGATGTTGGTGGCTGCTGACTGATCAGGGTGGTGGTTGCTGGAGTTTGGAGTGGCTATTGCAATTTCTTTTCTTTTCTTTTTTTTTTTTAAATTTTTGAAGGAGAGGTACTTACATATGTGTGTGTGTGTGTGCGTGTATTTTTTTTAAATAGAGGTACTAGGATTGAACCCAGGACCTCATGCATGCTGGGCAAGCACTCTACCATTGGGCTATACCCTCCCTCCGCCCTGCAATTTCTTAAAATAAGACAACAATGAAGTTTTGCTGCATTGACTGACTCTTCCTTTCAAGAACAATTTTTCTATAGCATGCAATGCTGTTTGATAGCATTTTAATTACAGTAGAACTTCTTTCAAAACTGGAGTCAATCTTCTCAAACCCTGCTGCTGCTTTATCAACTAAGTTTATGTAATATTCTAGACCCTTTATTGTCATTTCAAGTTTTATCCCTTAAAGTTTCATCAGGAGTTTGCAGCAATTCAGTCACGTCTTCAGGCTCTACTTCTAATTCTAGTTTTCTTGCCACATCCAGCACATCTGCAGTTAACTTACTTTACTGAAGTCTTGAACCCCTCAAAGTCATCCATAAGGGTTGGAATCAACCTTCAAACTCCTGTTAATGTTGACATTTTGACTTCGTACCATGAATCATAAATGTTCTTACTGGCATCTGAAATGGTGAATTCTTTCCGGAAGGTTTTCAACTGGCTCTGCCCAGATCCATCAGAGGAGTCACTATCTATGGCAGCGATAGCCTTACCAAATGTATTTCTTAAATGGTAAGTCTTGAAAGTCAGGATGACTCCTCGATCCATGGATTGTGAATGGCTGTGTTAGCAGTCCTGAAAACAACATTAATCTCTTTGTACATCTCCATCAGAGCTCCTGGGTGACCAGGTGCATTATCAGTGAGCAGAAATATTTTGAAAGGAATCTTTTTTTTTCTGAGCAGTAGTTCTCAACAGTGGACTTAAAATATTAAGCACACCATGTTGTAAACAGATGTGCTGTCATCCAGGCTTTGTTTTCCCACTTATATAGCCCAGGCAGAGTAGATTTAGCATAATTCTCAAGGGCTCTAGGATTTTCAGGATGGTAAATGAGCACTGGCTTCAGCTTAAAGACACCAGCTGCATTAGCCCCTGATAAGAGAGTCAGCCTGTCCTTTGAAGCCAAACGTTGACTTCTCCTCTCTAGCTATGAAAGTCCTAGATGGCATTTTCTTCCAAAAGAAGGCTGCTTTATCTACATAGAAAATCTGTTGTTCAGTGTAGCCACTTTCCCAAGTTATCTCAGCTACATCTTCTGGCTAACTTGCTGCAGCTTCTACATCAACACTTGTTCCTTCACCTTGTACTTTTATCTTATGCAGATGACTTCTTCCCTTAAACCTCATGAACCAACCTCTGCTTAGCTTCAAACTTCTTTTCTGTGGCTTCATTCTCTCTCTCAGTCTTCACAGAATTGAACAGAGTTAGTCTTGCTCTAGATGAGGCTTTGACTTCACGGAATGTTGGGCCTGGTTTGATCTTCTATCCAGACCACTAAAACTTCCTCCACGTCAGCAATAAGGCTGTTTCTTATCATTTGTGTGTTCTCTGGAGTAGCACTTTTAATTTCCTTCAAGAACATTTCCTTTGCATTTCCTTGGCTAACTGTTTGGAACAATAGGCCTAGCTTTCAGCCCATCTTGGCTTTCTCACTAAAGTCAACCATTTCTAACTTTTGACTTAAAGTGAAAGACATGCGACTCTTCCCTTTACTTGAACACTTAGAGGCCATTGTATGGTTAATGACTGGCCTAACTTCAATACTGTTGTGTCTGAGAGAATGGAGCGGCCCAAGCAGAGGAAGAGAGATGAGGGAATGGCCAGCTGACAGAGCAGGCAGAGCACACACAACATTCATCAGTGAAGTCCAGTGTCTTACACGGGTGTGGTTTGTAGCACCCCCAAACAACTACAATAGTAACATTAAAGATCACTGATCACAGGTCACCATAACAAACAGAATAATAATGAAAGATTTGAGATACTGCAAGAATTACCATAATGTGATACAGAGACACAAACGGAGCAAATGCTGTTGGAAAAATGGTGTTGATAGACTTGCTCAACACAGGATTGCTACAAATCTTCAATTCATTAAAAAAAATGCAGTATATGTGAAGCACAATAAAGCAAAGTACAGTAAAATGAGACATACTTGTATACATTTTTATGTATTTATGTAAAATTGCTATAATTACTATTTGAATGGGATCTTTTTCTTCTCATTTTATTTTCAAATGGATTGTTGACAGTGAATATTCATTTAGTCATTCAGCAAACACTTATTGTCTACTGTGTGCCAGGCACTATGCTAGACACCAAGACTGTGCTAATGTACAAAACAGACATGGTCTGTATATAGTATTTATAAATTCTAAAGTATTGATTATCCTTGCATTTCTGGGCCAAGCTCTGCTTGGTAATGGAATACTGTTATTTTAATATATTGTACTAATGGATTAGATTTGGTGGTATTCCATTTAGGATATATGTTATAAATTCTATATAAATAGCTTAAGCAAGATTAGTCTGACCTGGCCTCGTGTGTGTGTGTGTTTATGTTAGCTTTGTAAAATAAATGGAAAACCTTGCCATTATTTCTATAGTTTGTACAGCACTGGAATGATAAGGTTCATTCTTATTCCTTGACAATCACATTAAATTATAAAGTTCAGACTAGAAGACTAGAACTGAGGTTTCTTGAATCTTAGACCTTTGAATGAAGAATTTATGAAAATGGGACAGAACGGAGATTTATACCACAATAAGCCTGATGACAAGAAATGTATTTCTTGTTTCAGTCCTGTCCCCTCACGGGAGAACAGTGGCCTTGTATGTCCAGTTCTTGAAAGGACTGGCTTTTTTTTCCGGAGAGGACACCAAGGATGCCCTCAGCCTAGAGCTGTTCATACTTGTGGCCAGCACAAGACTGGACTATGCTTTGGGGCAGGGGTGACCGACTGGCTTTGTGTGAGGTGAGTAGAAAACTGCAGTGATGAGCAACCTGGGGCAAAAAGCAGCACCAGCGTTATTCCTTTCTCACAGAACCTCCCGACGTCAGACACAAATAAGAGTCTCCCACTGCTTGTCTTTATCCTCTGAGTCTTTCTGAATTTGTACAACTGTAGCTGCATTTATCAGGCCAGTTGCATGCTTGCCACAGAGCCCAACATCAGAGCCAACCTGTGAGCCCCTAACCTTGGTTCTGTGATTTAATCTAGTCCCTCTCATCATGTTTTTATTTATATCCCTGAATACATCTTCCAAATTTAAATTTAAGCATCTTTCCCGTACCTTCCCTGACGAAGAAACTTTTAAGCATGTGGGACTCCTAAATGCCTTTCCAATAGATCTTGTATTAGTTTTCTACTGCCACAAACTTAGAGGCTTAAAACAATACCCATTTATTGTCTCACTGTTCTGTAATTAGAAGTCTGGTGGGCTAGGCTAAGCACTGGGCTTCAGATCTCAAAACGCTGAAGTCACGGTGTCAGCAGGGCTTTGCTCCTTACTGGAGGCTCTGGGGAAAAATCCACTAACAAGCTCACTCCGGTTGTTTGTGAAATTCAGTTCCTTGTGGCTGTAGGGCTGAGGTCTTGTTTCCTTTCTGGCTGTCAGCCTAGAGCCCTTCTCAGCTCCTTAAGTTTTCTTGTATTTCTTGTCACATTGCTTCCAACATCTTCAAAGCCAGCAGTGGTACATTGAGTCCTCATGCTTCAATTCTGTCTGATTTCTCTTTTTGCCTCATGTCTCCTTCTCCTACGGGAGAAAGTTCTCTGCTTTTAAAGGCTCATGTGATTAGACTGGGCTCACCCAGATCAAATAGAATAATCTCTTTTTTTGAAAGTCTGTAACCTTCGTTACAACCGCAGTGACCCTTGTGCCATGTTACATAATATGCTCATAGGTTTTAGGGATTAGGGCAGAGGCATCTTTGTGAGGCCATTATGCTTATCAAAGCTTTCATCTCTTTATGTTCTATACAGAATATTTAAAAATCATCATTTCCTTTGATGAGGAAGTGGAAGAAAGTTCCACTCTTCTGGAAAAAATAAACTGCCAGCCACCATCATGCCCAAATCTCACACAGACATCATGCTTTCAGCTTATGACCATAAAGTTGTTTGATTCTGGCATCAAACTCAGTAAAATTCATTTGAGATAGCCAAATACTGACACACCATTAGGTGGCACTTGGTTAGAAAGCTTGCTTCAGTCCAAATTTTCTCAAGGCAGCAATCTGCAAGATGGAATGGAAAGTCTGATGTAAATGGGGCAGAGTTGGGGATGGCATCCTTAGCGATTACTGGAAAATCCTTAAAGGCAAAAACTATCCAAGACTTGAAAGTAATTTGTACATTCAAGCCAACTTTAGAGAATTTAGTGATTGCTTAGCAAATGTAAATGGAATTATTTAAAATCTTTTACACATGATAATTAAAAAAAATCCTGGGGTCAAAAAATTACCTCTAATATATTTTTATTGGCTGCAACATTTGTCCTATGATAATGATGAGCAAATATTCAATTCAGCCTGAGGGGTGTTGCTTAGCATATCATTCAGGTCAGGTTGGCCAGCAATGAACACTTGCAACTTTTGTTTATCTGGAATATCTCAACTTTGCCTTCAGTTTTAAAAGATATTTTTGCTGGCTTCTTTGTTAATAGCTTTTTTTCCTGTCAGCACTTTGAGTATGTCATCCCACAGCTTTTTATTTTTAAGAGACTCTTTGAGTAAAATTGAATGGAAAGTACAGGGAATTACCATATACTCTCTGCCTCCCCTCCATGTACAGCCTCCCCTATGATTCTCCACCCGAGTGGTACATTTGCTACAATGGATGAACCTGAACTGACACATTATTATCACCCAGCGTCCATAGTTAACATTAGGATTCATTGTTGATGTTGTATATACTTTGGGTTTGGACAAATGTGCAATGATGCATATTTATTATTATAGTAACATACAGAATAGTTTCACTGCCCCAAATCCTCAATGCTCTGTCTATTCATCCCTCTCCCAGACTCCCTGCAACCTCTGGCACCCAATTTTGCCATAATTTTGCCTTTTTCAGAATGCTATATAGTTGGAATCATACACTGAAAGATAGCCTTTCAGGTTGGTTTCTTTCACTTAGCAATACACATTTAAGGCTCCTTCCTGCATGTCTTTTCACAGCTTGATAGCTCATTCATTTTTAGAATTGAATAATATTCCATTGTCTGGATATACGACAGTTTATTTACCCTTTAACCTATGGAAGGACATCTTGTTGCTTCCAGGTTTTGGCAATTATGAATAAAGCTGCTATAAACATCTATGTGTAGATTTTTGTGTGAATACAAGTTTTCAACTTCTTTGGGTAAATAAAAGAAGTGTGATTGCTAGATTATATGATAAATATGTTTAGTTTTGTACGAAACTGCCAGACTGTCCTCCAAAGTGTCTGTACCGTTCTGCATTCCCATCAGCAATAGATGTGAATTCCTGTTGCTCCACATCCTCACCAGCATTTTGTGTTGTCAGTGTTCTGGATTTTGGCCATTGTATTAGGTGTGAAGTTATTGTTTTAATTTGCAATTATCTGACATATAATTTTGAGCATATAGTTATTTGTCTTTATAAAACTTTTTGGTGAGGTAGCTATTCAGGTTTCTGGCCACTTAAAAAAAAATCAAGTTGTTTATTTTCTTACTGTTGAGTTTCAAGGGTTCTTTGTATATTTTGGATTACAGTCCTTCATTAGATATGTGTTTTAAAAATATTTCTCCCAGTCTGTGGCTTGTTTTCTCATTCTTTGGACACACTGCCTTTTGGCTTTCCTGATTTCTGGTCAGAAATCAGCCGTTAGTCTTATTGAGGATTCCTTGTATGTGATATTTCTTCTCTCTTGCTGCTTTAAGGAGTCTGTCATTTTCCCCCTCCTTAATGGAAGCATTGGGGATTGAACCCAGGACCTCATGCATGCCAAGCATGTGCTCTACCACTGAGCCATAACCCCTCCACCCCAGAGTCTTTGTCTTTTGAGAGCTTGACTTAATGTGTTTCAATGTGACTGTCTTTGAGTTTATCCTACCTGAGTGTAATACTCTTATTGGGTGTGTAGATTATTTGGGGAGTTTTCAGCCATTACTTCTTGGCATATTCTTTCTCTTCCCCGCTTCTGGGGTTTTCATTATATGTAAGTTGGTATACTTCATGGTATATTATGGGTCTCTTATGGGACTTTGTCCAGTTGTCTTTATTCTTATTTTTTCTGTTCCTCAGATTAGGTAATTTCAATTGAACTATTTTTAAGTTCTCTAGTTCCTTCTTCTGCCTGTTCACATCTGCTATTGAGCCTCTCTAGTGAATTTTTCATTTGCGTTATTGTAATTTTCAATCTTCCAGTGTATCTATTTGGTTCCTTTTTACATCTCCTTAATGATATTCTCTATTTGGTGAGACGCCATGCTTTTCCTTAGTTTTTTAGACACGCTTTTCTTTTAGCTGTTTGAATGGCTGATTTAAAGTCTTTATCTAGTAAATCTAATGACTGAGCTTCTTCAGGGACAGTTTTATATTGGTTGCTTTTTTCCCTGGGTATGGACCATACTTTCTTGTTTCTTGCATTTCTTGGAGCGTGGGAAAATGGTACTTGGGCAAGTTCAAATGCCATGAAGCTCACTGGCTTTATCAAAATGAGGCTGTTCTTCTTGAAAAAAGTGTTTCTTTTAGAGGGGTGGACTTTAGCTATTTCTTACTTTATTCTGTTATTTTCACTGATGTCTCTCTGCTAGTAAGCTCTGAAAATCTGGTTTACATTATACTTGCAATCCTACTCTTCCAATCAGCCACATTTCAAGTGCAGAGTAGACACATAGGGCTAGTAGCTACCATACTGGACAGTGCAAGCGTATAAGAAAATTTCTAAATGATTTTCATGGCAAGGTCATCATCCGATGAACCATAGGTTGCAAATAATAGCAGCTACCACTTCTTAAGTGCTTTACTTAATGCCAGATAACATTTTTAAGATTCATGTATTAATACTTTTATTCTTTACAACAACCTAATGCAGTAGGTATTACTGTATTTTAATGATGCGGAAAGCAAAACATCAAGCAACTTACCCAGTATCTCAACAGCTAAAAAGTGGTAGAGCCAGGATTCAAACCTTGAAAGTCTGGTTTAAAGCTCATGCTGTTAACCACCACTCCGTGCTACTTAGAAGACCTTAAAGGAGGAATTCAGAGAAAAATTATTTTGGCCAAGGGAGAATTGGATGGGGAGGAAACAGCACTATACAGAATATTAAAAAAAAATAAAGTCTAAAACACACTTACAAGAAAACAAACTCACATTTTTAGTGACGGCTACATATTTGCATCAAGCAAATTATCTGATACTTAGTAAGCAGCCGGTGAATCTTTGAATAAATCATCAACTGCTGCAGATTTACATACTGTGCTAGGTCTTTGTAAATGTCTCACTCCAAGTCAAAGAGAAACTGAAGCTCAGAGTGGTGGAATCACTTCCTCACTAGCTAATTAGTGAAGGGATTAGACTAGAACTCAGTTCTCAAACTCCAGGTCCCCTACATTATAGCTTTTTCCAAGTTAAGAAAGGATCAAAGTCATAAAGGATAAAAGTTTACATCATATGATCAAGTTCCATTTATATGCATGTAGATTATGTGATTAGGGAAGAGGGGAGAAGGTGGGCCAACTAAGGCAAACTGGATACTGTTTTCTCTTGCCTACTTAGGGGACAGACTTCTAATAATGAAGCTAAATAGAAAGGGAAGAGTTCCAGCACGGAGAATGTGAGCAGAAGTATATCCAGAGAACAGCAATTTTAGTTGTTCAAGCAACTAAAATCCTTAGTGACCTTGCCATCTCTGTCTCTGACTCACTGCAGAGATCTGGAGCAGTGAGAAAGGCTTTCCCTGAGCAAACATTTATTCAGCATGTACTGTGTGGCAGTGGATAGTCCTGACTTAGAAGAAGACCAATGAAAATTATATGCTACATTATGATTGTATAAACTACAGTAAGGAAATATGCCATGCGCCTTGAGAGAAAAAAGGATGGAGCAGCAGCTAATTATGTGGGAGGTTTAGAGAAAACTTTTTAAAGGGCTTGACTTTTGAACTGGATCTTTAAACATGAGCAGTTATAGCAGGAAAACAGTAATCCAGATAAGGTATGTTTGGGCTGGGGTGAAGGGTTATAAGGAGGGATGGCAGTAGGAAGGCTGCTTAAGTGGTTAAGAGGTGGATGGTCAAGGAATTTAAACAGACCAGGGAATGTGACTGTGTTTCTGCTCTAGCAAGGGATCCTTCATGGTGAGAGGGGGCTGATTGATAGAGGGGAAGAACTAAAGTGGGAGAAATTAGTCCAGACATGATGAAGGTCTAAATTATATCTGAGAGGATGAAGAGGTGAGGAAGAGATTTGAGAGGCAGACCTGACAGAACTTGGTGATCAGTTAGACAAATGGGTGAGGAAGGGAAAAGTCAGGAAGAATTATTTCTATTAATGGAGATAGAAAAAGTAGGAAGAATAGACTGGGCTGGGGAGTTCAAGAGAAGGTGAGTTCTGTTTTGATAATCAACTTGTCTGCAGAATATCCCAAGGGGCTGACCTGTAGGTTTTGAGCCTAAAGCTTGGGAGGAAATCAGGGTTAGAAACAGAGATTTGAGAGTAATTAGGTGATAGATGAATTCTTGGCAACCAAGTTGGTCAACTAGTTCACAAAGTGACAAAAGGCTTGAGGGAGTAACAGTGACAAAAGGCGTGGGGGAGTAGAGGCTCCTTGACACTGAAGACAAGGATAGAGGAGGTGTTCCTAAGCAGACAAAGAAGGGGCTGTAAAGGAGGCAAGACAATGAGGAAAAAGTCAAGGGAATAAGTCTCAAGAGAATGTGGTCCTCCAAGTCAGATGTTGAGACAAGATGAGGTAGGGTAAGGACTGAAAACTGGCCATTAGATTTGACAATTAGGAATTTTCTGGTAATCAGGAGAAGGAATGCTTCAGAGGAGGCAGAAGCAGATTGTAGTGGGTTTAGGAGCCTGGATGGGAAGAGGTCTGGTTGGTGTTTGCAGAGGTGATTCATGAATATTCCAATTGCCGGGGGGTTACGGGATGAGGAGAGGGTATTCCATACTAAGAAGAGGGGCTTGGAGGTTGTGGTAGCCCCAAGAAGCCCTGCAGCAACCCAAGATTGGCTAATTTTGTCATGGAATTCATGTAAAAATTACATTTTGAAATAAATAACGTGTGATTTTGTATTATGTGCTGTGTTATCTTCTTCATGAGATGCTATTAATCAAATTTAAAAGGTTTTCAATAGCCAAGACATAGAAACAACCCATATGCCCATCAACAGTTGACTGGTTTAAGAAGATGTGGCACATACACACAATGGAATATTACTCAGTCATAAAAAGAATGAAATATTGCTATTTGTAGCAACATGGACGGACCTAGAGAATATTATACTTAGTGAAGTAAGTCAGAGAAAGACAAATATATGCTATCACTTATATGTGGAATCTGAAAAATAATGCAAATGAATCTGTATACAGAATAGAAACCTACAGACTCACAGACATAGAAAATAAACTTATGGTTACCAAAACAGAAAGGTTAGTGTAGGGGGTTGGAAATTAGAACTATGGGATTAACAGATACAAACTACTATACACAGATAAGCAATATGGATTTACTGTATAGCACAGGGAATGATAATCAAATATCTTGTAAAAAACCTGTAATGGAAAATAATCTGAAAAAAATATATAACTGAATCACTTTGCTGTACATGTGAAACATAATATTAAGTTGACTATACTTAATAAAAAATTTAATATGTTTCTCTATTTAAGCACTTTATATTTTTTCCAACATTAGGACAAATTTCAACCATACAGAAATATTGAACAGTATTATGTAGCAAATATCCATCTAATTACTATCTAGAATCTACAATTAACATTTTGCTATATTTGCCTTATCATTTATCTACTCATCTACCCATCCCTCTTTCCATTCATCTTATTATTTGATAAACATCACTGTAAGTTACAGACATCAATACAATTCATATCTAGCAATATACGCATCATTAACTAGAGTTCAGTATTTGCTCAGTTGGTTTCTTTTTAGGTGTGTGAAATTTAAAAAACTCACAACCTAAGTGGGATATTCCCCAAGTTTTGACAAATGTATACAACAGTGTAACCCCTATTATGACATGGAACATCACTGTCAGCTTAGAAAGTCCCCTCATTCCCCTTCCCAGTTTCCACTTCTCTCCTCTCCCACAAAGCCAGCTCCTGTTCTGTTTTTTTTCACTGTAGGTGGGTTTTACCTGTTCTAGAACTTCATGCGTGGGGAATCTTACAGTTTGCTCTTATTCATATCTGGCTTCTTTCACTCAGCGAAATGTTTCTAAGATTGATTCATATTGTTTTATCAGTAATTTCCTTCATTTGCTGAGTATTAGTCCATTGTTTGAATACACCATAGTTTTTATGTCTTCTCCTGCTGTTGGACAGCTACTCAGTTTCCAGTTTTTGACAACAATGAATAAAACTGCTCTAAATGTTCTAATACAATCTTTATATGTGGACATACGCTTTCACTTCTCTTCGGTAAATACCAGGAGTGGAATGGTTGGATCAAAGAATAGGTATGTTTAATTTTTAAAGAAACTCCCATGCCTTTTCCCAGAGGCTGTTCCATTTTACACTTCCACTGGCAAGGCTGCTTCACATCCTCTCCAATGTTTGATGTCGTCATTTAAATTTTAGACTTTCCAGAGCAGTAGTATCTTACTGAGGTTTTAATGTTCCTTTCTCTCATGAAGTTGAATACTTCATCATGCACTTATTGGCCATTCATATATTTTCTTTTGTAGTATCATCTATGTCTTTTTATTATTGAGTTAGAGATTTTTTAATGTATTCTTCATTAGTTATATGTGCTGTGAATATTTTATCCTGGCATGTGGCTTGTTCATTCATATTCTTAATGGCATCTTGATGAATAAAAAGTTTAAATTTTTTTAGAGTTCAATTTATCAGTATTTTTTCTTTTATGGTTATTTAATGCTTTCAAAGTCCTCTCCAAGAAACTTGCCTTCCCTTAAGCTGTTTTCCTCTAGAAGCATAATAGTTTTAGTTTTTATGTTATGGCCAAGCTCCATCTTTAATTTTTATGTATGGTATGAGGTAAGGGGTCAAATGTTAAATTTCCAAAAAGATACAAGTTGTTATAGCATCTATTGAAAAGATTTTCCTTTCCCTATTGAGTTGCTTTAGTGCCTTTATAAAATATCAAACTGCTTAATATTTAAATTTATTTTACTATTTATAAAGTGTTTTTACTCTCATATGCTCTTACTCTGTCACTGGGGGTGGATGTTCTCCTCATTTTAGAGTTGAGAAAACCAAAGCTCAAGGCAGTTCAAGAATTTGACCAAGGAGACACAAAGCCAAGGACTTGAACACAGAACTAATACTGAATCAAAAAGAAATTGTTTACATTTTAAACCTATTTTATCCAGTGGAAATATTATTAAATAGACACTTTTTTCCTAAGAGTGACAGAATAACAGAAATGAGTAAGTGCAATGTTTTTATATTTCAACACTGGTTGTATTTTTAGACTATCGCCCACACACATGCTTTCTTTGTAGGCTTGTATATGTCCAAAGCAATCTATATTATGCATCTCTTTTTGAAAGAGTGAAAAAATTATATCTGCTTTACAAGAGTGGGTAAGAATAATAGCTTTTAGCCAAGGTTGCCTGGATTTTATTTAAGATAAAGAATATATTTCTCTCACTCTGATCTAAAAAGAAAGTTAGACTCAGAGAAATAAAGCAGTACTTAAAGGTACATATCATGAAGACAGACATAACTACAAGAAAACTCAATAGCCACTCCTGCTCCTTTTTCTTTCCCTCCTATTCTGCCATATTAATATTTGGGCACCTAGCCTGTCTCCACGTTTGATACCACCTTCTTTTCTACCACGTGGAAGCAGCTTTCAGCAACCCTTGATCACTTGCTGAGACTAGGCTGACCTCAATATTCTAACTCTCCAGATCACCAGAGCTCACCCCTGACTATCAGTCTCTAGTGCCCACCTCATTTTTCCAACTGTGACACACAAATGAATGACCTCAGTCTTTCTGGCTCACTCCTCTGGTAAGAGTCATCTTTCCCCACATACAGGGAGATGACCTTGTTAAAACCACTGGTACACAGCATTCTTTAGGGATGTTATCCCTAAAGCACCTACATTTGTGAATTACATAGAATAAGAGGGTCACTCAGTTATCTGAAGCCAGCTTTGGGGCAGAACCCACATCTTCTTGACAACTTCATTGTTCTTTCCCTATGCTATAAGTTTTCCCTCAATTATCTATTAAACCAAGATGCTATAAAATGGAACTAGGTTAACTACTCGTCATTCCAAGATGGAAAAACTCAGGCCATAGCGGGGAATGCCTAACAATCAGTTAGAGGCAGTTTTGCAGAGACCTGGTCAGCTATGTTAGCCAATATTTTTCCTTTGTCCTGTACCAAAACAGAGAACTAAACACATGCCATAAACCCAAGAACAAAGTAACATGTATTCCAATGATTATTTTTTTTTTAATACAAGACAGTTGCACAATCTGTGTGCATGTTAATTAGTACCAGAGAGCATTCCTTGAAACCGCCTATAAACAGGGACTGTCATAAAAGCCTACCTGGTGAGTGGTACTTGATCAATAGTTCTTTTTTTATGAGATTTTCTTAACAACAAAAATAAGAGAGAAGTCCCGTCTACTGATCTGAGAGGAAGACATTCTGTAATAGTTTTAATATGATAGAGATACTCTAGCTCCTAAACTAATTCTAATTGTTGTTGAGACACAAAGTTGGAGGACTCACACTTTCTGATTCCAAAACTTACTCAGAGCTCCAGTAACCAGGACAGTCTGGACTGGCATTAGGATAGACACACACATATAGGCCAATGGAACAGAATTGATAATCCAGAAGTAAAACTTTACACTTATGAGCAATAGATTTTTGACAAGGATGCCAAGATAATTCAATAGTAGAGAACGCAGTCTTTTACATCAGATACTGGGACAACTGGATATCCACAAACAAGATAATTAATTTAGACCTCCTACCTCAAATAAATGCAAAAATAAACTCAAAATGGATCAAAGAGCAAAAACTATAAAACTTTTAGAAGAGAACATAGTTGTAATTTTTTATGACGTTGAATTAGGCAATGGTTTCTTAGATATGAAACCAAAAGCAAAATTGAAAAAAAAATTAATTGGATTTCATACATATTTTAAAAATTTGCATTTCAAAGGACACCAACAAGTGAAAACACAACCCACAGGGGAGAAAATATTTGTAAATCATGTCTGATAAGACTTATACCCACAAAATATAAAGAACGCTTACAACTCAACAATAAAAATAACAAATTACTTAATTAAAAAATGGGCAATGGATCTGAAGAGACATTTCTCCAAAGGAAAAATACAAATAAATGGCCAATAAGCACAGTATCATTAGTGAACAAGAAAATGCAAATTAAAACCACAATGAGATATCACTTCATACCCACCAACATGGCTATAATCAGAGTAGCAAAAATTGGCAAAGCTGTGAAAAAATTGGAATCCTTGAACCTTGTCGGTGAGAATGCAAGATGGTGCAGTCCCTTTGGAAAAAAGTGAAGTGTAGGGTTACCATGTGACCCAGCAATTCCACTCCTAGGTATATACCCAAAAGAACTGAAAATGTACATCCACATAAAAAACTTGTACGTGAATGTTAATTAGCAGCATAATTCTTAATAGCCCAAAATTGTTGACAACTGAAATATTCATCAACTGATGAGCAGATAAACAAAATATGGTCTATCCATACAATGAAACATTACTCAACAATAAAAAGAAATATTGAAAATGTTATAAGAAAGGTGAACCTTGAAAACATGCTGAGTGAAAGAAGCCAGACACAAAAGTACACGTATGACTCCATTTTTATGAATGTCAAGAATAGGCAAATCAACAGAGACAGAAAATAGGTTAATGGCTGCCAGAGGAAGGGGAGTGTGGTGAATTCGGAGGTACAGGGTTTCTTTTTGGGGTGATGAAAGTGTTCTTGATTTAGATAATGGTGATACTGCACAGCTTTGTTAATACACTAAAACCCACTGAACTGTATACTTTAAGATGGAAGATCTCATGGTAAAGGAATTATATCTCAATAATAATAAAGACAAGCAAGCATAGGAGACCTGGAAGATTACTCAAACATCAAACGAAACAAAAGCCTGAACCCCTTTCTATGGTTTGAATCCAGTTTTATAACTATGATCTCTCTCTTCTTCAACAACAATAATCATAGTGATAAAAATAGCAGGTACTTACTAGGCACTTACTGGGCTTGTAACACGCATTTTATACTCGATATTCTCTCAAATCATCTCAATGACCTCGTACATAGGGGTTATGATCCCATTTTATAGAAAGGAAACTGAAGCTCAGAGGCTGAGTAATTTGCCCAAGGTCATTTAAGGGTAATTAAGCCTGACTCCAGAGGTTCCATTATACCATTCTGACTTCCTTAAAACAGTGGCTTATTGGTCGTCAATACTAAGTTATTTTTCAATGTGCTATGTTGTTCTTTCAATCTCCATCAAAAAATTAGGTATCGTTTTGGGGCCCAGGATTAAATAATGATCTTTCTTCCTTAGTTTGTTGAGCACAGGGCAAAGAAAGTAAAAAAGTCCTATTATGATATGTTTTTATTTGTATCAAATTACAGAGTACCATAAGTAAATATAAGATTATGATTTGAATATTATAATATAGCTTATAATTTGGCAAATTATTTAATTATCCAAAGTTTATTACATGTTTGAGTACACACTGAAGAAATGATTTGGCATAACTTGGCAAGATAAATATTTCTGTACCTTATTTGACCATTTATCATGTATACATGTGGTACATATATGAGATATCTGTGTATGTATACACACACACACTCCTGAATTAAATATACTTGTATAAAAGCTAAAGATTTATGTATTACCATTAATTCCTTTAAAAAATCTATTATATTAAATTGCATCTGCATTCAAAGCAGAAATGTATGTAAAAAAACTGATCACTTTGCTAAATACACATGAATTTACAAAATAATTGAAAATGAAATAAAAATTTCTGTTGAAATGTTATATTCTTGTTTAACTGACATTTAAGTGGCACTATCAAACTATGGAAATAAACCTCATTTTTTAGGTTGTTGAGAGAATAAAGATTCCACTGAGCATTACTGTACCCTCTAAATTAAGAATGAACATTATTATAGTAGGAAAGGTGGCGGATAATTTTCTTCTTTATTGATATGGGAATTCTCAGGAAGCAATCAGGGCAGTCTGTACTCCTGGGCTGGGGTTTCCTGCTTTTCCATCAGTGGAAGTCTGGCTTCTCTGGAAAGGTGCAGCCAGTCCGCCTAATTATGACACTTGCTGCGTAGTGGCCAGCACGGATGCACTCAGTCAGGGGCCTGTCTGAGACCAATTGAGACAGAAAACCTGCAACATAGACAAGAGGGGAAAACATGAGTATTGTAGTAACAGCATCAGAAATGTCATATGGGTCAGAACAAAAAGCGGTCTACGTACCTATCCCTTTCTTCAGTCTTGATAGTTGTGTTAAACCTCAAGGGCTAGAGAATTCTTCCTTAATATTTTAAAGAGCTCAAGTTGGGATGTGGAAACTCACCATCAAGTCAATTGAGTCTTTCTAAGCCTAAACGATCATACTTTCCTTTTACTTTGATATTAAAAGGTTGTAAGTAAGAAATACTGGCCAAATAATATTATCTTGGGTCTTTACAGATGAGAAATTATTAGTTATGCCTCTTCCTATCTCTATCAATTCCTTCTGTACTGTTGTTATTCCTAGCAAATGCTGGAAAAAAGTCTATCATCTGGATGTCTCTCCAAGAATAAATCTGAGAGTTGAAAAGTTATGAAGGACCTTATATTTCCCTTGCACTCCCAGAAGTAACAGTGAAATAATTTCTGTAGTCAAGTACCATGGACCAGCTTGACATTAAAAATAAATATGATAAAGCAGAAAACAGTGCTGAGGCCTTCTTCTGCTTCTGACCAGGATGAAATAAAAGGTACCAGATTTGCCCTTTCTCCAGAAACAACTTCAAAATAAAAACAAGGTATATGAAACAAAGTTTTTCAAATATTGTACATCAGCCACAAAAGATCCATGAAAGAAGGGAATCAAATGAGGTAAGCTGTAAAAGTTACCAGGCCAGAACACATGGAGAGGCAACCTATGAGCAGAGCCCAATAGTTTCCAGAGTTGAGAAGATGGAATTGGGAGTCCAAGTAGGACAAAATCAAACATCTAGGCAGACTGTTCAGGAAAAAAATGAGAGGAGACACAAACTGCCAATACTGACAATAAGAGAAATGACATCACTATAGCATTTACGCACACTAAATTTAAGGATAATAAGGAAACGTTATTAACAACTTTATGTCAACAGATTTGACAAGTGAGATGAATTGAACAAATTTCAGAAAAGACACAAACTATCAAAGCTCACTCAGGGAGAAACAGATAACCTGAATAGCCTTTTATCTATTAAATATTTGATTTTATAATTAAAAAGCTTCCCATAAGAAAATTCCAGGTCCAGATGGTGTCACTGGTGAATTCCACCAAATAACTAAGGAAGAAAAATAGTATCAATGCTATCCAAAGGCCCCAGAAAACTGAAAAGGAGAGAATACATTCCAACACATTCTTTGAGGCCGGCATTACTCTCATAGCAAAATCAGAAAAGATGCAAATATTCCGAAGAAAATTTCAGCAAATCAAATCTGACAGTATATTAAAATAGCTAATAAATCCTGATCAGGTAGCATTTATCCTAGAAATACAAGGTTGGTTTAACATTCAAAAATCAATCAATGTAATCTACCATATGATGTAAGAAAACCATAAGATCATCTTCATAGATGCAGAAAAAGAATTTGACAAAATCCAACATCAATTTCTAAACAAAAAACTTCCAGCAAACTAGGAATAGGAGGGAACTTCCTCAAATTTCATAAAAGGCACTTTTGAAAAACTTGCAGTTAATGTCTTTCTTAATAGTGGATGATGGAATGTTTCCTCCTTAGAATTGAGAACAAGGAAAGAGTATCTCCTAGAGACCTTAGCCAGTGCAATAAGGCAAACAAAAGATAGAAACAAAAGGTATCAAGATTGAAAATGAAGTAAAACTGTCTTTATTTGCAGATGGCATGATTGTCTATATCTATGGTTCTCAACAGTGGCAAATTTGTCCCCCAGAGGACATTTGGCAATGTCTGGACACATTTTTGTTGTCACATCTGGGGCAGACGGTGCTTCTGGCAACTAGTGGCTAGAGTCCAGGGATGCTGCTAAATATCCTACGAGGTCAATAATACTGAGATTAAGAAATCCTGGTCTATGTAGAAAAATCCTATGGAATCTAGAAAAGAGTTACTAGAACTTCTGAGTGAGTTTAATAAAGTTGCAGGATACAAGATCATTATACAAAAATCAACTGAATTTCAGTACTAGTAATGTGTGTACCAGCACACATTTCAGTACACAGCAATTGTATGTACATTTAGAAATTAATATCATTATTTACTATACTATCAAATACGTGAAATACCTAGGGACCGATCTGACAAAAGTTGTATAAGACCTTCACGCTGAAAATGACAAAACAATGCTGAGAGAAATAAAACAAACCTGAATAAATGAAGCGTTCAGAGATCAGAAGATTCAATATTGTCATCAGCTCTATTGATTCAATGTAATACAATCAAAATTCTAGCAGCCTTTTCTAATAGAAACTGACAAGGTGATTCTAAAATTTATGTGGAAATGCAAATGACTTAGACTAGTTAAAACATAACTTTGAAAAGAAGGTTACTTGATTTAAAAACTTATTATAGAACTAAAATAATTGGGACACTATGGGATTGGCATGAAGATAGACAAATAAATCAATGCAACTACATAGAGCCCAGAAATAGACCTACTTCTATATGGTCAATTGATTTTTGACAAAGGTATCAAAGCAATTCAATGGAGAAAAGCTAGTTCTTAGAAGAGCTGGATGGCCATATGTGGGAAAAAACCCAACAAAAACCAAACCACTTCTACCTTTCCTCATATCAACTACAAAAATTAACTTGAAATGGATCACAGGTTTAAATGTAAGAGGTAAAACTATGAAAATTTGAGAAGAAAATTTGAAAGAAAATTTTAGTGATTTTGAATTTGTCAAAGATCTCTTAAGATATAAATTTTTATGAAAGAAAAAATAATTTTGACTTTGCCAAATTAAACATTTTTATACCTCAACAGCAAGAAACAACCCAATAAAAACGGATGAAAGTGTTGAACAAACACTTCAGCAAAGAAGATAAACAGATGTCAAATAAGCATATGAAAAGATGTTTGACATTATGATTTATTAGAGAAATGCAAATTAAAACCACCATTAGATACCACTGTTCACCCACTAGAATGGTTAAAATTAAAAAGACTGACATACCGAGTGTTGGCAAGGATATAGATCAATTGAAACCTGAATATACTGACTAGGAGACCATAAAACCATTTTTCAGCATCTTAAAAAGTTAAACAAACACCTACCATATGACTCAGTCTTTCTACTTCTAGGTATTTAACCCAAAGTAAATGAAAGCATTTTTCTACACCAAGATTTGAAAATGAATGTTCACAGCAGCTTTATTTGTAATAGCCTGAAACTGGAAACAATCCAAATGGGGATGAGAAGGGGCAGGAAGACAGGATTACAAAGGAGCATGGAAGTAGTGAATAGGTCCATAGTGATGGTTTCAGGGGTGTGTACATATGTCAACATTTGTAAAACTGTATACTTTAAACATGTGCCATTTACTATATGCCAATTATACAGCAATAAAACTATATAAAAATTGTTGTAGTTACAAATTAGGTAGTCAAGAACATTAGAATCTGGGGCTACTTCCCCCCTAAGGAAAACCTGAGCTGCCGTAGCAGTACTCAAATACTCAGAAGAACAGATGATAATGAGAAATTGTTCTGTGGCCAGACTTTTAGCCCTTCCCATCGGCCCTGGGCAGGCTGGGGGGGACGGTGGAGGGTGAAGGTTAATTGAGAAGCTGTGGTACAGTGACCTGTAGAGAGCATTGTAAGAGATTTATGTTCTTTCTCTTCTACAATTCTGACCACACAGGCTTTTCCTTGTCAGATTTGGGGAATGCCCTGTATCTAATAAAACAAATAAGTACGCCCAACCAAAGAATAATTAATTTGGTTAATGGAGTGATGTATTTTGAAGACGTTTGCTTAGAATATGAAATCACTCTCTCAAGAGATTTAGTAAGAGTATTTTATCATTGAGTTTTCAGGTAACAGTCAAAGGTCAATATTAACTTTCAGCCAAACTGTGAGACTAAACTGCTCAGCCCACACAGTGAATAGAACAGATGCCAAATTCAGAGTCAGATCAGTTTACAATGGAAACACGTCCATTAGAAGCCTTACAAGGAACATCTGTTTTCCTCATTCCTCCTGGTATGCTCTTTGTGAGAAAAAGAAAAGCTTATGTTTATGAAATATTTTTGGGAAGCATAAGTACCAGCATCCTCTTTCTAAGAGAAGAGTGAGCTGATGACTGAAGTGAAGCACTCTGAACAAACATTTGCTTTGACAAGTGGAAAACCTGGATGCAGAGAAAAGTTAAGACCTGTGTCCTGGGTGAATATCAGTTTTTTAATAATCTATTTTTAGAAACCAACTGAGATGAACTACAAATGTTACATAATCAGTTATAAGTGGACTCTTCATAAAGTAGCTGATGTGAATCTTCAGAAGTTGTACAGAATAGTTTAAGTAAACAAAGGGAGCTTATATTTAAAGAATCATAGGGAATCATTTTATAATATGAACTATAAACATCAAGATAGATTTTCTATTGTAAAATATATACTACCTAAAATTTACCATTTTAACCATTTTTAAGTGTACAATTTATGGCATTAGGTACATTTTGCAATGTTGGGTACATTTTGCAATGTTGGGTAACCATCACCTCAATCAATTTCCAGAACTTTTTCATCACTCCAACAGAAACTAAAACCTATACTTATTAAACTGAACTCTCTGTTCCCCCCTACTCCTGGCCCGTTAACTGCTATTCTACATTCTGTCTCTGTGAATTTACCTGTTCTAGGTACTTCACATGAATAGGATCATACAATATCTGTCCTTTTGTGTCTGGCTTATTTCACTCAGCATAGTGTCTTTCAATATAAGTTTTTAAATTTAATTTTTAATTATTAGTTGGCCTAAAATGTATTTTTTAAAAAACTGTATTTGGAAATAATTTTAAATTCAGAGAAAATCTGCAAGAATAAAAACAATGTAAAAAGTACCCATACATCCTCTACCCAGATGCATTTATTGTTAACATTTTGCTCCTTTTGTGCACATGCTGTTTTTATATAATTTTCCCCCCAAACAATTAGAAAGGAAGTTGCACTTCTGTCCTTTACTTCTAAGTATATCTACATGTCTTTCCTAAGAATAAGACTTTTCTCTTACATAACCATAGCCATCCACTTCAGTAACACTGCTAGAATATTGTTCTCTAATAGACCCTCCATGTTCCAGTTTTGTCAATTGACCCGATAATATCCTTTATAGGATTTTTTTCCTCCTAGGGTAGAATTTAGTATTAGTCATTTTTTTCCTTTTTTCTTTTTAAATTGAAGTATAGTTAGTTTACAATGTTGTGTCAAATTTCTGGTGTACAGCATAACAGTTCAGTCATACATATACATATATATATATTGATTTTCATACTTTTTTATTATAGGTTATATTTTTTATAGGTTATAACATTTATCATTGTGCTCAGTAAAATTTTTAAAATTTCCTTAGGATAAATTTCTTTAAGGGTAATTAATAATTTTTAAGGCTTTATATGCATATTGCCAAACTCCTTTTCAAATGATCCTATTAACATATACACCCAACAGCACTCTTGCTATAAAAAAAAATCTGTTTGATAATTTGAAAAGTGAAAGGTAGAATCTTGTTTTAACTTAACAGTTACTTGTTTATTAGGAAGGTTGAAAACTTTTTTGTTCATATGTTTACAGGCCATTTGTATTTCTTCTTATGAACTGCCTGATGATAACTTTTACCTATTTTTCTGTTGGGTTTTTTTTCTTCTTTAGTTGATTTGTAAGAGACATTCCTAGTTTGTTTGCTACTTACGTTGCAAATACTTCACATTACTTTGTCACCTGCCTTTTATTTCCATTGTTACATAGATATATTTGTCTTTTCTTTAATATTTTCTCCATTGAATTTAGGCTGACAAAGGTCCTCCATACCATGAGATCAGATAAATATTAGCTCATATATTCTTTTAGTTTATTTATGGTCATTTAATTGTTTAGCTCCATCTGGAAATTATTTGGTTTGATGCTTGGTAGCGATCAACCTTCATTTTCCCCAAAGAGTTGTATTTTTGTTCCATTACTATATCTTAAGTAACCTACCCTGTTTCAATCCTTTTAAAACATTCTGAAGTAATTCTGGATCTACAGAAGAGGTGCAAAGATAGTATAGAATACTCCTGTACTCATCCTGACTTTATTAAATTCCTACATGTGTTTCCTTCCATTTTCAGTCTTTGGTCAGATCTTTGCAATGTGTTTTAGAAACATGTTTAATTCAAAATAGTAAAAAAGCAAAATTTTTGTATGTCTGAAAAAATATTATCATTTCCAGATTTCAGAGATGATTTTTGTTTTCTGTTTACTTTTATTCCCTAAATATTCTATAATAAGCAATATTACTTTTATAATTAGAAAAAAGCCATTAAGCATTATTTTAAAGAATAACATGGGAACATTTACTATTCAGAAAAATGGTTAAGAACAATTAATTCAAGAATTTCAGCTAAGTGATGTTCTGTTCTGACAGTTTTCCATTCATGCTTTTAGAGTTTATTAATAATTGTAGACATTTGGGAACAGAGCTTTCCACAAAGAAAATCAGTGTAAGTGTTGGTGTAAGTACAATGAAGTTGGTTACTCCTAGAGGGATTCCTTAAGAACTAAAAACCTTCATTACTTTCTGTATTCTGAGGCTTAGGGAAACAAAGGCAGTGTTAGAGGAGGCATCTCAGAGAGTTTCTGAGGGAACCTTAGCACAGTCTCTCTTCCTCACATGAAGTTTTCATCTATAGAAGGTATATGCTAAGTAAATCAGTCTGCATCTTTTGAAATGAAAATTCAAGGAGCAATGCTTCCCTAGCAGGGATTGCTGGGAGAATTCCTGACAGAATGAAGCAGAAAGGATCACTGTACTTGGATGGAGTGGCTATTATGTGATATCAATAAAACAAGCTTTTTGGTAAAAACTGTGAGGTCACTGACCATAGGACACCGGCCTTAGCACATCAGGACACTGTAACTGATGAAGGTGGGAAATTCAAGGCACACACCCAAACTGAAGATACTGGTAAAATGAGAGTGGAAGAAAGCTTCTTCCATTTTGGTCTTTTTGCTTTTTAAATCAAAAAGCTATTTTCAGGAGGAGTTTAAGGTTTACTGAGAATTGAATAGAAAGTACATGGCTCTTGTATACCCTCTCCTGTCCTCATCCTTCAGTTTCCTCATCATTAACATCCTACACTAGTATTGTTACAATTAACGGGCCAATAGTGATTTACTGAAGTCCATGGTTTACATTAGGGTTCACTCTGTGACGCTCATTCTGTGGGATGTGAACATGCATAATGATCTGTTTTCCACCGTTACATCACACAGGTCAGTTTTACTGACCTAAAATGCCCCTGTCCTCTATCTATTCATCCCTCGCACAGCCACCCTGAGCCCTTGACAACCACCGATATTTTTACTGTCTTCATAGTTTTGCTTTTTTCAGAATCTCACATAGTTGGATTCATACATTTTGGAGCTTTTTCAAACTGGCTTCTTTCATTTAGTATGATGTGTCTGAGTTTCCTGTGTGTCTTTTCATGGCTTGATAACTCGTGCCTTTTTACGGCTGAGTAATAACAACATTCCATTGTATGAATATACCACAGTTTGTTTATCCAGTCACCTGCTGAAGGGCATCTTAGTTGCTTCTAAATTTTGTCAATTATGAATAAAGCTGTTATAAACATTTGTGTGCAGATTTTTATGTGAACATAAGTTTCTTACTCAGTTGGGCAACCAAGGAGCATGACTGCTGGGTCATATGGTAAGAGTGTGTTTTTTATGAAACTGCCAAACTGTTTTCTGAAGTGGTTGTACCATTCTGCCTTCCTACCAGCAGTGAATGAGAGTTTCTGGTGCTGCACACCCTCACCACATAGGACATACACACAAACTCACGATGTGGTTAAAATGACATGAGTGAATAAATGTTTTTTTTTCCCAATTAAAAAAATTCTTTACACTTACTTAAAATAAAAACCTCCCAGAACATAAAAGTATAGGCTTGATATCCCATACTCACTTGTCTATTTCACTGCTTGGTAAATTTATTTACTTTATTGTATGTTTGCTGTCTTCAGAGTGCTACCTGAGTCACTTCAGACTCTGTTGGTATCCCCATGGCTTTGGTTCAGACCCCTGAGGACTGGAGCAACGATCTAATGAATCATCACATGCCTGACTGCTATAATACTATGCTCTTCCTACCTCTATCCCTCACCCCATCCCAACTCATTCATTAAAGTTATCAATGTTCTTTATACATGAGGAGTATTGAACTACACATTGTAGTAGTGACAAGTTAATTACACAGTTATTAAGAGATAATGTGGGAGTAGCAACATAAGTTATCATGTAATTACCTTTGTTCTTAGAGGCATTACCGTGTAATTAAAGCAAACCTGATATAATATTTTACAGCAACTAACAGTGAATTCTATATTCTTCCTGTCTTCTTTCCTGTATAAATTTGGTCTCAGTCATTTCTGGGTCGATTTGATTTTTCAATTCTTTGTTCATTCTCCATCTTTCTTAGATATCTACACCTTAGTGATGATTTATGTGCTGAGACAGGCCTGCTATACCTTCTAAACCAATGGTTACCAGATATATGCTGCCACATGGCACATGAGACAGTCAACTTAAAAGCTGTATTTTTTTTTAAGGCTGTATATTTATTACAGAGAAGGAGAGAGAATAAAATATAAATTAAAACACTGACTAATCTGAACCCTCCATTTACTAGACATGCCACTACCACTTCAAAACTTGATATTTACTATAAGAGACAAATGAAAAGAAGGCAAAAACCTAGAATGCTATGAGAAGTACTCTGAATTATGCAGTCAACCGACAGCTACCCTGCCTATCATCACTGGGTACTGTGCTTGAAATCAAAGGATTCAAAAATGGATAAAACATAGTGTTAATCCTTGAGGATCTTATAGTTTTAGGAGAAAAAGCCACATAAATACTTCAAAATAATCCTGGCAGAAGGGTGGAGCATGAACTTACTAGGAAAAGCACTGTTGGCAGAGAGCTCACAGAGTAATCTACTGCAGTATTCTAGGAGTGTTTCTCAAAGTGTGGTCCCTGCGCCAGCAGCTTTAGCATGACCTAAGCTCCACCCACCCTAGACCTACTGAATCAGAAACTCTGAGGATGGGACCCAGCAATTTGTCCTTTAACAAGTCCTCCAGGTGATTCTGATGCATGCTCAAGTCTGAGAATCACTGTTCTAAGGTGACAGATAATAAGGAGAGGAAGGAGAATAAACAGTGATTTGGCATGGATGCTGATGAAAGATGAAAAGTTAAGAACAATTCTTTGACTTAAAGTTTAGGAAATGATGTGGAAAGTGAAACGTGGTCTATGTCTCAGGGTCAGTTCACGTCACATGCCCTTCACCAGGGCGTCTCACTGGCTTTCCTGCGGAGGAGCTACACTTTACCCGGCTCCCACTAAGGAACAGCAGTAAAGATTCTAGGTAGGACAGGACAAGGGTGCCATTATCTGATGCACTGGACATTCCAGTGGGCACTGTGCCAAACCGAATTCAGAGATCTACTAGATAACTTCAACATATTCTGTGAAGTCTCAACTGGAGCCTCTGACCTGTACGTTATGGCTTATTAAAGCAGGAACTGATGTTCAGAATTATGACCTTGAAAACCGATTTTCATATTCATACTATAGTTACTAAGGACAATTGATATTAAATGCTGCCTCCTTCCCTAACACATGCTCTCTCCATATCCACCTCTATTGTAAGTAACAGTAAGGAAAAGGTAGCTGTGATTAGTCTCTCTGTCACTGGATTAGTCACATACACATTCTAGCATGGCTTAATCTGAAGTCAAGGTGACCTGATACTAAGGTGATAGCTGGCCTGATATTTCCTGACTCACCCCTATTCTGACAAAATCCCTCAGTAACCAAGTTCTTAGATATATTGACTAGAACAGTTTTTATGCAATGGTAGGGGGCAAGTCTGTTTGTAGCTATGCATGTGATTAATTGATTTATTCATTCACGCGACTAATATTTACCGAGTATCTGGTCTGCGCCAGGCACTGTGGTGGGTCCTGAGGATACACTGGTGAGTGAGACACATACAGTCCCTGCTCTCTCGAAGCTTATATTTTAATGATGGAGATAAAAAAGTAATGTTAGTAATTAGTAAGTAAATAAGAAAATTCCAGAGAAGGTTAAGTGCTATTAAGGAAAAGGACTGTGTGCAGCAGTAGAGAATAGTGAAGAGACCCCTGTCCGACGGGATGATTAGGGAAGAGGTGACTTTTAAGTTGAGACTGAGGATGAGAAAGACAGAACCAGGTAGAGCAGGGAAGAGCATTCGAGGCAAAGGGAACTCTATGTGCAAAGAGTCTCTGGCCGGAAAGAAGGCCAGCACAGCCAGAGCGTGCAAGCAAAGGTCAGAGTGGCATGAAATACAGATGCAGGGATAGCCAATCATGTAGATCATTTTAGGCCACATAGGAGTTTAGACTTTTAGTCTAAATGCAACTAGAAGGGTTATAAGCAAGGGAATGAAATAATTTGATTTCTTCTTAAAATGAATATTTTGGCTACTGTGCAGAAAAATAGAAGAAAATGCAAAAGAGAGTGACAGTATGGAGATCAGTTAGGAAGCTACTACAATGAGTAGAAAACAGCACTGAGCTACAGTCATGGCAGAAAAGTGACTGGATTTAAGACTAGATGATATACTTAAAACCAAGTCAAAAGAACTCACTGAAGGTTTAGACAAAGGGAAAGAAAGGCATTAAGAATGACATCTAGGTTTCTAGCTTAAGATATAAAGTGTCTGATGTTCCACATATTGTGTGACAGATGAATCATGTTGTAGGGAACATTTTCAGAACTCTAAGCACGAGAAAAAGTGTATAGACGAAGAATGCAAACATACATGTGTATAGAGTGCACCCATCTATTACCCTTTAAGGAAAACTGTCTCACCTCCAGCATTGCTGAGGGGGTCACTTGGTGTGTTTTGAGCGTGTCAATCAAGCCTTACCTCCAAGTGGACCAAGGGGAGGGTATCCGACTCAAGATGTTCTTCCAGTGTCCTACTTATGAATGCCACAAAAAGTGAACTGAGCTAACCTAGTGTTCTCTTTCAGGAGCCAGGACGGAAAGCAGAGGAAGACCAGGAAGCTGACTGTGAGGCAGGAATAAGCAGACGTGCAATGTAGCTGAGTAAGAGTAACGTGTAAGCACTGGAGTGAAAATCCATGAATACCTGCTGTTGAGGTCTCTGATCTGAGTCTAGGATCGTCACATGGCTCCACTCTCAGTGAAAACTCGTCCAGTTTTGGCTCTTGCTTGGGAGTCCTTTTATGGTAGGTAACACTTACTGAATCCTTGCTATGTGCCAGGCATGGTGCTTTAAAAACGTTATTTCATTTAACTTCATAACAACCCAAGTGAGGCAGGTACTCATTATTCTCATTTCTATAGATGAGAAAACCTAGACTTGAGAGATGTTAAGTAACTTGTGTGTAGTTTCACAACTAGTTAATGGCAGTACCACGACTCAAATCCATGTCTTTTGACTTATTGTCTTAACCATTATGTTATAAGGTCTCCTTTAATGCTTGTGTGCTTCCTTAAAAACAACAACAACAAAAAAAAAACCCCTTATTTGAGCTATATGTAATGGCTTTCTGTTCCTTTGACCAAAGGAGTCGGATGAAACAGTGCCTTAAAGCCAAAGTATGGCTGCTCTACTATATCTTGCCCCTTGCGCTTCCATGACCGCAAGCTCCCTCATAGAGTTGTCACTCTTAAGAAAATTTAGTAGAAAAAAATAAATTACTGTATTGTGGGGATTTTGAAATGCACTTATAAAAAATAGAATGTTATATTATAATCATAAATCTATATCCTTTCCTTTTCCTCTGCCTTTGAATACTTTAATATAGAATAAAGATCTAAATACAACCGTGAAAAACCAATTTCTTCCTCTATCCTCTGAAAAGTTGAAAGAAAGAACTCTAGTGGTGCCTTCTTATGTAACAAAATTTTACAACCTGCTACTTCAAGGCTTAAAGACTTAACTCAGGGTAGAATTTGGCTTATAACTATATAGCATTTCAAAGGCAAAGAAAACTCCCAACACCTTTCACTGTTCTTTTTGACAGACTCTGTTACTCCTAGGCTTTAGAACTGGTCATCCCTCAGATACCATCATTTTAATGAGTTCTTTAGGCAGGCTGGGCCAGAAGTGCCAGAAAGCATGAGAAGTTTACTACAAAGCACTGAATATATGACTGTAGATATGTGAAGAAGCCTAATTTTAAATATAATGGTCAAACTTATTTTTAATAAATTTTCAGTTTTGTGTTCGTTATCCTAGGTGATTTTTTCCAACTGTCACATTTCTCTAGTCATTTGCAAGAGGGCAGGTACAGTATTTACATGAATACTTTTCATCAGATTCAATAGCTAATACTGTTTCTACAGAAAGTAAGCAACTCCTCAGTCTGATCCTTGTCTTTCCCACAGATGTGCATCAACTTTTATTTTTAAGATGATGAGTAACTTACAGCAGGGCAGCATATTTTAGATTCTTCTTTAATGAAGGAAGGTATTTAGAAACAAGGGTGGCACTGACAGTTTTATTTTTATGGTCATGTTGTGCTACAAAAACATTTATGTTCAATAAAGATGCTAACTGGGTATTTTTCCTAACAAGATGTGCTTTAAATATTTTATAATTGTTTTACTACTTCTTTAATATTGATTTTTTCAGAAAAATCATGTACTTGAGGCTGATATGAGTATAGATCACTCTCTATGTTGTGTTCTAGTATTAGCCTAATTACCAGAATGAGAAAAAGTCTGAAAAACCCTTAGCCATTAAATTCATATATTTAACAAGTCACAACCTTGAAATTTTGCTCTACTTGAAAGCACTCTTAAAGAAGAGCTTGACTACTATTACTAGAGGAAATTTTTAATAAAAGCTAATTAAGCTACAACATTCCCAAGTGGTTAACTGATTTTAGGGGCTAAATTTCTGGTACTTCTAATTATCCTCTGATGGCTTTACTTAGTGTTTCACAACCATGACAGATGACAATGAAAAACTGCAGTGAAATTCATCCACCCTGACACTGTGCTAAGCACTGGCTTCTCCCTCTCCAAGTAAAATCAATACGCTGTTTGAGTAAACACGTTTACAGCTTTATTAGGATGTCTTGCTTGTTCTGTAACAGCTACTTGAAGCTGTGGTAACAAATCGACTCAACTCAGTTAAACCTAGAGAGCTGGGTAAGAGGCCCATCGATAAGGCTGTTATAAAAATAAACTGCAGGAGATCAGAAAGCTGGAGCAAACAGTCTGGTAAATGTCAATATTTTCCCTTACAGAGGATGACAAAAACAGTGAGATCATGTGGAAAGTCTTTTTTTCCCCCTTAAAAATGTTTCTTGTTTCAATCGGACAAAGCATTTCTACTTTTTGTGCACAACTCTTCTGAATGAAATCTTTGCTTCCTAATTCTCATGTGCATCTGGAACAAGATGCTGATGTAAATCCTTGGTTATTTTCCCTGCCCCTTCAGATTCTTTATTTTCCTTTATAGTCAGAGGCTTATTTTAGTCTTCACTGACTTTATAAAATGACCTTATTCAAGTTATCTGGAATAGCTGTGGTGGATCAGTCTTACCTTCATTTTATTAATGAAACAGGACTTCTGCCATGTACCTTTGGGAGGTCATTTCAATGCGGCGTTCACTCTAGCTATAATACCTGTGAGACCTGATGCTGTGCCTTCTAAATTAGGCCTTCCAAATTAATGCATTTAACAAGCGCAAACAGTGTGAGCCTGAGACAGGCTACGCAACCTCCCGACTAGTGGTAGTACATAAAAATGTCTGCTGCCTATTAGGAGCCAGGCTCCATAGTGGCTGCCGCTCTACCAAACAAGAACTCACATACCCTCTTTTAGACGTTCACAGGTTGCTCAGAGAACTAACACATGGCAGGAAATTCCCACTTCAATTTGGCTAGCTCAGGCTACCCAGATGTGACAAAGTAATGGTTTCCCCCTGCTGAAAAAGGCTCAGATGTAAACTTTTCTCCTTGGATTTTCTATGTAGTCTAGTTTGTAAAATTTTGTTTTGTTTTGACTTCATATCGACTACCAACTAGTCATGAACTCAAATAACAACTTGTGACCTCTGTGTTAGAAAACATAGATTTTTCTGGAAAAAGGAAACAAACAAATATTACATTTCGAAATAACTTAAAAAGCTACTGTGCCTGTCAGGGTAAGGTCTGACCTAGCAGGTATTTGCATAATGAAAACCAAAGCCTAAGTGGTGTCAGATGGTGCAGTGACTGACACGGACAGGAAGTCAATTCGGAGCAAAGGTTCCTTTATGATAGCTCAGCACCACACACCCTCCCACACAAAGTGAGCAACTGAGCAGCGTGGTGTAATAAACAGGCACTGGTTACTGCTATAACTATGATATGAGGATAATTTATTTCCTCTTTCTGGTGTCTGAAAATGGAAGCTTGTCAAATCATATTAACATGGCTTGGGATACTGCATTTGAATGGGAAAAAAAAAAAAAAAAAAAAAAAAACAAGCCCAAACCAAAAAAACAAAATGCTCCTAATTCAGGAAAGAAGCTTCTAAAGAGTACCACTAAGCAGTACATTTTACTTGTGTAGATAAGGTGCCCTTACACCCCAACTTCTCTCAAAATATTGCTTTAAAGATCATTCCTCCTTATGGAACAAAAATGTACAAGATGAGGTTAGAATCTGAATTTTAAACCTACCTCTGTGTGATCTCTTGATGTGGTTCCCAAAATAAAAGTTTAGCATACGCTACTGTTTATTGTTAAAGCTGAACATCTTGGATATCCACATGCCAAGAAAAACTACATCAAAGGCTTCTATCCATTTGGGGTACTGACTCTTGACCTATGTATTTCCAAGAGGTTATGTAATAGCCTACTTAACTGACAGCTTGCATTTGGGTTATGATCATATGTAATTACTGGATCATAAGTTAATAAGTCCGGGGATCTGGCGTCTAGTATTGCATATTTGCAATTAACTCCCTTTCTTTGGGCCTCACTTTCCTTATCCATCAAATGGGGGCTTTTTAATAGACCATATTAGGTTTTCATACCTAACATCAACTCATTTGAGGCAGTTGCTTTTTGAGCCACCAAATAAAATATGGATAGGGCAAAATGGGGATTTGTCTAATCTCATTTATCAATAACTTCAGAAATTTTGTTTATGACATTTCTTCTGGCCCTCTGCTGCTAAATAAAATCTTAGAAATATCAACATTGTTTTCTGAGAATAAGTGTTTCTCAATAATCTTCAAATATTAGAAATATAAGACTCATTATTAAGTTTCAGGGTCTGACAGCCTACACGGCTCAGACTGTCTCTGTCTTATCCAAATCTCCAGAAGACAAAGTCCTTTGAATTCCATTATCTACTTACAATTGCTTCTAGATGGAGGCTATCCAGGATACTAGATCTTTGAGGAAACATTCATGTTTGTGAGAAATTCCAGACTTCAGCCTAAAATCATCTTGTATTCCATGGGAATGAAAGTTGTTTCTCTTATTTTTTGTCATGGCTTGAGGATCATCTTTACCTTTAAACCAACAAAGGCTTAAATAATCTTGAGCAAGGTTCTTGAAATTTGGCCCCAGTCCAATGTCAGCTTATCACAGTCTCTGGATGTGAAACACCAGAGTAGCATGTCATAAAGAATCCCTTGTCCCTTTCCCCCTGCATGAACTTGAGCTGCTGTCTGTGATGTATTTCATATTCCTAATGACCTAGGCAATTCCATACCTCATTTGATGGTTTTACGGAAAACTGCTTCTTAAGAAATAAGAACACCAAAATGGATCAAAGACTTAAACATAAGACAAGATACAATAAACCTCCTAGAAGAAAATATAGGCAAAACATTATCTGACATACATCTCAAAAATGTTCTCCTAGAACAGTCTACTCAAGCAATAGAAATAAAAGCAAGAATACACAAATGGGACCTAATGAAACTTACAAGCTTCTGCACAGCAAAGAAAACCATAAGTAAATCAAAAAGGCAACCTACGGAATGGAAAAAATTTTTTGCAAGTGAAACTGACAAAGGCTTTATCTCGAGAATATATAAGCAGTTCATACGACTTAATAAGAAAGAAACAAACAACCCAATCCAAAAATGGGCAGAAGACCTAAACAAGCGATTCTCCAAGGAAGACATACAATGATCAATAGGCACATGAAAAAATGCTCAATATCACTAATTATCAGAGAAATGCAAATCAAAACTACAATGAGGTATTCACCTCACACCAGTCAGAATGGCCATCATTTAAAAATTCACAAATGACAAATGCTGGAGAGACTGTGGAGAAAAGGGAACCCTCCTATGCTGCTGGTGGGAATGCAGTTTGGTGCAGCCACTGGGGAAAACAGTATGGAGATTCCTCAAAAGACTAGGAATAGACTTACCATATGACCCAGGAATCCTGCTACTGGGCATATATCCAGAAGGAACCCTACTTCAAAAAGACACCTGCACCCCAATGTTCATAGCAGCACTATTTACAATAGCCAAGACATGGAAACAGCCTAAATGTCCATCAACAGATGACTGGATAAAGAAGATGTGGTATATTTATACAACGGAATACTATTCAGCCATAAAAACTGACAACATAACGCCATTTGCAGCAACATGGATGTTTCTGGAGAATGTCATTCTAAGTGAAGTAAGCCAGAAAGAGAAAGAAAAATATCATATGGGATCACTCATATGTGGAATCTAAACAACAACATCAACAACAACAAACAAAGCATAAATACAAAACAGAAATAGACTCATAGACATAGAATAAAAACTTGTGGTTGCCAAGGGGGCGGAGGGTGGGAAGGGATAGACTGGGATTTCAAAATCATAGAATAGATAAACGGGATTATACTGTATAGCACAGGGAAATATATACAAGATCTTATGGTAGCTCACAGAGAAAAAAATGTGATAATGAATATATATATGTTCATGTATAACTGAAAAATTGTTCTCTACACTGGAATTTGACACAACATTGTAAAATGATTATAAATCAGTAAAAAATGTTAAAAAAAAAAAAAGAAATAAGAACACCAAAGATGTCCTGCTAGAGATAAAAGATAGGGAAAGGGTTCACTGTTGCTCTTGGATGGGGTAGGAGTGTGCAGCAATCATCTTGGTCATCATTCACAAGAAATCCTCTGCATACAGTGGGTCATATGAAGGTTGTGGTTTTTGAGTGAAGAAGTGTGAAAAATGATATATTCAACACTCATCAAGTTATTTTCTAGTCCTCTGAGTTGGACAGCAAAGGAAGGAGGTGGTGCGGAAAAAAAATTCACAAGAATTCTGCACCACTTTTTCACACAGCACAATGAAGCAGCAGTTAAGAAGAATGAGAGAGTACGTTACAAATGTTTGGAAACAAAAAACAAGGTGAGAAGGAAAAATGTAAAGATAATTTAGAGATGACGTGTGGCTCTCAGTAGCACAGACAGGTGCTATGTGGAAAGGAAGCAGTATCCCTGTTCTGGAAACTTAAATTTTTTTTTTTAATAAAAAATCTTTTCTGAACGTGAATTAGTAAGTTAAATTAATGCTCCTTTTTATTAGATGGGAAATAAGATAATTACGTACACTGTGATTGCTAAGTGGCTTTAAAGGTCATTTGCATATTGCAAGTAATACCTTTTAGGGTAATATATTTTCCCTGCTAGGGCTGTCATGAGAAATTTGAAAATAAATAGTATTACAGGCAGCACAGTTACGTTACGATCATTCAAAACAAGCTGTTCTAAGCTATACTTGGCTCTTAACCACACTGAATGAAGCTTTTTAAATCCTAAGAATGTTGGTTTTTGGGTGAGGTCTCTCATCTTTTATCTGAGAGTTATGTGCCTGGCTATAATCTGTCAAAGGTGTACTCACTTTTAGTCTAAAGATGATTTGTAGCTCTAGTCCATATTCCTTCAGCTGCCATAAAACATACAGCGAAATCATATTAGATTAACACAGGCTGGTATTGACAGCCCACTGGGAACATATTGATTAGGTCCCCTTTCATGTTATTTGTTATGATTTTTCTTCTCAGTTTCATTTACTGGGAAGACACAGGGGAAGAGATTTCACCGGGAACAATGACAGTGCCTGTCACAAAACGTTCTCAATGTTTCCATTTGTTACTATGGCAGTGACAAAGAGGGTTCCAAATGAAAAGGCAGACCTGCTGTGACAAAGCACAGCAGGACAACAGGAAGAAATTTTCTACTGACCTGGGAAATTAGGAAATCATACTTAGAGATTACAGAATTGTCTCCATTTCCAAGGGTACAATCGTAGCACTTGGGCTTTTGAGGGAGAATGTGAAAAGGGTAGTTCCATCAGGGCTGGCTGGTAACAAATAAAGGGCAGACATCAGAAAGTGCTTAAGATCTCCAAATAGAACAAGGAGGTACACTTGTAGAGGTCAGAGGGATTTGTCACTGTGATTAAACCCTTGAGATGGAACTATGAATTTAATTTATGTACGTTTGGGGCACTCATTTAAAAATTATACATGAAAATCTATGACACAGTCATATATCCCTCATGTGGCTATTAGAATACATGGCACTCCAGTACTGGGATATATAGTATTAGCACATGGTAGGGGAAGTCATGCTTTCTCTAAGAACTTGAAACTGGGACTACAATATAGTTATGCAAAGTCGCAAAAGAAAGAAATGCTTTTAAGCCAGAAAAACTTGAAACAGGAGGAATATATTAACCATCCAAAGACAGAATGTCTCAATCAGAAAGGAGATATGTTAATCTGGCAATAAAGCAAAGAAAAGGAAACTACATAGTAAATATAAAAATGCCATTGCCTCTCCCTTCATGTTTAAGATAGAAGAGTATGCTTCAACAGCTAGAGTATATTTCCAATCCTAGCAGAAAGGCTTTTCCTGCTGTAGAGATGGGAGTAGAGGGTTTTAACCAATGGATCTTTGAGTATTTGCAATTAACAAAACCACTTCTATTGCAAGATGGATGTATCAGCCTGGTGCTACTAAACAGTGGATTCATATAACTCTTTGTATTCGAATTCCATGCTGACCAAGCAAGTTTATGATCTGGCTTTCTGTATGTCTGTAGTGCAATCAATTCTACTGCTTAGCAAAAAGCTCCTGGTTCAAACCCACCGGGGATTACAGTCCTTCGATTCTCTTCCCTTTCACTTTCTCTTTCTTTTCTGCAGCAATCCCACCCTAGAGCCCTCAGAATCCTATCAGATAACAAAAGCACCTGTTCAATAAATGAAGTCATCTATTCAGACAATAGGAAGATTTGCTTCTGCCAAACTAGCTTTTGTGAGGAAGGCTGGTCTGTGGTTCTGAGTCCTAATGATGAAATTTCCCTAAAAGTTTACAGAAACAGTACAGTTCAGTAAGAGCACTAACTCTGGAGCCAGACTGTCTGGACTTGAATCCTGGCTCTGCTACTTTCTAACTATGAGACTTTTACCTAATCTCTCCATGTTTCAGTTTTCTCATCAGTGAAACAGACTTAAAAACAGCCTACCTCAAGGAACTTTTATGAACATTAAGTGAGTTACACAGTGCTTACTTAAGATATCCATTGGCTACTAGGTGCTACATAAATATTATATGTTACTACCACCATATAGTATAAATTCTAGCATAGACAGAAGTGCTAAACATGCCAATGTAAGCATTCCTTGTTAAAATGACATTAGAGTATTCATCTTATTGCATGACTCAGTCTTTCAGAATCTGATTACCCTGGGAACCGATCAGAGGAGGGTTAAAGTGAGAAAAACGGCTACCTAACTGAGGTTTTACCAGTGAAGTTCTGCCTGCCTTCCATTTTCACTATATTGATTTCAACAGTACATAGTAAATCTAGGGTACGATGAAAGTGAATAGTGAGGAAACTGCCAACATATTACACAAGGGGTTGGCAAACCACAGCCTAAGGGCCAAATCCAGTCTGTGGCGTGTTTTTGTATAGCAAGAGAGCCAAGAAAAATTTATACATTTTTAGAGTATTGTAAAAAACCAAAAGCAAAACCAAAAACAAGCAAGCAAACAAAACAAGAATATGCAACACAGTACGTACATGGTTTACAAAGCCTAAAATATTCACTACCTAGCCCTTTAGAAAAAAAAGTTTGCAGATCCCTGTTCCACACTCTTTCCTTTTTATCTACCTCACTGTACTGTAGCAATGAGTATATAATGAGGCTCGGTATGTAGAGTGAAATTAAGAAAGAGGCTGAAAATCCTGTAACAAAGGGCCCAAGTGCTCTGACGATGTAGTTCACTTATCACTCTAACCATAATGCAAATGGGTAGCTAGCTGTTCCTGCTCAGTACACTAAGAATGACTTCTCTCTCCCTCAAAAAGTCTATATATTCCTACCCTGTACTGGAAGCATTACAGGTAGTTAGGGGTCTGTAAAGGAATTTGTTGGTGTAGGAAGCCCTGGGCCTCAGGGTCAGAAACACTGGCTAATTAGGTCACTCTCATATGGCCTCATGATGTATCCAACTAAATATCAAAGAAATAGAATACTTACTGCTTTAAATATTTTAAAGTGCTTAAATAATGCACACACAAGTTACAAGTTTAAAAGTTCCTGTACTAAGATCCCTGGCTTAAATAATTTCTAACCAGGAAATCAATATTATTTCTTTAACATATTACAGAATTTGGCTCAATTCTGGATATTTTCAGGCTACATGGTTCTATAGCTCTGAAGTAGTATGGAATAGGAAAAACAGCTGCAAAATACTCTAATCAATGATAAAGGTTTTCAGAGCAAAGAAATAAAAGATGCACATATGACAGTGAAGTAGAGCATTATTTGTCCTATGTGCTCTTTCCAACAGGGCATGGACCGTGCTACCAGTCTAATGGTTAACAGGTCATTTAAGACTAGGCATGAAAAGTTTCAAAGAAGGAGAAACATGAAAAACTTACGCTGGTGTAAAAGAACAATAAAATAAAAGAATATATATTTTAAAGAATAATTTAAAACCACCACACAATCTTCAATAAGCTTCCCATAATTCAAATTACCTTCCAAGGAAAGAAGGACAAGGGTCAGCTCCATTTGTTGTCTTCTCCTTGTCTTGCTTGATGTTATGACAAATATAGATCAGGAGAGACTCTTCCCAGTTACCAGTCAGGAATCTAAAGCTTTCTAGAGATCTTAACCGAGCTTAACAACACTTAGCTAGAAGGAGTTTAGACATATCAAAAACACTTTTGAACCAGATTTTAGATCAATCTAAGTTCCCAAGCCAAGAATCTTCCAATTGTCTTGATTTTATTTTTTGCTACTCATTCCAAAAGTGATTTAGTTCTTATAAACTATGGCAGTTCTTATAGAGCCTGAAGCAGACAAAATTTAACCTCTTCCTGATACAATAAACATTGAACAATCATGTTAGAAGCAGATGTTTTAACCAAAGGATATAATCCAAAGATATCACCCATTGGTTATTAGCATACTATTTAATATTCACAACTTGTTTTAAAGAACAACAGTGTGTTAACATTTAAGCCTGAAGGGCTATGATTGTATTATGTACTGTAGTTGATGCAGCCTGTTTATGCAATATCCTGACAAACACAATTAATCTTGTGAAAATGACTGGGATATAGTGTAATAGTAAATTATTTTTAAGCCAAAAATACATATTTTCCTGTAGTAATATACTCTTATAACACTCACAACGATAGTAGCATATGGAAAGAACATTAAGAGTTAATCCTTTAAAAGAAGAAATTAAAAGTTATTAAATTCATAAATCTTGGCTATGCGGCAGAGATAAGAGTTAAAGGAAATGTTTAACTTATAAGTAAGCATGAAATAAATGAGTCTGTACCTCCAACAAATGCATCTCCAGCTCCATTGGTATCAACGATTTCTTTCTGGTCTTGATCCAAGACAGCAAAAGCAGTGACTTCACTTTCTGCAATTAGAGCCAAAGAAAGGCAAATTGACTTCTCTTTGTAACATTCAGTGTACAAACTCACTCAGTTCAAAGTTTAAAGCTCCTACATCATTCAGAGAGAGACGGAACATGAGGTCCATACTCTATACACGAGCACGTAGGAACAAAGTGAAAGGTCATCTGTAAGCAATGCTTTTTTGGTCATTTTCAGCCTACAGATGCTGTATGTGTTGTGTTAGAATTCGACCTAGGTAGTCCATGTTTTTGAGGAATGACTGTAAATGGTAGCAGTACCTTTTTGGAAAGCAAAAATACTTAACAGAAACTACGAACTAAAGGAAGTGTTTGTTAAGTACTAGATCGTGATCTCTAATAAAGCATTGAGCCTGGTTACAGTCCTGGCGGTGAAATCTTGGGACACAGTTAAAGAGCTGTAAATTTAAAAAATGCAAACAACGAGTCTTGGGTGTTTCTCTATGGAAAATTACAGTGGCACAATAAAAATATAACTGCTATTCTGTTATAATAGTTGATGCCAATGTCAAGGACTATTGACATTAGTTGGCTTATTATGGATAATCTAACCTGGTTACTTTTTCACAAAGGAGTCACTATGTCCTCCAAACTATCTATCAAATAACAAAAGGGAGAGCTACCACTGAATGCATGGGCAGAACAAAAGGGACAGTGCAATGAGTTCCTGTCCTACAGTCTGGACCAGGGCTTAGTTGTTTTGACTACAGAGTAACCTAATACAGTACTTTAAACTTGGCATGTTACAGTGGAATGGCATTACAGTAGTCCCCCTTATCCACAGTTTTGCTTTTTGTGGTTTCAGTTACCCATGGTCAGCTGAAGAACAAAAACATTAAATGGGAAATCCCAGAAATAAACAGTTCGTAAGCTTTAAGTTCCACACCATTCTAAGTACCATCCCACTCCGTCCTGCCCTGGATGTGAATCATCCCTTTGTCTGACGTATGCCGCCTGTAAGTCACTTAGGAGCCGCCTCTGTTATCAGACTGTCACTGTACTGCAGTGCTTGTATTCAAGTAACCCTTATTTCACTTAATAATAGCCCCAGAGCACAAGAATAGTGATGCTGACAATATGGATATGCTGAAGAGAAACCATAAAGTTCTTCCTTTAAGTGAAAGTTCCTGATTTATTGAGGAAAGAAGATTGTATGCTGAAGGTGATAAGATCTACAGTAAGAACGAGTCTTCTATCCATGATATTGTGAAGGAAAACGAAATTTGTGCTAGATCTGATGTAATTCGGACCTCAAAATGCCAAAGTTATGGCCACAGTGTGTGATAAGTGCTTAGTTAAGACAGAAAAGGCATTAAATTTTGGGGTGGAGGAAATGAACAGGAAATGTGTTCCTATTGACAGCAATATGTTGTGCCAGAAAACATGGAGCCTACAGGAGCACTTTAGCAAGAGATCCCCTGAAATAAGTGACACCAGGCCATTCTCTGCAAGTAAAGGATAGTTACACAGATTCAGGAAAGATTTGGACTGAAAAACATGAAAATTACTGGAGAGGTTGCATCCGCATGAAGAAGCTGCTGCCACATTTACGGCAGTGTTGAAGGAGCTGATTAAGGAAAAAGGATACCATCCAAAGCAAGTCTTCAGTGGCGATGAAATGGGGCTCACCTGGAAGAAGATGCCTAATAGAAGCTACATTCATAAAACACAGAAGGGCAGAGTAACTCTAGTGCTACATGGCAACACCACAGGGTGTATGACAAAGCCAGGTGTGGTGTGCACAGTGTGCAGACTGAAGAACCCACATGCTCTCAAAAACAAAAAAACAAAAATTATCTGCCTATGACTGGCAACATAATCAGGAAGTGTGGGTGACAGTCATCTCGTTTATGGAATGGTTCCACCTGCTCAATCCAGCAGTGAAAAAATATTTGGAAGAGGAATGGTTGGAATTTCAAGTCCTATTGATAACAGATAATGTACCTGGCCATCCTGAATTGTTATAAAATGAAACGCTGAGGTTGGATTTCTACCTTCAAACACATCCTCATTGCTTCAACCCTTGACCAGGGCATCATTCAGTTTGTCAAGGCCACATGCACCCACCTGGTATTTGATTACATTTGATCAGCAATTGATGCAGACTCTAACCTGGACACAATGCAGTGCTGGAAATCATTCACTATTTCTGATGCAATATCATTCATCAAAGTTGCAGTGGATAAATTAAAACCAGAAATTATAAATGCCTGCAGTTCTGAATGATTTTAAAGGCTTCCTGGGAATCAGTGGAGAAGGTAGGAAAACCATTCATGCAGTTGGCAAGAAGGATTTGCCGACATGCTCGATAAAGTAGAACACACTGAAGACCAATGAGAAGTGCTATTAACAAATGAGAAACTAGAAGAACTTGTTGAGTCACCTACGGAGGAAGAGAAACATAATGAAGGAAAAACTGAAGCAGAACCAGCAATATGGATTTTAATGAAATTTGTCAAAGTGTTTCAAATTGTGCAGACTTAAAAGACAAAGTTAGGGAATATAAGATCCTTGGATGGAACACAGCATTAAAGTCACCCTTATAATTACTGAAGGATTGATTCAACCTCTGCAGCAAAACTTGATGAGTGAAAAACAAAGAGACCCCTTCTGATTACAATGCTCTTCCACAAGGTTTCGGTAAAACAAACAAAAACAACAAACAAAAACCCTTCAACTATTGAGGATTCCCAACCATGGACATCATCTGCTCCTGACATCCAACCATTGACACTGTTATGGCTTGATGATCCTCCTTCTGATGTGTCATCAGAAGGTCAATATTAGCCTAATGCTACGTCACAATACCTATGTCATTCATCTCACCTCAGGTCATCACACAGGCCTTGTGTCATCTTCTGTCATCACAAGAAGGGTGAGGACAGTACAATAAGATAATGTGAGAAAGAGAGGAGACCACATTCACATAACTTTTATTACAATATATTATCATAATTGCTGTATTTTATTATGGGTTATTGTTGTTGATCTCTTACTATGCCTAGCTTGTAAGTTAAACTTTATCATAGGTATGTATGTATGTATAGGAAAAAAAGCATAGTATATGTAAGGGTCTGGTACTATCCACAGCTTCAGGCATCCACTGGGGGTTTGGGAACATATTCCCTGCAGATAAGGGGGACTACTATGTTTGTGATGAAATCTGGCCTAGAGGACATTTCTAAGAATTTGGATAGTGCTTTTCATTGGTGTCTGGAACTTCTGAAATCACAAATTTGCATCCCTCATAGGGCCAGATGTGGCTGAAGACTGGTAAACTTCAGTCTCACCTAAGATCAAGAAGGAGGGAAAAGGAGATCTTGAAAACTTAAGGTGTTAATGAAGAAACTAGGAATCTCAAAAAGCATGTTCTGTCTACCTTTTCCTACCTGCTACTAATGGATACTTTCAACAAGATATAAACATAGATATGATAATGAAAAAAGATTCTCCTGGAAAGACTGATATTCAAGAAGAGGACTCGTTCACTTAGTGATCCCTTTCGAGCCCATGGCTGAAGACGCTAAGGAGACTCCATAGGAGAAGCATCTATTTAAACTCTTTAAGTACTAACTTTGCATACTTTGTAACACCAAATGTACATGAAGTTGACAAGATTTGATTAATTGGAAGTGAAGGCATAAATATTCAAATATCCAGGATTAAATTTTCTAGGGAGTATACAGTATACATTGCTACACAAGGCCAAAAAAAAAAAAAAAAGATATAAGCAGACTTTATTAGAAATAATTAGGAAAGGTCTACAGTCTGATTTAGAAAAAGGTCTGTACCACAAATATTTATAAAGAAATCTGATTTTATTACTTACAAGTCATACTATAAAGGGAATTACAACTATAAACTAAGAACAAACAGGCACTAAAAAAGTAAAACCAGCTATGTTAATGATACCATTACCATTTATAATAGGGTTACATTATGTAATAATGTAACTTGTTTATAAAACCTTTTAGGTAATGTAAGAATTAATTACTGGATTACAGATTTGAAAATACTTGCACATAGATAGTAAGAAAGCTGCAATTAGATATAATTCCCTGAGTCCTTTGTTTAAAAAACTTACTAATTTTTAGTTACATAAATCTTTACTTATGAATAAAACCTAATTCACAATGTAAGAGACTTTTCTGAACTTTGTTCTTAAGAATTATGACTTTTGGCTTAAATTAGTAAAAACTTTAAGTGAATGAAGTCTTAACTACACTTTTTTCTGGATATATGTGTACATCCTTGAAATGCTTTATCCTTAGGTGTCATATGAAGTCCAACTTCCTGAAACATGAAGTAGAAATATTTTCTCCCTTTTATACTTATTAATACAAATTAATATATAAGAATATTAAGAATACAAAAGAGCTGTCATAAACCAGTACATAGTCCAGGCTCTATTATCTTCTGCATCTAGAGAGCTATATTATAAGAACTCCTTTCAAAATAATGACCCTGGAAATTTGCAAGATCATGAAAGGTATTAGGGATTAAACAATGTCCAATAATATTTAAGCTCAATTAAATTTTTGGTACATTCTGATTTTTTGAAATATGATGATCTAAGCTGGTTTACAGAGCTATTAAAAAAAAACCCCACACAATCAACTATTCAGCAGCATGACCTATTCCATAGCCTTGTAAACAATTTATTGTATGAGCATATGAAGTACCTCACTAAATCTTAAGACAAACTTACAGGCATGGGTGTTAATTAGCCACTGAGGCCCAAGACACTCATATGACTCTTCCTGGGACCTAGTTTTCCAAGGTGTGAAATGGGCCTGGAGTAGCTGTGGGAACAAGTAGGGAAAAGAGCTTTCTGCCTTAGTTACAGAAAAATGAGAATTGATAGTTCTGATCAAGTACTTCTTACGAATTTAAGGTAAGTAAGAGCCATTGTCTCTCCATTCTTCCCAATTTTTTTTCCAAAGTGAGGAGGAAAAGGATTTGGAATAATTACTATTCCTACTCTCCAGATTTCTATAAAAGCACAAAATCATGAGCTTCCCCAAGTAGACAGGAAACAAACACCAACGATTCAGTTGATACCAGATTTGTTTGGTGTCATTTACTAGATAAAACCCCCAGGGTATCTTCATCTAAAGCAATGAAATTTAGCTTAGTTAAAATACAAAGTAATAAATCAAACATTCTCTGGACAGTTTATATAAAAGATAATTTACTCTTCATTTTACTGTGACATAAGCCTCACTACCCAATCACTTAAGAGGTCAGTCTGGATAGAATCAACCACAATGCTAGTTAGTTCATACAAATGCCACAATATCTAATTAAAAAAATAATAAAAAAATTCAGTCACTCAATGCCAAACAACTAGATTAAACGTCCCTGTAGCCTTGATGCTTCTAAACTAACCATATATTTTAGCATGGTATACACACCACCTCATGATAATTAACATCCTCAAAAATTTTGTTCAAGGTATATTAAAATGCCATGTTTTGTCATGTCTTACTGATGTCACTTCTAAATTGCAGAGAAGATATAATTGAAGAAGATACGTAGCAGGTGACAGGCAGACAGGCAGGCTTTTTCCAACCTTGAAGTAGACTGTAGTCACCACCTCAGCTACTGCTTCTGATTGAGCATCATCAGACGTGGAACAGACAGAAAACTGAAGGCAAAAACTTCACCAGAAAGTGACAAGCATAACTGAGTAAAAACCAGAACTCATAAGATTCTTAAAACTGGATCCTGCACCTTGGCAATTCCTTATAATTAGGTAATTTCCAGGGTATTAATATCTTTGTTTGCTTGTTTTTCATTAACCTTTTATTTGCAGATACTTTTATTTATTTTTATTTATTTATTTATTTACTTTGCAGATACTTTTAAACAAGCAGAAAAGTTTGAAGAAAAAACACAAAGAACTCTCATAGCATTTATCCAGACTTACCAGTTTTTATATTTTTTAATAATATAAACATATTATTATTTATTCTTTCAGGCCATTTGAGTATAAGTTGCATATTTTGTATCTTTTCCTCCTTAATAATTTATTGTGTGTTTCCTAGGAACAAGTATATTCTTTTGGGTAATCACAGTATAGTTGATATGTTAAAAAACTTAATATTGTTCTCTTATCAAATCAATACTCCATATTCCAATTTTGTTAACTGGCTTAATGTCTTTTATAGCAATGTTTTTCACCCAGTACAGGATCCAGTTCAGAACCACATAATGCTTTTAAGTTGTGCTTGTTTTTATTTTTTATTTAGCCCTATAGTCCTTATCTCTCCCATTCATCTAATTTCTAGTCCTACTATTTTCCCATCTGGTTATCCCCATTATTGTTTTCCTGTATATCCTTCCACAATTTGTCTATGCACACACAAGCAAAACATTCTTATTTTTCTTCTTTCTATTTAAAAAAAAAAAAAGTGTCATACTATGCAGGCTGCGCTGGACCGTGTTTTTTCTTTTGGAGATCCTTCTCTGTTGGTAGGAAGAAAATGCTCTCATCATTTTTTGTTGCTGCATAACAGTCCATATGCTGTAATTTATTAAGCTATCCTTTATTGATGGACTTCTAGGTTGTTTTCAATCTTCTGTTATCACAAACGATGTTTCAAAGCACTAATACTTTTATTTCAAGTAGACTCTAAACTTAATTATTTTACTTATAGCCAAGTCAATAATACCATTCCTACTTTATATAGGGGACTGACACAAGGAAACTGTTATACAAACAGCATGAAATATGCCTGTGTTAGGGAATAAGAATAAAATGAGAATCAGGAAATGCTTTTCCTTTTCACTGGGATATACATACCAGGATATGAGCAAAGATACCTCACTCAGATTGCCCTAATAAACAGGGAAATGAGACAGATGACAAATTCTGCTAATAATAGAGATTTATAGAACAATCCTAATTAACAAGGACTTTTGGGGGAATGAAGAGTTCTGAGTTAATTTAATTTTCTGGTTAACTAAAGAAAAAGCAGAAAGTCTTTTTAGTTGGAAATCTTTCTAAATGTACTAATATAATAACATACTGTGACATCTCTGCTTTAATTAGTTTAGTTTATTGAACTGAATGAAATTTTTCTTTGATAATAGAGACGCCTACAGCACATGTTAATATCATTATTCTGAACATCAATTCCTACTGTAGTTCTGAAGGTGCAAGTGCTTTCATTAAAGGCAGGATAAATGGAATGACGGCAAGGACACCGGATTACGACTCAAAAGACCCATGGTTTGAGTCTGGTTTTGGCTCAGCTACTTTATTCAACAAATACTTATTAAGAGCTTACCATGCAATAGGACCTCTATTAGAGACTGGGAATAAAGATGTGAATAGGAAAATGAAAACCTTGCTCTCATGGGACCTACATTTTAGTGAGGACAGATAATATATAACTAATAAAAAAATGAAGTTAATTTGAGATATTAATAAATGCCACAAAGGAAATAAAACAGGATGATGTGATGAAGTATGATGGGAGGAGAGTTAATTTAGATGGGTGTTACCTCCTCACTGAGGAGGTGACGTCTGAATTGAGAGTTCAATAGCAAGAAAGAGCCAGAGGTGTGAAGATCCAGGGGTAGAATATTCAAGTGCAGAGGCCCTGGGCTAGAAACCAGCCTGGGGAGCTAAGCCTATTCAAGGTTAAGAAGGCCACTATAACTAGAGTATAGTGACAGTAACAGAGATCAACTCTGTGTGTGTGTGTGTGTGTGTGTGTGTGTGTGTGTGTGTGTGTGTGTGTGGTGGAGGAGGGGCCGGTAGAATTTCATCCTATGTAGTAAAAAGGGAAACCACTGGAAAGTTTTAAAGAGAAGAGTGACACAATCTTATTTTTAAAAGATATTACTCTTGCAGCCTTATAGAGAACCGACAGAATGGTGAGGGCTGGGAGTGGAGTCAAAGATGCTACTTACCCAGAGACCTTATGCAAGTCACAGGTAACTTAAATTCTGTACAATTGCTCAGAAAATGAGGATTACACTTGCTCTAGCTATTTTCTGTGACTATTATTAAGCATTAACAATATTATAAAGGTGCCTTGTCAAATACAAAACCCTATACAATTTTATAAGGTGTTCCTAGGAGCTCATCTTCTTCAATCAGGCAATAAATATTTGTTGAACACTCTTCATGAGCTCTTCATACTCTGCTAGATCCTCTGGAGGGGGATACAGGAGAATTATTAAGACACGTTTGTCTTCTCAAGGAACTTAGAATCTAGATGGAAAGGAGAAATCTAGCACATGTGAAAGAATTTGTGAAATATTATACAATGCAATACCTAAAACTGCAACAGGAGTTCAAAGAAGAAAAGGAACAATGTGAATTTAATTAACTGGAGACAGTTTCACAGAGAAGAATGAACTTAAAAAGTTGGGTCTCGATGTGCGAAGGCAAAGGAAAGGAAAAGAAAGATATATAAGCCCCAGGAGGCATAGAGAAAGAAGGAAGTTTATATCAGAAAAGGCAAGAAATAATCCAACATGGGTGGGGACCGGCCATCTCTAGGGAGACTCTGAAAGCCAGACAAAAGTTTGGACTTGATATGTCAGGCAATGGGATGCAACTGCAGTTTCTGAGTAAAAACATGACATTCAAATGCTTACTGTGAGCCAGGTACTGTACTAAGTGCTTTATATGCTTTATCTAATGTACTCTTGCTGCAAGCTCATGAGTTAGGTGATAGTGGCCTGATTTTATAAATGAAGACACTGAGGTTCATGAAAGTTGTCAACTGCCCAGAGTCCCATGACCAAGTAGGACTTTGGGACAAAAAGAATGAGAGGGGAAGTAAAATATTTCCAAAGTTGCCATTTGAGCAATGTTGCTACCATTTTTTCTGGGAAAGAAAAACAGTGATAATGGGAAAAAAAACAGATTTTGATTAAGCAGTATGTAATAGTTAACTGACATTTAAATCTCCTTTTTAAGCTCTGTACTGATAACTCAATTTGACTAAATTAAGTAATAAATACTCCATAGAAAACAGAGGCAGCATAACATTGTGGTTAAGAACATGAACCAGACTCTTGGGTTCATATTCCCAACTACTAGTAAATTTGCATTTACTAGCTTGTAACCAAGTTCAACTCTCTATGCCTCAGTTTTCTCATGTGTGAGATGGGGGCAATAATAGTAATTATCTCACAGAGTTTTGTGGGCATTAAATCAGTTAATACATGTAAAGCACTTAGGGCAAATGTTGGCACATAGTAAGCATTTAACGAATAAATGTACAAGAATAGTTAAATCTTAAAATGAGGCTTCTGGGTATAGGAGATCAGGTCTCACGTAAAATTGCTCCTTCTGAAGGCATGAGTTTGACCTTAAGAACTACTATCTTTGCAGAGTCTCTTAGCTTGTTCATGTTTTCTTGTAATTTTCTAGAAATGTTTCAATTAAATGCCAGTTAATGCCTTCAGTGCTAAATGTAGTCAGAGAATACGTAAGTGTTAGCTTTGAATAAAAACTGTTTTCTAAAGAAAAGTGACTAAGGAAACGATAGAAGGGACTGCTGCTCTAAAACTTTATTTCTCCTTTGGTATGTACTTACTTATTATTTCCTTAAGAGGTTTCTGATATCTTTAATAAGTTCACTAAATGAAGCGTATCACTTTAATCTTTTTTTTTTTATTGAGTTACAGTCAGTTTACAACGTTGTGTCAATTTCCAGTGCATAGCACTTTAATCTTCTATAAAGCACGTCATTTCAACCTGTTCTTTTTGCTTCTTTCTATGTCTTTGCTCCATTGTCATGTCTGTAAGAACTGGTTTTCTTTGATGGCTTAGCTTATAGGTCACTGGCTGTCTATGGATTGTCTAACCTGGTTAAGCATCCTATTCATGAGTCAACCAGCTGTGTCCAAGGCTAGGGCTCATGGCACAGAACTTGGCTATTTAGGTGAGAGGGGCTATATGAAAGGCAGTTTGTCTGATGATCTCTAGTACCCTGAACTATACTTGGTACATTACAGGTGCTCAATAAATATCTGTTGAATGAACAGAGTGATTCTTCATGAATACAAATCTGATCATGTTATTCTCTTCTTTTGCTAGTCTCTGACTTGTGATTGCTCTTTTGTCATACTTACAATTTTTCAAACGTATCATGCTTTTTCATGCTGTGTACATACCAAGTTTACTGCTCAGATCACCCTTCGCTATTATCCCAGCCCAGACAAGGCTTGTCTTCTTAGATATGGCTCCTGACCTCTCAGGGTTTTCCCTAGAAGCAGAATTGATTACTTCCTCTTTTATGCCATGACTTATAACCTTTACATATCTCTAAAAAGGTCCTTAAATCATATTTAAAATTACTTATTTACAAGCATTTTCTTTACTAAACTATGAGCTCCTTATGACTACCTTATTCCAGCTCTTAGTTCTGTACCTAGAACAATGTAGGTGCTCAGCAAACATTTACTACTAAATGAATGATTATTCTTATTAGATTTTAAGTTCCTTAAGATTGGTCTCTGTTTCACCTTGTAGAATATGAACTCAATATATATTTTCTGAATGACCTTAAGTGATACATAACTATAATATACTTCTCTAGGTTAGTATAGTGAACCAAGTAAACAAAAGATTCTAGTCGTCAATGATCCTGAGTTTAGAGTTACTAGGATTTAATCTAGCATTCTAAATGCTTATATGAAAGGAAATCATACGACTGCTTGAAAATCCGAGGGTAGTGTGCTACTTCAACAGTGAATAAATTCAACCTTGCACAACTCTTCCTAAAAACCTTTCTAGATTTAACTGTGTTGCAGACATGCTGGAGAAATAATAAAAATATGACTTGATTGGTGCCTTCAAGCAAGTTACTTTCCATCATTCAGAAGTGAAGTTATTATTACAATTCAGATTCAGATCTTGCTTAAAGACAGAAGGCTCTGATATGAGGACTTTGAGTTAACATGTGAATTGGCTCAAACCAGAGCAATCAAATGGATCCTGGTGACACGGGTGGGATTTACCTCAGGAGGATACCATCTAAGTCCAACTAACATCTATATGTATGCAACTCTTTTTTGTAAAGAGACATAGGCTCTTAGGATTTGAAGAACAGGGAGACACATTTATTAGATAACTGGACCAAGGCATCAGGGTTATGGAAAAAACCGAGCAATCAAATATCAGTGGCTTTCTTAAATTTTTTATGGTTTAGTCCTAATCATTCCAGGAGTAGGATACAAGGTAATATTGATATTCTAAATGTACCCCTCCTTAAAATCATGTATTTCCTTATGAGTATGACAGTAAAGATTTTTAAAATGGATATGCATATACAAAGTTGCTCTCTATTATTAAAGAAGCTGTTAATGCCACCACTTTTAATTTTGGACTCTATCTATCTACCTACCTACCTACCTACCTAGTTGATGTACAATATTATATGTTACAGGTGTACAATATAGTAATTCACAATTTTTAAAGGTTATCCTACATTTATAGTTATTAAGTATTGGCTATATTCCCTGTGTTGTACAATATATCCTTGTAGCTTATTTTATACATAACAGTTTGTTAATCATGAGTTTTCTATCAGTAAGGTTTCTGTTTGAATTGTTGATGGTGGCAGTGGAAAATGTTTAGCAAGTTTACAAAAGAAAAGCTGCAACAGATATGAGGGGACCAATGGTTCCTTTCTTCTCTTTATGGATTAGAAGAAATTTTAGAGCAAGAAAGTATTGCTGAAATATCACTGATGTTTAGTGCTGGTTTGCAGGGATGATAATGCCTCAAGGTAGTGTCATAGGCTTATACCGAAAGAAAATATTTTAAAGTATTCTATACTGTACAATAAAATTAAAGTTCCCCAAAGTATGGAGTCATTTTCAGTGGGTGCCCTGACAAACAGTGATAAAAGTTATGAGTACTGTTTATTGTCCAATAAACTAAACTGGATTCACAGATCACTTCACTACTTGGATTACAGTGATAAATGCTAGTAAACAACCATTTTATCCAATTTAAACAGAACACTTTTCTTTATTGAGTCATTTGCCAATCTCCCTTGCACTTCAAAGTAGATTAAAATGTGTAAACGTATGGTTAATTACCTGTTTTAAAAAAAAACCCTCTCAAGTGCAACATTTTAGATTGCTTTTAAAGCTTGGTTGTACGCCTCACTGTTGTTTATGAATAGAAGTTGTAGCATCAAGTTTTTGAAACTTGCAGAAACAGTTTAAGGATCATACTCATGCCTATCAGTAGGTTAAGAAGAACGGCACAACCTTATTTAAAAACAAAACAAAACAAAACAAAACCCCGTGTCCAAATGGGCTGGTGTCTGTCATCCAGTACCGTGCCAATTACTGCTGATTCCTCTCGGAACTGGTCCTACAAAAGAAGCCCTAGTTGGTGCTTCCGTTACCCTCCACAAAGTATCATTCTAAATGTCTGCTACTCTTCTCAAGCCACCAAATAATTCTTACCATGAGGAGATAGAATAGAAGTTATTAGGTATCAAGTCTTCATACTTTGCTAGTTATGTTGAATGACTAATAGTTATTCAAACGAAACAAAAACCAGTATCTTTGTTTCTGAGAATGGAAGATGGGAGATAATTCAGTTTAAGAATATGTCATATAGCTTCAGAGGATACTATTTATATGCTGGTCTATGTACGTGGGACCTGCCAGACATGGCCTGTTCATAGTCCACCATACTACCTGTAATGTAAATACACATTTACAGATGACCCTGGGACAACATACAAACTGGCCAGGCTATAGATGTTACTGCAGCAAGGCTGGTGGCATTAATTGTGTGGTGTGTGACTTCTTGACAGTGGTTACATGTGGACAGAAGAAATTTGAACTATGCTATAAAAAAAAAAGTCACTGCTTTAATGTACTGACAAATTATGCTAGTATTCCCAAAGAAATAAAAGAAGCAACAGGCCAGATATCAATTTGTTCATCTATTTTAATACCTCATTTTAGACAATATAAGTAAGTGTTCTATGTGAACAACATAAGCATCAGCAATTACATTTTATTTGACCGTAGTGGCTGCTGATAAGGGAAGGGCAAAACTCTCAGATTCTGGCTAGCACATCCTGAGAGCTTAGAGTTTGCGTGTCTGTGGGTAAGGTTCACACTTTCTGATAGTGGTGACAATACCCTAAATACTTTGAGAGTGAAGGGAACATATGCTGGATCATACAGGTGCCTTCTACTCCTTACATTCAGGTACCTTGATTTTGAAGCTATGGAGACAAGAAACATTTTTACACCTACAGGGAAAGTCACAGGCACAAGCTTTCACATTCTTTACAGCATAAATGTGGCTGGGAAATACGAAAATGTGAACATCTTATCTAGCGTATTCCAAGACTAGGAAGTCACTCCGGACATCTTACAACTCTTCTCTCTTGATTGTACATTTATACATTTAGTGGGAAGAAAGAGAGATAATTATTGAAACCTAGCAGAAAGCCCATTATATTAGATACTCAGGAAATACTTGGTGATTGACTGACAGCAGAATTTAAGACTTCTAAGCTAGCATACAAGTATACTTTCTGATAAACTAATTTTTATATGCTATTTTAACAAAACAGAAAAAACTTCTGTATTCCTTAAATATTTTCTTAGTGGTTACCATGGGGATTACAATTAACATCCTAAACATATAACAGTCTAGTTTGAAATGATACCAAATTAGCTTCAAAAGCATATAGAACCTCTAATTCTATATTGTTCCTTTCCCCCATTATGTTGTTGTTATAAATTACATCTTTATACAGGTGTATCCATTTACATATAGTTAAAATTACTGTTTTATGGACTTTTAAATCATGCAGAAAATAAAAGAGGAGTTAGAAACCAAAAATACAAGAATGTTCGCTAATAAATTTACCTATGTAGTTACCTTTACTGGAATTCATACTGAGTTACTAGCCCGCATCCTTTCATTTCAGCCCAAAGGATTCCCATTAGCATTTATTGTAGGGCAGGTCTACCATTAATGAACTCCTTTAGCTTTTGCTTAACTAGAAATGTCTTAATTTCTCCATTTCTGATGGACTGCCTTATCAGATATAAAACTTCTGAATATTTAAGCTCGTTTTTTCAGATGGTGAATTACAAGTCTAATTACCAAAAAAGCTAACTCACCAAGTAGATTCTCCACAATTCACAATGCATTTTAATTCACTGAAGGTCCAAGAAGATAAAATCGTAGTGTGGGCCAAGGTGCTAGTTGAGCTCAAGACAGGAAAGCTTTTCAGGAACTGGTTGCTGATTGTACTTTGATAATTAAATACACAAACCTATGATCCTTTTAGGCTCACCTAATTAGTATCAAATGAGTTTACTTAATTATAGTTGTAAATTAAATGCATAGGGTTTGCCTCATCTCAAAATAATTACATGTGCATTGTAATGTGAATTATGGAACATTAATTTGTAGTTTATCGATTACTCCCTAAATAGAGACCAGGACTCATTAGGACAAAGTTATTATCATAGCGTTTTTGATAAATACCTCCTAGAAAAGGTTCCTGAATAATGTTTGCATATAAGTTCTTTAAAGGAAAGGTATGCATGTGTTAGAATTGGAACTGCACAGACATTTATGCAAAATCCCAACTTAAAAAAATGTGCTTCCTTAGGTATTCAAATGAGAGGCATACAAATGTATGTATATAAAATCTTCACTCTCATTCTGCACAGAGCTAGAACTTTTTCAAGTTTATAGCAGAGGCTGTAATTACTTTTTAAAAAAAGTCAGGAGGCATAATGTTACATAATTACAGCTCAAACTACTACCTCTAACAAACCAGTTCTTAGTATCCCTTCGATGGAAGAAATGACACATGAACTATTATGTTAAGAAAGCTTCTGCTATGTTTATGATACCCAGAACCACTGAAAAAGGGGGAAAAACTGTATATTTTTCTCTACTCTGTGGATACTTTACTACAGCAGATGTTTCCCCCACCCTTTTTCCTTATGTGATCTTAAAAAAAAAAATCTGAGAAGGGAAGAAAAGCTTGCTGCTAGAAAATGAATGGAGAATTATTACAGGTATAAATACAGACTAATCAGGGGATGAAAATATTCTAACTCTAGTTATTTATATTTTTTAAGGAAATGACTACATTGATCAGTTGGAAAGAAAAAGTCCAGGTCAAATCGGGTTCACTCAATTTAATACTTTTATTTTTTTGTGGGGGAAGAGGAACCCTAACTACATATTGAAATGTTTCAAATGGAATTTCATGAACAGGCCTCAGGTTTCCCTGAAATATAAAATGGACTTGAGTAAAAATACGAGATTTTCATGTTTAAATGACAAACTTTTCAGACTATTCTCTTGCCCCACTTGCTTTAAATGCACCCGTTATTTTTCACATTTTCCTTTTCCTGCTTTATGAGACAACTCCTACTGACCACAGCAGTAACTTTAACTGAACTTATATTATTTCCTCTCATTTTCTTGGATATTTTGTACTGTGTGCCAAAAGAAACTGTTTCCGCAGAGCCTGAAGAATGCACTTGGTTGCTTACTGTAAACGCTAACATTTTGCTGGTTCAGAGTAGTGACATTATCAGGCTTCAAACAGCATCAGAGGTAAAGACTGAACAGATAGGTCAGGTCTTTCCTGTGCATTTAGAATTTTTAACTTTGGCCTCCACAGCTTTTTTTCTCACTATACATCTAGTTTTCTACTATTTTCTCCCTTTGAATATAGAGATTGAGGGCAAGATCTCAGCATAATAATCCTGTTTTAATTCAGCCCAATTTTGGCCTAAAGCAAACATCTAATTACTCGTGATTAATTCTAAAGAACATAACTTACTTTCATGTTCAATGGATCTATGTTTGAATCTAACTAGTGGCTTCCCCTCATTTTTCAGTGCCTTTCAATCTTTTCTCTATGTTAACTTAATCCCCAAAGTGACTGGGGCATCATAAACTGCCATTCTCCTACTGCACAGAATATCTGTATTATGCAACTCACATTTCAAAGGACTTATATTATTAGTCTTGAATCATTTAGATTAAATTCAGACCTCTCTGTAATAAATGACAAGATGCATGAGGGTTGCCTATGTAATCTAGGCAACCATAATTATACAATTATTGATGAAGTTCCTGTTGATAAACAATGCAAACATTAGGAAATACTATTTTGCAATTAGATGGTGAAGAAAGCTGTTTATTGCCTTCCATTCCATCCTCTGTTAATAAGACTGAAGTTGCAGATGTTCTTGTGCGCTGCATTGATGTTAAATGGTGCATGATGCTCTAGGTGGTTCCCATAACCTTGCTTTGTCTACTATGAACTGACTCAATTGATATGATAATAGAGAAAAGAGCTGGGCTGAACTGGCATAATTTGCATAGCCTTGAAATTTGCCATTATTGGACAGCCAACTGCTCCTAAAAGTTCTTGTTCAGTTGTCACTGACAACAATGTGTTAGGCAAATAATATTTTGGAATTAACCACTCAGGTGGGGGCATCAGTATTGAAGCTTTTATCCTGTCAAACAAGGTACTCATCAATGCACTTCTACAGCTAACAACAGAGAATTTTATGATTTTCTTTGGAATCAACTACTGTTAGATTTAGCACAAAAAGAGCAGACATCATTCAGGGGTCACAAAACAGTGGTAGCCACTTGCAGCTTTTCAACACAGGAATTACATTGAGAGAAACACTTCTCTCCCTTTCACAAAACCTGTATTTTCATCTCATTAGTAAATAAATGTTATATTTTAAAATTAAGAAATAATAAAATCTCTAATGTTGCTGAATGCTGTACTTTTGTGCATTAAAAAAAATCATGAGACCCCATACAAATAGAGTAGGAATTGCTCTGATGCATAAAAATAAAACGTGCTAGAGAACCTCAAACACTGAAGAAAATCCCAGTACAGTCCAAAAACATTTTAAACAGTAACAAGAGAACTAGAAAAATACCACAAATGTAAGGGAGAATTGAGAACCTCTTGAGTTTAGAATTTATGCGCTTATACGATAGATGAAAAAATAAGAGACAGTAATAATGTATCTTTGGTGGGTGGACAATGAAATAATTAGGAGAAGAGAGAAGAATGACAAATAAATGGGAAGAATGTAATTTAAAGTTTAAAAAATTGTTAAAAATCCTAGAAAAGCTAATATGAAACATTTAGTGCTGATTAAGATGTAATACAAAACAGGAAACAACTGGGCTGTACTGTAAATACCGAGAGGTCAATACTAAAGATTTAACTCCCTGAAGAGCAAACTCCCCTTGGATAAGAAATGGGATAAAGGAGTGTAGAGAAACACCAGAGGAAAGAAACTGTGCATACATGGAATTAATGTTTTAAAGAAGGGCAATGAGAGTGTTTTTTAAAAAACAAACCCAATTCCCTAGCTTAATTTAAGGTTTAAACAGTTTGTTCTGACATCTTGTTTTTAGTGGTTTAAATTCTCTATTACAATGAAATCATTAGTTATAGTTTCAATTTTTTGGGGGGGTAATTAGGCTTATTTCATTTTTTTTCTTAATGGAGGCACTGGAGATTGAACCCAGGACTTTGTACATGCGAAGCATGCGCTCTACCACTGAGCTATACCCTCCTCCCTGCCTGAGACCTTTCGTTTTATTTCCAGACTAGAAAAATAACCTGTGAAGGGGCCACTGGTGCATTATATTCACTGCTTCTCCTTACTGAGCTCATTCCTATGGGAGAACTAAAATCTGTTAAAAGGATTGAACTTCCTACCTGATTAACATCAGGTTTGGCCGTATGACTTGCATCAATGAAGTGTGAGGGAAAGTGATGCAAGAGATGTAAGAACTACTGTGTAGTTCTTCATCATGACGCTACCCCTCTAATACAACCAGCTGCTCCTGATGGGGGCTGCCCTTCAGTGTTGGTCCCAGAATGAAGAAAACAGCGAGTAGGGCCTCAGCTACCCAGTGAAGAACAAGAATGAAAGAGAAAAATAATTATCTGTTATTGAATGCCATTAAGATTTTGAAGGTTACTTGTTAGGCTGCTACCTTAGTCTATTCTAGTTAATAAACATATTAAAAAAGGGTAGCACTGCAATTATGAATCCTAACTTACGAGATGAAGGTTATAGAGTAAGTGCTTATTTGAATTTGATAATACCTTCAATTTGCCTGAACCAAAATGTAATATTAGATAAACATTTAAGGAGTGCTCTTAAAGACCATCTGGATGAATATGGTGCAGATGATAAAATGTGCCCATGAGGATGCCCTGCCAGGGTTACCCTGCTCCTCAACAGCTTCCCAAACAACCCAGAAGGGTAAAGAAATATTAATATAAATGTAAGTAGGTCCTAGAGGCTTTTGATAATGGCTTTTGATAAGGTAATTTAGACCAACTGTCTCATCAAGAACAATCAGAATGTCTGGACAAAGTGTATCTTCAAAAAATGTGCTTGAAGGTAGTGAAGGCCTAACAAAATGTGATGTGAAGAATTAGCAGGGTAGGACACAATGGATGATAAAGCCCAGAGAGATGAGTCTGCTGTTTGATACTGCTGGGAGGACAAAATTGGGAATTAAAGCCTGTCAAGAGAGATGGCTCTGGTAAAAACCCTTCATCTTAGGTTTGGAACCCAAAGGACTGCAGCTAGGCATCATCTAAACTCCTAAACTTAGATCAAGAAGATTCTAGCATGCCACTGTTCCCGTGCCTGTCAAAAGCAAACATGAATCACCCTGTCCCTCAAATTATTCCCGCAAAGAATTTTCCAAATACAAAGTCTCAGAGACAATAAAAAAACAGACAGCAATATAAGGAGGCAAGTAAGAAATTAACTGCAGAAATTACACAACAGAAAGTAGTCCAAAGTGGTTCCAGGTATTGAACTTATCAAACAGAAACTAGGAAATAAATATACTTATTGATCGTGAGTTAAAAACTAAGATGAGAATTTCAGCAAAGGACTATAAATTATAAAAAGTAGAAACTGAAATTAAGAACTTGATAGGATTGGGGGGAGGGTATAGCTCAAGTGGTAGAGTGCATGCCTGCCATGCACAAGGTCCTGGGTTCAATTCCCAGTACCTCCTCCAAAACAAACAAACAAACAAACAAACAAACCTAATTACCTCCCTCCCCCCACCAAAAAAAAAAAAAAAAAAAGAAGAACTTGATAGGATTAAGTGGGAATCAAAAACAAGAATTCAATAAATAGTTTTAACAGAAAGTTTGATATACTTTAGAAAAGAATCAGTGAACTGGAAGAGAGAAGAAAAGATCTAAGACGAGACACAGTGAAGATGGATAAGATGGATTCTACACAGTTCCTGAAAGTGAGATTAGGACCAATGGATAGACGTTATAAGAAGGTAAATGTCTGTTCAACAGAAGGAAAAACTTTCTAAAAATTTATAGAGTTTATAAAACCAAAATATATCTGCTAGGCAGAGTTTTAGAGAGGATTCTTAAATTGAGTTAGGAAAGGGATAAGATAATCCTATGCCCCTTTTAAGACCTTAGGATTTTATAAGAATTCAGAGAGTTAATAGGGAGAAAATTTAAACTGAAATGTCTCATAAACAAAAATTTGGCAAAGTATAGTTTAACCCTAAATATATAAAGTTACGTAACGTGTCCATGCAAGCATTTAGTGGAAAGATGTCTGGAAGGATAATCACTAAATTGTTAACATTTGTTATCTCTGAATGGGGGAATTTCAGTGAATATTCTATGTATGGGAATATGCCAAGGATGTTATCAGTAACCATAACATCAGAGCATTGCAACTAAGGGTATTACGTTGAGGTAGGTGTTCTCACACTTTTTGGTTCTAGGGCTCCTGTAAAACTCTTAAAAATTCAGGACCCCAAATGGCTTTTGTTTATGTGAGTTATATTTATCAATATTTACTGTACTAGAAATTCAAAAAGAGAACTTAAGAATATTTATTGCCAGACCTACTACATTTTAACATTTTTATTAAATACTATATTTCAAACAAAAATATTACTGAAAAGAGTGGCATCTGCATTTTACCAATCTCTTTAATGTCTGATTTGATAACAGGCAGCTAGATTTTCATATCTGCTTCAGTATTCAATCTGTTGCTATATTATACATTATGTATTGTGTGTAAAACTCCACTGAAATTGAGTCATAAAGGCAAATAATGTCTTGCTATTATTGTGAAGTAGTTTTTTGAATATATATTTTTATTGAAGTATAGTCAGTTTACAATGTTGTGTCAATTTCTGGTGTACAGCATAATGCTTCAGTCATACATGAACATACATATATTTGTTTTCATTTTCTTTGTAACCGTAAGTTGATACACGATACTGAGAATAGTTCCCTGTGCTATACAGTATGAACTTGTTGTTAATCTATTTTATATATATTAGTTAGTATCTGCAAATCTTGAACTCCCAATTTATCCCTTCCCATATTGTGAAATAGTTTTGACTTTAAGGAAGCACACCTTGAGGGAATTGTGGATACCTCCAACGGATCCACACTTTGAAATCTGCTGCAGTAAAGTAAGGGCTAGAGTTGTCACCATGCTGGGATGGTAGACCTGCTCACTCTGGAAGAACTATAAGAGCAAGAATACATCAGTTCTACTGTGCTCACAGCTCAGTTTAGTGGGATAGGCCAGTAAGGACTTAATGTTCTTCAGCTTAAAAAGTAAAGACCTCAAAAAGTGCTTAAGATGAAAGCAAGGTGGCAAGCCAGAATATTTTAGACTTCCTTAGGCAGATAAAGTGTCACTGTGCTGATGCCTTTATGTATGAATAGGCTTTGTTGTTATAGCAAACAAACACGGTATCTATGGCTTTACATGCACTAGACAAAGTACGCTGGGTGAGACCCGAAGCAGGAGTGAAGGTCTCCAAAGTGAAGACAGTCTGATTTCCACGTTAGAATCCTGGTAACTTAAGGCTAAGATATAAGCCTAACCCAAGACAGATGGAGATGTGAAGCCTGCCTAGTACAGCAGTTGCCCTTTTCTGGAAACACACACACACACACACACACACACACACACAGTCTGCAGCCCACACTCTACCATGACAGGCATGATTTAGAAAGAAACAAAATTTTGTAAGAAACAAAATTAACAGGACATTGAACTTCTCTCTTACTAGGCTCAAGGTTTGGAAGACTTAAAAGAATCTAGTCATGAGTGTTGTAGACACCATTTTATTCCTTAATTGGAAAGACACAGGGTTCCTCTGTTGAAGAGAATGTAGCAGTTTGGTGACAGGGTACTTTTATCCTTTTTCCCATGCTGCTAAACCCTAACTTTGAAATATCATTTTATATTTGACTAATCTTTAAAAGTAAAAAGTCTGAGAGAATAGTTCCTATGAAGTAATGTTTATATCATATCCCCCCAATAATTCTTTTAATGATACTTCCATTACATTAACATCTAGACCAGAAGTTGTCCAACTATGCCCTAGGGGCCAAATCTAGGTATCTGCTTATTTTTATAAATAAAGTTTTATTGGAACACAGCCACACCTATCTGGTTATATGTACTGTTATGTATGGCTGCTTTGACACCACAGAGGCAGAATTTAACAGTTGTGAATGAGAGTGTATGTCCTACAAAGCTACAAATATTTACTCTTTGGCCTTTTACAGAAGGGTTGCTGACTCCTGATCTAGGCATGTAGACCATTAGAACTGAGAGATGCAGTGGAGATTTTCTAGTCATTTCTTCATTTTATAGTTGAATAAAATGAAGCCCAGAGAGTCAAAAAAGCAGTAGTACACTGAGCACACAGAAGACAAGTGGAAGCTTCCTGGCACATGGAATTCCCTCTTCGCTATTTTCTAGCCTACTCGTTCCACACTAGGAATGCTCTGCCTAAATCAAGAGTCCTGCCGAGTCTCTTAAAAGCCACATATGGTCTTGGCACAGAAATTGTTTTTTTTAACACCTGGGTAACCAGGCTGTGTAGGTCCCAGGAGTACTGCAGTGCCCTTAGCATCAGCTCTCGTCAACCCCTGAGGAGTCAGATCTGAGAGAGAGCCACTTTCAAGGCCCTGCCTCATTAGTCCCTGCTGCCACCAATCTAGCTCAGAGAAAATTGATCCTTCCCTTATGCCTGCTGCACCAAGGCCAGTCTTGGGGAAAGAGGTTTTGTTCATAGAGGATTTTTTAATTAAGTCATCACTGTACTAATGAAACCCCAGAGCTTCAGCTAGTAGCAGTCTGTATTACTTTAGGGCAGCTAAATTTGTATACTTAATGACAAGGAGTGTGTTCTTTTAAAAACAACTGATAATTTTTTAGAAATATTTTTATATTTGGAAGATATGGAAAACACATAGTATTCATCATCTTACCCTCCCAACATAATCACTCTTGCTGTTTTGATTGTAGCAGCAGGCAGTTTTATATTCTGATTTTTCTACACTATAGGAAAGTCCTCAAATTTTAAGTAATGAAATCAGACAAAATGAATGAGCCCATTGTGTTGGTTTATTTTTCATCTAACACAATACATAAAGATAGTCTCAAATTGCTGCATTATTTTTAATGGTAGCATCAAGCAAATAACATAGCTTATCCATTCTATCAAAGTTTCTTTTAATTTTTACTATTATACACGATAATAACATAAACATCTTCACATACAGATGCTCCTATTTTTGATTAATTATTTAGGTTAAATTCCGAGAACTGAAATAACTATATTAAAGGATATGAATCTTTTCACCTATTTATATCTTAGCAATATTATAACGGCATCTGACTGACTACATTCCAAGCACCAAATAGCAATTTTTTAAAAAGATTCTCTTGTATCACATATCCTAATTTGAACCTCTTTATCAAAGTCCTTATGACCTCTAACTTATCTATGTTCTACCTACAGAATTAATCTTTAAAAACTAGAGTTCACATTAGTCTCAACCACAGCCAGGATGACATTGTCAGAAAGCCATTAATAGTCTGATTTTTAAAGAAAGTTCATTAATAAAAGTAAATATGTATAAAGGTCCAAAAAAAAGTATTATTAAAAATATTTGTTATGATCTGGGGCGCCTGAGACATTGATCTTTCTGCATCTCTCACAAGGAAAAAATATTTATACTAATATGGTACTGATGTACTGTAGAATGTGTTTAAAAGCCAATTTAACATCCAGTCCATAAAGAGCAATTCTCAAAAAAAAAAAAAAATCATCCAGAATCAGCACAGATTCATAAATACACATACCTATATTTTAATAAAGTGTATTACTTTAAGACTCTAGTTAAAAATCACTATACCCAGTTCATTATAACTCAGGTAGCCTAGATTAGTTCAAGTTGTGTATATACATTTAAAAATGGCTAGCTCTTTTTTATACAGATAATGGTGGATGACCCAAAATGTTATATCTGATCATTCTAATATTACATTCATTCCTTTTATTAACAGCTATACTGAGGCATGATTGACACACAATTTAAAGTGTACAATTTGATAAGTTTGAATATATATATATAGCCCTGAAGCCATCACTTCAATCAAGATAATGAACATATCCATTACTTCTAAAAATTTTCTTGTGCCTCTTAATAAGCTCCTACCTCTTCCTGCCCCCCAGTTCCCAGGCACTGACTCACATGGATACATAATATCAAAGTTTGATTTGGATTTTTAATCAATTATTCTGTAATGATTCAGTAATTCTGCCTGTACTCAGTGGGTTTTGTCTGCATAAATGGATATGTAATTTGAACACTAGACGTTACTTTTAGGAAAATTTCTGAGCTACAGATTGGACCAACAGCAGCTTCAAGCATTCTGCTACGTGCCAGTCTTCTGTGGAGACTGCCAGCCTCATCATATGTTAAACACATAATTACAGATCTAGCATTACCTGATAATTGGTGGTTCTTGAAACAACAGTATTTTAAAACAAATGAAAGAGGAATTAATTGGATAGTTTAGAATAAAAACTTTGTAACATTCACAACAATTCTGTTTCTTCTTTAGTTATCCTATTTCTTTTTTTCTGAGTTAAGAAAAACATTCATTCAGGTGATTTGTCTTTTATTTTACATTTTGTAATTTTGAAAAAAAAAAACTGTGCCAATGGTCAATAATCAATTCTAGGTTGCTGGTTTGCTTTAAGAACTTACGATGGTTATTTGAATTTGGTAATTTCTATAGATCTACAGCAAGCTTGCTAGCTCTTCTGTCATCTCTAAACTGCTCAAAGAGCATCTAGTGAATTTTTAATTTCAGAAACTGTATTTTCAGTTCTAGAATTTCCATTTTTTAAGTTTCTATTTCTCTGCTGAGATATTCTAACTGTTCGTTTATATGGACATATTTTTCTTTCCATGTTGGGAGTATAGTTAAAATAATTGCTTTAAAACTCTTGTCTGCATATAAACCCACACATCTACAGTCAACTGATCTTCGATAAAGGAGATAAGAGTATACAATGGAGAAAAGACAGGCTCTTTGCAAGTGGTTTTGGGATAGCTGGACAGCCTCATGTAAATCAATGAAGTTAGAACCCTCCCTCACACCACACACAAAAATAAACTCAAATTCACATTTACCTGGAACCTCAGAATATAACCTTATTTGGAAAAAAGGTCTTTGCAGATATAATTAATTAAAATGAGGTCATATTAGAGTAGGTTCAAAATCCAAAGACTGGGTCCTTACAATAAGAGGTGAGTACACAGAGAGATACAGACAGGGAAGAAGGCCACATGAAGACAAAGGCAGAGCTTGGAGCAACAAGCCAAGGAATGTTGGCAATACTGAGGACTGATTGCCAGGAGCTACTTGAGGCTTCTAAGAGGCGAGAAAGGATTCTCTCCTAGAGCCTACAGAGGGAACATGGCCTTGCTGACAGCTTTATTGCTCCATATGCTGACATCGGGAGACTTGTATGCTTTGTAACTGTGAGAGAACAAACTTCTGTTGTTTTAAGCCGCCCAGGTTGTGGTAACTTGTTAGGGCAGCCCTAGGAAAGGAATATGTCATGCAAGGTGCTAACTGAAAAATGGCACTTGCCGTCTGCCTCTACGAGGATTGGATCACGTTGGCACTTGCCATCTAACTCTGTTTGGATTAAATCACAAGCTGCTGCAGCTGCTGACCTCCAACACACCCTGAAAGGAGTTCAGGATGGAGATCAGGAATGAGGCATTCTGTGCTCTGGGAAAACTGGCTGAACAGGATGTCAGATAGTTAGATATTTTCAGGAGAAGATTTTATGAGTCCAATTCTTGCATCTCCTCATACCTAGAAAAGCACTAAAATCATTAGTGGTGACATCTGCCCCTTGAGATCAGCAGCAAACCTCTGCCTAAATGTGTGCCTGACTGCATGTACCTCCTTAACTGAAATCATATGTAATACTGAGTTTTCCCTCTGCCTCTATGGAATAGTTTCTCAGAGCTTTCTGGGATGCTGTCTTCCAGGCTATAGTCCTCATTTTGCCCCAAATAAAAACTTACCCCACAACTTTCACATTCTGTGATTTTATTTCAGTCGACAAAGGCAACTGTATATGGCAATAAAAAGGAATGAAGTACTACTATAACATGGATGAACTTTAAAAATATACTGAATGAAAATATACTGTATGAAAGGGGCCCGATACAAAAGAGAATGTATTGTGTGAAAATGTTATATATTGAAAAAATTTATTTAAAAATTTGTAGAAAAACATTCATGAATATATTGTATATATTTTTCCATGTTAATAAAAACACTTTTATGACTAAACCAATTTCTGCCTTATGAATATATTTATAAATTCAAAAGTCAATAAATTCAAAAATTCAAAAGACAGAAGTCCTATGTAGAGAGACAGGTCAGTGGCTGCCTAGGGCTGGGAGAGGTTGGAGGAACTGAGGAGAAATGGTTTCTTTTGGGGTGATGAAAATATTCTAATATTCTAAAATTAACTGTAGTGATGGTTGCACAACTCTGTGACTACACTACAAAAACTAAATTACACGTATTAAATGAGTAAATGGTATGCTTTGTGAATTCTATCTCAACAAAGCTATTAGAAAAAAAAAGATGAAGCACAGGAAGGACAAGTTAGAAACAAGTGATTTCACCTGCCTATAAGAGGTGGGTTGAAAAAGGATGAAAGAGTGGGAAGATGGGAACGCAGAACGGAGGAGTGGAGAGTGACAGTTCATTGAGAATTTCTTTGTGAATGGATACCATGGTAACTTTCCATCCACCATAAAGAGTTAACAGTAACTGGGATATGGGAGAACCTCTGTGAGTGGAACTGGAGTAGGCAATATCATTAAGAATTCGTATTTTAAATACATATACACACAGATATAGAAATAGATGTAGAATTATTTGTATATTCATGTATTTACTTATCTCATCCACAGAGGAGTTAGAAATAAAGACAATCCAGTAGAAATGAGAACAGCTAGTGCCAATAAAAGGAGCCACGGCTTCTTAGAGAAATGGCTGGATTCCATGGCTAGCGCAGGGGAATTACAAGATGAACCTGGAACATCTTGTAAACAGAACATGAGGAAGTAAAGAAATGATGGGAGCATGTTGAAAGGGAGTAAGAGCCAACTTGAAGGTACTTCCAAAGGCCAAATCTATGACAATATGAGCAACAAATAATGTTAGTAATCAATTTGAATCTATATCCATAAAGTAAAATAAAAATCTATCAGTCCATGTGGATACAAATAAGTGAATAAACAAACAAATGGGGAGAAGAGAAAGTTCTTTCTGATGGTAGAATTTTAATAAATGTATGAGGAATAATAAAAATACAAAATCATTACATGGCTTACACCAAGTAATAATTATTACTGATCAAACAATGGATGTTAAAAAATTAGAGGGCAAAAGTATAATGAAAAGGAAAAAAAAAAAGATGAAAGACACTAAGTATCTCCCCGCAAAACATTTACTCATTAAGAAGGGAAAAACACTATATTTATGATGGAGAAACATGACAGGCACCACCTTAACCAAGTGATCAAAGTTAACATCCCCACCAATGAGGCAAATTGATAACATATACTTCCTGATATGATGCACTGAGAAAAGCATAATATTACATGTGGTATTTTTCCCTAAAAATGCATAATCTGAATTTAATCATGAGGAAACACTGTCAAACTCAAACTGAGAAACTTTCTTCAAAATAATTGGGCAGTACTTTTCAAGGGTGTCAAAGTTACAAAAGACAAAGACTGAAAAACTATGGCAGACTATAAGAGAATTAAAAGGAACTGACTAATTACTAATGCAATGTGGGATCCTCGATTGTATCTTAGGCCAGAAAAAGAACATAATTGATAACTGGCAACATATGAATAAGACCTGTAACTTTATTAATAGTATTATAACAACATTAATTTCCTGGTTTTGATAATTGTACTGTCGTTATATAAAATGTTAATATTTAAGAAAGTCAGGTGAAGGATACATGGAAAATCTATTTTTACAACTTCTTTGCTGTGAAATGAGAAGTTAAAAAATTAAAAAAACAATTAAGACCAATGCTTCTATGAACATCTTTGTGTGCACCTGTTAAATTATTCTACAGAATTAATTCTTGTAAGTAAAGTTACTGAGTGAAAGATAAGTATTTTTTAAAGTTTTTGATATGTATTTTCAAGCTGTCAGCCAGGAAAGCTGTACAAAATTTCTCTCACCAGCAGTGGGTCTCAATATTTAAAAAAATTTTAAGAGGTACCGGATGATCACTAAGATCATTTCTAGTTCTTATTTGTATCAAAATCTAACTTATATTCCACAAACTAGTTTACATGTCCCTTTTAGAATATATCATTTCTCTGATCACTAAAGGGAATTCATGCTTGCATTATTTCTACAGGACACTTTGGGGTAAAATTCACATAATCCTTTCTATATACTGTTTTCCGGTATATATCTCACCTACCTTACTTAAGCATAAGCTCTGAAGTGAGCGCCACAGATCTTTGTTTCCACTATTAACCCATCACAGTAAGTTATACTTAGCTGTAGTTCAATTTAGCATTGTAGTAGTTAAAAAAAAATTGCAACTTGCTTTCTGGCATGACATGTTCAGATCTGCTGGCATTTTAAGTCCCAATTTCTCTTGCATGAGTTCCTTTCTCATTTTGCCCTGCTCATATCTTTCCCAGGTCTCTATAGTTCAGGCTGCACTTGAGAGTTGGGTATAAACTCTAAGATAGTCCTAATAAGGGCAGGATATTTACCAAGAGTAGGGCATGGAATAACTTTAGACATCCAGATGTAACTGTGGTGGCCCAACTGTGACCACAAAGCTTTTATTCTATCTTAATAAGATGTCTTCTGCACCAATCAAACCTGAGAACTGGACTGAGCTTCAGTCTAGACTCCCTGTCCTTAGCCCTGAGCCATATCCTTCTGAAAACTCTAGCCTCCATCTTCTAAAATGAGTCACACGAACTCCAAGGTGTTTGTTGGGCATTCCAGTGCTTGCCAGCTCCTGACAACCTTTCTTTTTAGAAGACCAGTGCAGCTCCTTTTATATAAAAATAGACCTCTCTGATTGACACTGATTGCCTCCTGAGAAAGAGCTTTTTCCATTTTCCCACTACCACTCCCAGCTCACATAATATCTTGGTGTGTTTATATTAGGATTGCTCAGGCTGCTGCACTTCTGTGGAGACTGTACTTGTGCTAACTTAACACCAGACTTGCTACCAACCCCTGTATCCAGGACATCTTATCTCAACATCTGCCTCATCTGGGTTAGGTTTTTTTTTCAGTCCCTGCTGGCTTGGCCTTCCAGATCATTCTCATTTAAATGATCCACTAGGCCTCCTTCCTGGATCATTAATCTAATTTACTTTAATCTAACTCATCATAGCTTTGGCTTGTGAACTACAGAAACAGCACAAGAGGTCAATGTCCAGTTTCTGGTTGGCATGACTCATTTGGAGAAAAATAATCATCCCAATAGTATCTACTTAACATTTCTATTTTTCTCTGTTAGGTACAATTCAGAAGAACTTGAAAAAGCGAGCTATGCTTTGAGGTTGAATTGAGACCAACAAATATGCAGTAACACGTGGAAAGCTGAGTTGCAAACAGATCCCAGATTAAATGTCAGTACTGTCAATGGTGACAAATGCCTCCAGGCTTTATAGATAAGCTTACAAGTGGCATGCTGGGTTGGGTTCTTGCTATCATGTGTCAAAGAAACCTAATGACCTGCCTTATGATCCACTTCTTAAGTTGATATACCAATGCACAGGTTTCTAAAAGTTTACTACAGCCAACTGTTCCATTAAGGTTAAAAAAAAAAAACAAACAACGCTCCCCCCTTCGCTCCCACTCTCCCCCACCTTCCTTTTCTCGTTCCTCCCTTTCTCTTATTTTTCAGGGAAATCGTTCTTTGTACTTATAGAACAGCCAATAAAACATATCTGAAAATAGACATCCTTTATAGAGCAGTGTAAAGACAGACACTGATAAACATGAAGTCATTTCAAAAGAAATCTTTTTTGATTACCCCTTGTGTCACATTTTCAAAGTAGCTAGAGCTAAGGCTCTAAAAAGTTTAAATCTATATGGATTTGCTATGAGGGCTTAAGATCTAAATGCTTTAACAGACCACTGACTGCAAAACTATTGTTTATTTGATCATAACAAATTGCGCTGCTGATCTTTCACAATAATCATGCTATGATCTGTAATTTATGGTAAAATCTGCTGTAAGATACAGAAAGTGAAGGCCATGGTTTACTTATTCTAGGACTCATGGGCATATTCAGTATACCCAGCAGTTTAGACAGAAATATGAACCTTGCTAGGGAACTGTATAATTGTTCCAGGGAACTTCATCTTATTGCCTAGGCCTCCACCCACTGTTCCTCATCCAATCTTCCTTAGGATCTAGATAACCTCCGGATATTAAAGCAACATCTAGCGGGAAGTAAGAATTTTAAAATAATTCCTTCACTGAAATGTGAGTCACAAAAGAAAATGGTCTACAGAATGTTCTACAGAAAATTCAATCACAAAGATTTACCTGAAAAACTTCACAAAAATTCAACTCTAAGTCATGGAATATGATCACATTATGCATCTTATAAATGAAGACTCTTTAGTGAAGACATACTCCTACTGCTCTTTGTTTTAGGTGACTCTACCATCAGTTCTTAAAACCCTTAAGCCAGGAAAATCTCCTGAAAATGGAGACATTTCTCCAATGTTACCTGCCACTTCGATGTGGATTTTAAGATAGAATGAATATGGTTTATTTTATTTTAAACACTATTTTGAACTTCTATTTCTAATTTCTGATAATTATTATCAGAATTTCCATAATTTCATTAACAGCTACATTATCTCCTAATATAGCATCAAATGCAAATTTTGTTAATGGGTTAGTTACATTTTCCCCTTAATTTAAGGGGAAAAAGTGTTTAATAAAAGCCAGTCCAGTAGCAATTCTTTTAGAAAGCACTTTAGTATAAACTTTCTCCATGACTGAATTCATTAGCCTTTTGCATTAGTCTTTGTTTATCATCTTTAAACCAAGCCAACCTATTAATTTCCTAAGGCATCTTCCCTAGTGCTTTTACCACAGGTTATATATATCTCTTTTTCTCTATAATTTTTCTAACTCTATCAAATTTGTCTCACTCTAACCCCATGGGATTATTCATCACTAATACTTTTTAGAGGGATTATTGCAGCTTTTATTCTTTGGCATTTAATCAAAAAAAAACTTCATCTTCAGTATTTGCTGATCCCTCCAAAACACAGCTTTATAAACAAGTAGAAGTGTAGTTCCTTTCTTTTATGGAATTATGATAAACTGACCATAAAATATTCTCAGCCCAAATGATCTCTTCCTTCTCTGATTGTGCTTTAAGCATTTAATCTTGTACTGCCCAGCATAGCATTCAAAGGCCTAGTACAACTTACCACTTCATGCCTACCCACATCCCTCCCCCTGATATGTGACTTTCTTTGTGATACATCATACCCTTAAAGGCCTCTTTGCCTTTTGATCTTATTATTCCATTAACTTACTGTCTTTTGTAATCTCAGCTTGCCAAAATTCTAAGTATTCTTCAAAGCCTAGTTCAAACGTCACTTCCTTTGTGAAACTTTTCCCAACTTCTTGTTCCCTCTGTTACGCTATAAAAATTAGTTCATAAAATTGTATACTACTTCTCATATTGCATTAGTGGGTTATCCCTCCTAGATTCCAAGAAAAGGAGTTTTTGTCTGATTTACCTGTATAATTACAATTCTTGACACATGGAAGGTGCTCAATAAAACCATACTGATTTGAATTCATTCGTACTGTTTTACTGTTTTATTTATCAGTGTCTGGTCTCTCCAACTTGTCCTGCTTGGAGTTAGATAGTCTTGGACTCCTTTAAGTTCTCTTACCTGAAATATTCTTAGCATGTGATCAAGAATCTCTGTGTTCAAAGAAATGGTAGAAGTAACACAGTCCAAAACCCCAACCAATGCAAGAATTCATTTTACCAAACATCTTTGTTTAAATGTCTATAATGATTGGCATGACCATATGGAATGGTTTGCACGGATAGTCCTATTATAATTAATAGCACCCTCTTTCACTCTCAAAAGTATGTAGGTTTTGATGACAAGTTTTATAGTTATTCTAATAATGAAAAACTGCCAATTTCCTCACAAGTGCTGGGCCACTGAACAGCCCTACTTATAGCACCTTTTGAATTCTGAACCATATGAATATACTGTCTATTCCCAAAGCATTTAAAAAAATTTCTCTTTGTTATAGATGGGTAGGGAGTGGGGTTCTAGGACTAAAGTAATAATTAAGAGTACAGGCAAAATTTATTAGAAGTAAATTAAATAGATGGCTAAGTGCAAAATAATTAATATGACCAAAAAACTAGGACATTTTCTTGAGACTTGACTGTTTATTGAACCAAAAAAGCTCTAAACATAAGAACATAAAATAGTTTAACAGAAGCAGACAAAAGCTAAATAAACTTATGGACCAAGATTGAGCAATGGGGGTGAAGTCCTCAGGAATGCTGTCTTCTACAGGGCTACTTTAAAAATCAATGAATCAAAAATGACGTGAGCTTCTAAACAAGTTTAATTAGGGTAAACTGTTTTTATCCTAGTAAAAGGAATAAGGCAATAGTTAAGTCTTCACTTACGCAGCTTTTCATAATCAATGTACAAACACTTAATTTCTTTTAACCGAGGAAAATTCTAGCTATTCAATTATCTGCATCATACTTTTCTGCTACACCTCCAAAGACTTTCATCTGAGCCAAAAAACTTGCATGCACTGTTTCAGCCCAAATAAAATTTTGCCGCCAAGTTGTAATGCTCTGAAATATGAATTTTGGTATCTAACTTAATTACAGAAAAATCACTCACTGGGTATAAACAATAATTATTCTGAAAAACATTTGGTAATATACCTCTTAGATAAGTATCCATCTCTATATTTTCAAGAGCTTTCAATTATAGAAATTGATTATCTGTAGTTTTAAAAGACAATGGACACATTCTTTAAGAAGCATTTAAGCTAATGTGTGTCTATGTGTTTATCTACCTACCTATAAACAAAATATAGCTATCATCTAGACATTCATTTACATTTATGAAATGCATTTATAAGATGTATACACACCTCCTCATCAGAATGTTTTCCACCTCTAACGGATTCTAATTAGAGAAGTCTTAGAAGTTGAAGATTATTTGGGAGAAGCTCTAAGAAACACAGTTAACCAAATAAGGACTAGATCATATATGGATGCTTCCTTGGTTCAAGGGGCCTCTGGATATATTCCTACAAGAAGATTTACCCTACTAAAGTCTATTGGTATTGATTAATGGTTAAGTGTAATGAAGAAGCAGACAGTGATCCTTAAAGTATACATTTTCTGAGGTACACTGTAAGTCAGGATTTTTCCAATCTTGGCACTATTTATGTTTTGGACCAGGTAATTCTTTGTTGTGAGAGGTTGTCTTGTGCGTTATAGGATGTAGTAGGATCTCTGGCCTTTATCTGCTAGTCCATTAGATGCTAGTGAAATCCCCCCACCCTCCACCACCCATCCAATTGTGACAACCAAAAGTGAGGGGAAAAACTGCTCTGAGTTGAGAACTGCTGTTGAAAATAAATAAAGCAACATGGTAAAGAACAGATTATACTAGACTTGGATTCAAGAGGCTGGGTTCTAATCTAGCTGTTTTTGTCTCTAACTTTGGGATCAAGGGGAAACTACCTAATTCTCAGAAGTTCTCAAAGTGGATTATGGAGGACAGTATTGTTAAATCAGCTAAAAACCTTATGCAACAAATAGATGAGCCCACTTTACTTTCTTGGGCCATATATATTTCTATTTCATAATAAAAATATTGACTAAGGACTTTTAGTTAGGCTCTAATGCTATAGCTTGTAACAAACCAACTCCTACACCATAAACAGCAAGAAAAGCTGCAAAAAAAACCAACCTTTTTTTTTTTTAAATAAATGAAGGTATGAGAGTTGCCAGAGTGGCCAAGACCTGATGGGATAAGATCTCTGAGAGAGGAGAACCTTAAAGAGCTAGGCTGACATTCTAAAAGTTGACTTTTCCCTACAGGGTACTCGGTGAGAGGCTGAGAATCTAGGCAATGGGCTCTTGCTAAGAAGCAGAAAAGCCAACAAAGTTTTTAGCAATTTCCAGGGCTAGTGAGACCAAAACTGGAGTTTCAGGCTGTCCTATTTTTGAGAGAGGTGGGGCTCTCTTGGGCAAACTTGCTTGATGAGCAACTCTGGCTTGATGACTCATCACTGGCCTTGTCAAAACTTAATTACATTGCAATCTAAGCCTCTTCCTAGCTAACCTACTTTTTTTTTTTTTTTTTTAGATCAAGAAAGTAAAGTAAGGATTTATTAAGTAAGAGATAGTATGTTCAAGGGGAGAGTGGGCAGTCTCAGGTGAGTAGCTCCTACTCAACCTAAGATCTACACCACAATTTGATAGGTCTCCTTGCCTCCTCTGACTCCCACCTTATTTCCCTTTGCAGGTATTTCCTTCAATAAACCTCTTGATGTCTAACTTCATCTTGGCATCTAGTTCTTGGAAGATCCAAACTAAAGTACACCTCTAGGAAGAGGGATCAAGGAAAAAAGAAAGAGCACAAATTTAATTCCAAGATCGGGAATTAAAGAAAGATCACTATAGATGTTACCATAATTAGGAAGATGAGAGAACGTTATGAATAATTTCATGCTAATAAACTTGAATATTTAGATAAAATAGAAAAATTTCTAGAAAGATATCAATTTATCAAAACCAGCCTAGGAAGAAATAGAAAAAGCTGAACATTCCTCGTCAATTAAAGAAGCCAAATCTGTAATGAAAAGCCATCAGACAAAGTATTCCCTAGGCCAAGATATTTTGATGGGTGAGCTCTTTCAAATATTTACATAAAAATCACATCAATCTTATAAAACTCTTTCAGAGCAGAAAAAGGCACTTTCTAATTCACTTTATAAGGTCATCAGAACATTCCTACCAAACTAACAATGATGTTACTGGAAAGAAAAATTACAAGGCAAACATTCTCATAAACAACACCGCAAAAATCTGAAACAAAATATAATCAGACCAAATCCAACAGTATATTAAAAGAATACCATGACTCTATTGGGATTATCCCAAGAATGCAAAGGTGATTTACCACTCCAAAAATCAAGCTGTAATTTACACGTTAAAAGAAAAAAAGGAAAGAAATCACACAGTAATCTTAATAGATGCAGAAAAGTTACTCACTAAAATTCAACACTCCTTCATAAATTAAAAAAAAAATCTTAACAACAACAACAAAACTCTTAGCAAGCTACTAATGGAAGGGAACTTCCTTAATCTGATTAAGAGTATCTATACAAAAACTACAGCAAACACTATCTTTTTTGGATGAAACATTGTAGGTTTTTCACCTGAGATTGGGAATGAGACAAAGATGTTCAATATAACCATTTCAACTATACTCATACTCAATGTGCCTCTCTGTGCGAGTTAGTGCAGTAAAAAAAATTAAAGAAGCAAACAATTAGAAGAGAAGAAGTAAAACTGTAATTATTCATAGATGATATCATTATACACAGAGAAAATCCTAAAGAATCAACAGATACATGATTAAAATTAGTAAGTTAAAAACAAGGTCATTATAAAAAAATATGGATATCAATTAAAAAAATAGAAACTGAAATCTATTAAGAATGATGTCTAAAAATGAATAGCATGAAAAAACAAATCACTAGGAATCTTACAAAGATATATATATACAAGACAATTACACTGAAAACAACAAACATTGTGAGAAAAATTAAAGACCACCTAAATTAACAAAGGGAAATACTCTATGGATTGGAAGACACAATATTATAAAGATGTCAGTTCTCTCCAATTAAAATGCAGATTCAACATGATCTCAGTACAAATTCTGTTAAGGACTGAAAAAAATGTGGGAGGCAGTGACAAAAAGCTGATTCTATAATTTACGTAGAGATGCAAAGGGCCAAGAAGAACCAGGAAAACTTTGAACAACAAAATTAAAAAACTGATGTTACCAGATAAAAAGACTGATTATAAATTAAGTAACTGAGAGTGTAAACTGGTACAAGAATAGAAAAGCCTAGAAAAAGACTCACAGATATAAGGTCATCTGAAATGAGACAAAGGTACAAATGTAGTGCAGTTAGGGAAAGGGTGTTCCTTTTTCATAAATGATGATGGATCAACTGGTTACTCATATGGGGGGGCAAAATAAATGAATCATGCCCTCAAGCCCATATGATATATATAAAAACTATTCTAATTCTGAATGGAATGTGGATCTAGATGAAAAAATCTTAAAAATTGTAGGAAAAAAGAATAGGAAAATATTTTCATGAGCTTTGCATATGCAAAGGTTTTCTTCAAAAGAACATGAAAAGTTGTTACCCACAGGGGGAAACATTATAAATTGGGCTATTTTAAAATTAAAGGCTTTTATTTATTAAAAGATACCGTGAAGAGAGTGAAATGGCAGGGCACAGAATGGGAGAATATATTTGCAATACGTTTGTCTAATAAAAAAACTTACATGCAGACTGTATAAAAAGAATCATAATCAATAAGACAATCTAATATGGGCAAAGGAATTCAACAGGAACTTTACAAAAGAAGATACTCCAATGTTAATAAAGCAGATGAAAAGGTGCCCCACCTCATTATAATAGGAAAATTTCAATTAAAACCATAATGAGACACTAGAACATAGAATAATTGAAGTTAAAAAGATGGATTCTACATGCTGCTGGTGTGATTATAAATTGGCACCTTCACTTTGGAAAAGTGGAGCTCAAAAATGGAACAATGCTGTATTACAACTATGGTGGTGGCTACATAAACTCACGCATTTGTCAAAACACACAGAACTTGACTCTATTAAGAGTGAATTTTACTTATTAAAAAAACCAACCCAGCTATGAACTGAAACCAAAATGGAACACAGACTCGAACAAATGAACATAACTGTATTACAAATGAAAAATGTAACCACACTGAAGTGGATGGAGTAAAAGAACTAACTTAGTTACTTGTGGCTAACAATATTTTGACTGGCTACTGTAGGGCCAGAGACAAAAAGAACTGTAAACCAGCACTGTACCCAATTAAGAAAATGGGTTTCACACAAGGGAATGGGTAAGCAATTTAAAAATTTTTTAGGATGGAACAAATAAATAAATATATTTTATATAATGAGAACCAGAACTTTTAATGTCAGAGGAAGAAGTTATAAATAAGGAAAAGGAGAAGGCTAGAATGAACTCTATTGTTCGACTGGAATCAAAGGTACAGTTTGAACTCATGGAATTTAGATATATCAATGGATATACAGATAAAAAAATAAATATAGATGGGTGTGTATTCATGGGTTATTATACATACATATATTGCCAATCTATTTGTAAGATGGCCTAGAAGCAATGATTCTTATTCTGGATGCATATCTAGCACCCAGATCTGGGTTTCTAAATACCAATTTAGAACCAGGGTTACTTTTGCCAATAAAAGAACCAGGGTTACTTGAAAGAAACAGTTGATTCTAGGACTGAGGTAGGTAGAATACAAGAGCCGAGAGCATCTTATGTTGTCAGAAAGTCAGGTGGTGCTTAAAAAAGTATGGGGACAGAGAGAGATAAAAAGTCTGTATATTGGGTGATTCTATTTAAAAAAAAAAAGCAAAACAAACTGTTAGAATTAGAAGCCATAATAATGGTTATGTTTGGTGGGGGTAGTGACTAGGAGGGGAGTACAAGGTGGGCCTTTGAAAGTGCTGGAAGTGTTCTATTACTTGATCTGGTGATAGGGGCATGAGTATGTTTACATAATGAAAAGTTGTACCAATTTTGTACTCATATACTTCAAACTATATGAGATGTTCTACATTTTGATTATGGTGGTTGTTATATGTTATTTAGTAAAATATATGTCCATTTTATAGTATGTAATCTGTGCCTCAATAGATTGGAATAAAGGCCCTTCTAAAAATAAACCCTATTATAGGCTAATATTTTCCCAGTGTAGGCTGTCTCCCATTTTGCTTTCTAGCTTTGATAGAAAGGTGGAAGTTGAAAGAAGTCTCATTTCTTGACAGGCAGGCCTGAGATCACTAAACCATACAAACCAAGCCCCAAAGATATTATTTTGTCAGGAACGCGACAGTTCCACATACGTAATTCTCAACTATTTTCAAACTCTTGGCTAATTAAAGGTCTTTGTCTTTTGCAATTACACAAATCTAAATATGGAACATGAGTTAATAACTTACTTGTTATTATATATTCTGTAAAATTTCATCAGGCAAGAACTTTCTTCCGTGAACGTCATATACAGACATTCTGGAAGAATGCTACTTAATTTGTTCTATTCACACCATTACCAACCTAGGCCAACAAGATCATGATTTAAAATTGGTTTGGCTGTAGTAGAGAGAACATTTTCAAAATGATTTATATTAATATTTTGTAGCAGTAGGAGTTGTGGTGATGTGCTGACATTATCCTTCCAGCTGCTGAGACTGTTTTCCTTTAGAGTTTGCATTTTCTTTTGCACACCTTCTGGGCTTTATGCCTACCAGAACTGCAAATCACGTTGACCTTTCTTATAGAGTAAGCACTGGGTATTTTCAAAAAAACATGAAAACTCAACTAGCAAATGGGGTGACAAATTTAAGGACTCAAGAACATGAAGACAAGAAACTTAAGTAACCCCATTTCCTCATAATGAAATGATAAAGGACACTATGATAGGACTATCTTAAATTAAAGCTCCTCAGAGGCAGGAGACTATTTAAATACGTAGATTGCTTGTAATTGTGGATGGGTCCTTGTTACTTTGTGATTTATTGAGAAAGACATGCATTCACCAAGGCCCGACTTATTCAAATGCTAGATGCTTAGCTGCAAAAAGGTTTTGTTTCCATCATCCCACAGGATCATAGAATGTGAGGCATCATTATCAAATCATCTAATCCAATGGTTCTCAAAGTGAGAGGTGAAGGATAGACAGCATTGCTATATCACCTGAAGGAGCTTTTTCAACAAATAGACAAGTCTGCACTCTCCTTCCCTCAGACCCGATCACCCTCATTCTCATACATCTTCTTGAGGATGTATACCCTAACTCCTCATAGGGATGTATCAGATTGAGGGGAAGGTGTTTTTATTAAGGCAGGGTTGTATTTACCAAAGGCCCATTTGGTGATTCTGATATGATAGCCCCAGTCTTTCAGCTGAAAACCTCTGACCTAGTCTGTTTTTCCCACTGGGGCAAAATTACAATTCAAACAACCCAGAAAGCATTCTGAAAGTACTCAGAAGAGTCTACAACTTCAGTGGACCTAATTTATTGTCTCGTAAGAACCACTGTGTAAAAATGCATTACTTTCAATTTAGAACAAAGGTCCCATTGCTTCTTCCAATTTTTAGCCATGTGTTTAGTACAGAAATTTGAAGAAATTTAAACTTTCTATAAAGACATATATATGTGTATGTATTTATGTGCATGTATGTATGTATTTATACATGTATATGTATAAAATCTTTATTTTTTTTTACTGCAATCCTTAATACAGTTAAGATGTTAATAAATGAAGACCTCATTAGCAGCTGCTGTCTGGTAGGTAATCTTTAGTCTCAGTTTTTCTAAAGTTTATAGACACAGAAATTATTTCCCTAACCTGACTCCCATGCTACCAAAAGGTTTATTCAACATTTAATTAAAGGATCAAAACAGATAGAATCATCTTTTCTTCCCTGCCCTTCAGCCCTTGCCTCTTACTCTTATTACTTCCCAGTCCGCCCTCCAACCCCTCACCCCTCAAAAAGCTCGAAACTCAATTAGCCTGCAATCAACGAAACAATGATTGGATGTGACAAAATCTCTGCAAAACCTCTGGGTTGTAGGGATAGAGGATGGATACCCAAATGAAACAGAGGTGACAAAAAAAAAAAAAAGGGAAAAGGCTTTAGATTCACAAGCAATTGAGAGAAGAGGAATTCAAAGAATTCTATCTACAAAATAAGAAAAAGTGGTTTATAGACTCCATATCTCAAAAGGAGAAAGGTCTCTGGAATTAAATTCCAAAGAAACTGATTTTGTTATATTATCACTAAATGCCACCAACTTAGCAGTGATCATTAAAAAATACTCTACAGTGTGAGGTTTAAGGAACAATGATTCCTAATTAGTGTTTTAATAAGTGTGCTAGCACTGCCTTGTGCCATTCTGGAATGTCACTTATGGTGAATTAAGGGACACTTTCCTTCCCCATCTTCCGTTAGTATTTTAATGCTAGGAGGTGGGAAAAAGCTGATCCATATTCAAGAGGAAAGGAGGAAAAACAATAACAAATTGGCATCTCTTCTGTGAATTGCCCCACAGGCCAAGCATTTTTATGTTCTTAATCATTATTAAATGACTTAACATGACACCCAGAGCCTGGCGAATGATTGCATCCTGACATGAGAACGAATTACAAATGAAATGAAAGATCAAGCCGTATTAGAGGATTGCCTCTGGGAAATGAAAATCTTTAATTCTCTTTTATTATTGACATTTATTTGGCTGCCATGAATAACAACACAGCAAAGAGATTCAGCTATGCTTGTGCATTGAATAGCTTATCCCAGGGCTCAAAACTGCATTAACATTTATCATGTTTGCTTTTGTAGCTGACACCACTGAACAGATTCTCTATCCATCTTGTATTTATCATGCATCGCAGATATAGTGCATCCTCTAATTTAAGTTCATTTTCATATAGTAGGAACAGCAAAGATTAGCCAGTGTCTTTCCTCAAACAAATTCCTGCTGGTAAGCAGTCCTAAGAATGGTTTAATAGATTTAATAAAGAACAAAATGAGTTGACAAGGAAATTCAGTCACAGGAAGGGAAAGCTAATTTTAAAGGTTTCTATTTTGGGAAATTGTGCAAATTCACAATGAGGAAGACACTTGCACAATATGTGTATCTGGAATATATAAATATATAAAACCTTAAAATAAATGTCTTCATAAAGAGCAACAAATTGCATTTTATGAAATGGAAGGCAGTACTACAGTTCCTATAAGATAAGAAATCTGCCTGTTTTTTACTTTTCCAAACAGAGTTCATTGCTAAGACAGGAACAGGCCACATACTATAGGAAGACAGCATTTCAGATAGTTATTACCAATGCAGGAATATTTTTTTCATGACTTACTTCTTTTCTCTCTTGTACAAATGAACCACATGGCTTTTCCCATCATCACAATAAAGATTATATGGTACCTGGTGCCTTCGCTCACATGATCCTCTTTGACTGGACTGCCCTCTTTTCTTTAACTCCTTCCTAAAATTCAAGGCTTAGCAAGAATATCAATGTATCTTGGGAAAACCACTTAATATCTCTGAATTTTGTTTGAAAATCATTTTTTTACTTTTCCTCCTATTTTATATACTTTAAATTATGGAAAATTTTAAACATATGTAAAAGTGGAAGTAACAGCATAATGAACATACCCCATATATCCATCACCTGGCTTCCACAGTTATTAACCCTTGACAAATACCATTTCATCTATAACCCCACTTCACTATTTACCACTCACTGAATTACTCTGAAACATACATTTTTTGAAGTAAATTTCTGAATTTTGCTTTTGACAATTCTAAAATAAGAAGGTCAGAATAAATTAATTTTAGGGTTCCTTCTCTCCACAATGTGACAGTAATTTCTTCTTTCATCCATTTCAGGCTTATATATTTAATTCATTAAAAAATTTACTCCATATTCACTATAACATCTTTCTTTAAGCTGTACTGGCCTCCTGAGTCAATACAACCCATATAGTCTGTACCAATAATTAAGAAGTGTAATTATACTTCCTTGTATTCATATTTTGATGTGTATTAATTTAATTTCTGAGCTAGCTCTTTAAGGCTACCTTAAATTTCAGTGTTCAGCAGAGTACTGAACAAACACAAAGGTAATAATTGCTACTGTTTATAATAATTATTAAGTAACTGATTGGCTTTAATCTTAATGGTTCAGACAGTATTTAAAGGTTTGTATTTTGGCTTTAATAGCAGGCAGAATCATATTGACAGTATTCCTCATTTTAATCAATAAGATGTTTGTATACTAGATGAAATTCCTATTCTACTTCTATGAGAACAATAAAATAGATGGCTGAGTAGAAACAGAGGTGAGGTTTTCTTCTTGAGGTTTAAAACTAAGGACTAAACTTATTTCTGAATTTTATTTGCTCATAATCAGATCAATTTATTTTATTCAAGCATAGGTATTTGGTAAGCAAAATATACATTCCCCCCCACCCCAGGAAAAACATTTCTAGATTGACAATATCTCCAAAATATCAAAGTAAATAAACTAAATCAAAGTGGATTTACTGAACTGAATTTTAATAAATTAAGTTTGTGAAAATGAAATCTTTTCTACTGAGAGAAGGTAAGTACATTTATTAAAATAAAAACAATAAAATGTACATCTTCACAGAAAAAGAATAGCTCGAAAATTTCTATGGTACCACAAAAGACCCTAAATAGCCAAAGCAATCTTGAGAAAAATAACAAGACTAGGGGTATCACACTTCCTGATTTCAAACTATATTACAAAGAGAGAAATCAAAACAGTATGGTACCGACATAAAAACAAACATATAGATCAATGGAACAGAAAAGAGAGCCCAGAAATAAATCCATACACACATGGTCAATTAATTCATGGTAAAAGACCCAAGAGTATACAATGAGGAAAGACAGTCTCTTCAATAAATGGTGCTGGGAAAACTAGACAGCTATATACAAAAGAATGAAAGTAGATCACTATTTTACAACATACACAAACATCACCTCAGTTTGGATAAAAGACTGAAGGTAAAACTTGAAACCTAAAAACTCTTAGAGGGAAATGAAGGAGGTAAGTCCTTGACATTGGTCTTGATGATGATTTTTTGGATTTTATACCAAAGGCACAAGCCAAAAAAGTAATAATAAAACAAGTGACACTTCAAATTAAAAAACTTCTGTACAGCAAAGGAAACCATCAACTAAATGAAAAGGCAACCTAAGGAATGGGAGAAAATATTTGGAAGTCATGTATCTGATTAGGGGTTAACATCCCAAAATGTATAAAGAACTCATACAACTCAGTAGCAAAATAAAAAACAAAAACCCAAACAATCCAATTAAAAAATGGGCAGAGGATCTAAATAGGTCTTTTTTCCAAAGATGACAACAGGCAGCCAACAGGTACATGAAAAGGTGCTCAACATCACTAATCATTAGGAAAATGCAAATCAAAATGACAATGAGATATCACCTCATACTGTTAGAATAGCTATTATCAAAAAGATAAGAAATAAATGTTGGCAAAGACATGGAGAAAAGGGTATCCTTATGCACTGTTGGTTGGAATAATGTAAATTGGTGCTACCATATGATCCAGCATTTCTACTTCTGGGTATTTATCTGAAGGGAACAAAAACATTAACTCAAAGAGATATTGCAACCCTATGTTCACTGAAGCATTCTTTACAATCGCCAAGACATGGAAACAACCTAAGTGTCCACTGATAGACACTTAGAATGGATAGACTTCAGAATGGATAAAGAAAATGTGATACACACACACACACTCTCTCTCTCTCTCTCTCCCACACAATCCCCACAGGGATATTATCCAGCCATAAAAAAAGAAGGAAATACTGCTATTTGAAACAATATGGATGGACCTTGAGGGCACTAAGCTAAGTGAAATTAGTGAGACACAAAGACAAATACTGTGTGATCTCACCTGTATGCAGAATTAAAAAGCAAACAAACAAATTCACAGATACAGAGAATAGACTGGTGGTTGCCAGAGGCAGGATTGGGAGTGAGTTGAATGAGTGAAGGTAGTTTAAAAAAAAAGGAAAAAAAAAGTATGTTGTTTTAAATAAATTATAATAGAAGAATATAGAATTTTTTAATGATTAATCTCCATAATACTGGGCATCTCCCACAGTTGCCATGTGTACCTGTAGCCAGTACAGTGTCATCTCTCCCTTGGGTGAAAATCACGATTCGCTGCCTCTTCGAGTTCACTTTTGGCAGAGCTTGTGTCTTTTTCGCTATTTCTTTAATGTCTTCAGTCTATTAATTAGAAAGGAGGAAAAACATTCTCATAAGCAGTACAATAAACTAAAATGTTATTAATGGATTAAGAATTCAGCTTCTCACATTCAAAATAAGAGACCTAAACATCTAGTAAGAGTTATTATTTAAAAATCTTAACCATATGCAAAAGTAAATAGAACAGTACAATCATCTCCAAGGAACCTACCTACCATCAAGCTGCAAAAATGTTAAATTTATGATGAATGTTACTCCATCTACATACCTTCATCTACCTGCCTTTCATATTATTCTGAAGCAAATCTCATATGCATGTCATATGTAAATTATTTTAGTACATAATTTTGAAACATGATGACTCACATATAACCATACAACTATCATCATACTGTTAAAAATTAACAATAATTTTTTAACATCAACAAAAATCCAGTAAGTTTTCAAATTTCCAATTTAAGAGAGATTTGTAAAAAAGAGTAATACGGAATTCTTTTAGAGGTTTATAGAGCATAATTATGCTGATTCTGGAAATAATGCAGTTACTATAATAACAAATTTTTCAAAGAACTGAAACAAGAGAAAGAGATGTTGTTTCCTACAATTTTTTTTAAAAGATCAAGATTAAAAAAATCACAAATTAATTCTAAAAACCCTCATACTATTTTTCTTATCACAAAGGCTGTGAAGTTTTATGTCATTAATGTTCTGTCTTGAAATCTAACTCTTGAGCTATGGGTTAAATTTTTAGAATTATGTTTTAAACAATTTTAGATAATGTAAAAACCCATGTCTGAATTCTGTGGGCCTCTAAAATTGTCCATTATTTGGGGCTTGTTGGTAGTTTACTCTGTCACTGTGCTAAGTTTCAAAAAGTTATGGAGAGAGAAACACATATGAGAGGGGAAATATATCTGAGTGTCATAAAGGAAATTAATTAGAATATGAAGGACAGAAAAATTTAGGTAGGCAAGGCAGCCAAGTCATACTGATTATAGACATCAGAAACTATGACATTTTTAAAGGTATGACAATCTTTAGAGTAATATTTGCATCTTGTTTGTTCACGAAATACTTAACAAATTCCAGATGATATATGAAGTTAAACATCTACACTTAACATCATGATTTCAGAGGACTGCTGTTTCTGAAAAGAATAGCCACTTGTGGTAGGACAATGCTGCTGACTTTTCAGACATGCTGACTATTCCACTTTTGGTTGCTTATTTTAGAACAGAACTAAGCCTGAACTCTGATAAGATGAGAAAAGAAATCCTCTCAGTTTGGGGGGAAAAGACTGTTAGAAATGACTCATAATAGCTGAAAGGACACCCAACCCCAAAATGGCAATGTCTTATAAAAATGATGTCTTCACTCTCTCAAATAAATGCATAATTTAGTTAAAATTACTCACATATATTCTCCCAATCTCTTTACCACACTTATTTTACTACTGTAGGATTTTTGCTTATGATTGAGTACAGTTCATTTTTAGTAAAGATAAATAGACAAATTCCAGAAAGATTTACTTTATTATCTTGGTAGTAAAATCTCATTCATGTACTGAATATTTTTAAAATAGAGGTCCTCAAGTGGTAGAGTGCATGCTTAGCATGCACAAGGTCTGGGGTTCAACCCCCAGTACCTCCTCTAAAAATAATAAATAAATAAATAAACCTTATCATATCCTCTAACAACCACCACACCAAAAAAAAAAAAAAAAAAAAAATTCCACTATGTAAAAGAGAGATCTTTCTTAAGGTGGTATAAGAAATAAATGAAGAATGAGATTTGGTTGTTTAATACCAACACTGTGGGAAGATACATCTTTTGGTGGGAGTTTTGATAACCTAATCAAAGAAATCTTTTTTTTTTAATGTCTCAAATTAAATTTTATAAAAATGTCAATTCAAGATTGAAAGAAACTTCTCAAGCATAAAACATAAATCTTTACAGAAAGGTCAAGCTTTATTCTACTTGTATCCATGTCCACAGTTCATACAAAACCTCCTTTTTCCTCTTGGATCACTCAGTGAGCACCAAGTCTAACTTTCTCACTGTGCCTTGAGGAGACATTGTTTTACCCTCAACAGCTGATCCCCATCTAGTTTTAAAACTTTTCTTAAAACTTCAATTTTGCCTTCCCAACAATATGTATTCTGAGTTTAGGAGCCTCCCCTCCTCCTTCCTCTGGAAGATTCTTCTCCCATATACTGGGGTTAACATATCTTAACAGAATGATGAAATTATAAGGGACTTCAGAGTATGACACAGCTGCGTTTACTATTGGTGCGACCTCAAACTGGTAAATAAACCTCTCTTGAGGCTCCATTTCCTCATCTACAACACTAAGACAATAATATTCATGTTAAAAGATGTTGGGAGTGAAGTATGCTAAAATTAGTGGGCTGAAGTCTGGAGAGAATCAGGATATTCGCATAGTCTCAAAGAATCTCCCCCTAAGATATTTATTCATTACAAAAGGAAAAACAGTAGTGTTACAGTGGAGAAAGTTGACAGATATCCCTTCACCTCAGAGATCAAATTTAGTGATGTAAAATAGAATATTTGCATATCCTTAAAATATCACCCCCAAGATAGTTATTAACTACAAAGGGAAAATAATAACTTTACAGAGGATAAATACCACCTTAACTCAAGGATCAAAGTTAGTATTACCAACAATAAGACACTGGGGTATCGTGTACATCCCTGGTAGGATACACTGAGAAGGGCACATCACTTCTGTGGTGTTTCTGCCCAAAATGCATGACCGTAATTCCATTATGAGAAAGTATCAGGCAAACTCCAAATAAGGGACAGTCTACAAAATGACTGATAAGTATTACCTTCAAAACTATCAAGATCACGAACTAGAAGGAAAGAGTGAGAAATTGTCAGATAGGAAAAGGAAATTAAAGGAAAAACTGGCGAAATCAGAACAAATTCTATAGTTCAATTACTGACACTGTACAAATATTAATTTCCTGGTTTTGATAACTACATCTTTGTTTATGTAAGATGTTAACATTAGGGGAAGCTGAGTGAAGGGTATCTGGAAATTCTCTGTACTATTTTTGCAAATTTTCTAAATCTAAAATTGTTTCAAAATAAAAAGTTAAAAATAGTTTTTGTGAGGATGAAAGAAGATGAAGTGAGTGAAACGGCTTAATGCAAATACTTGGTTAGCATATGGTAAGTACTTAATAAATACTAATTTATTTCCTATAATGACTGTCATTTTTAATACTTTCCCAAACTGTCAAATCCTGAGTTGCCTTAAAATCTCTAAAAAGTGCCTCAAGAGTTTTGAGTACTGAGAATTCAATTATGGTATCTAGTAAGGGAAGAGAAAGAGGAAAAGGGAAGGAGAAGAAGAAGAAAGCTCATACACTTTAGCTGTGAGCCATGCATTCAGAGCTACAAGTACTCTGAAGGACTCATCAAATCTTAACTACTGCAGGCAGTAGGTGTCACTACTACATCCCCATTTCATAGATGCAGAAACCAAGAGCCGAGTATGTAGCTCTAAAGTACTAATTAAATCTTTCTTTTTAAATTGCACTTCACTAAGTTTATTGTGCTTCATACATATGGTTTTGGGTTTTCTGTTCGTTTGTTTCTTTTGTTTTTTTTTTTAATTGAAGTACAGTTTACAACGTTGTGCCAATTTCTGGTGTACAGCACAATAATTCAGTCATATAGGAACATAGATATATTTGTTTTCATATTCTTTTTCAACATAGGTTACTACAAGATATTGAATGTGGTTCCCTATGCTATACAGTATAAACTTGTTTCTCTTTTATATATAGTAGTTAGTATCTGTAAATCTCAATCTCTCAATTTACCCCTTCCCACCCTCTTTCTCCCCTGGTAACCGTAGTTTGTTTTCTAGGTCTGTGAGTGTTTCTGTTTTGCAAATAAGCTCATTTGCCTTTTTTTTTTTTTTAGATTCTACATATAAGTGATATCATATGGTATTTTTCTTTCTCTTTCTGGCTTACTTCACTTAGAATGACGTTCTCCAGGTTCATCCATGTTGCTGCAAATGGCATTATTTTATTATTTTTTATGGCTGAGTCATATTCCTTCATAGAAATATGCCACAACTTCTTTATCCAGTCATCTGTCAATGGACATTTAGGTTGTTTCCATTCATTAAGTCTTAACTACTGCAGGCAGAGGCACAATTACTAATATCCTCATTTTATAGATGAAGAAACTGAATCACAGAAGGAACTTCTTAATGTCATAAATGTCTAAGAAGTAAAGCCAGGACTAGCACCCACAAAGTCTGACTCCAGAGAATATACTGTGTTACTCACAGACTGTACTGCTTCTTTGAACTCTGGCAATGTGCTTTCTGTTGTTGTCACAAAACTATGGCATGTTTATCCTAAATTATTTTATGTCACATTCATAAGTAACTGCAGATCCTACATTTAAGTATGATCTTTTTCTTTATTATTCTGGCTTGTATTTTACCTTAGTGAATGCCAACTTTTGAATTTGCAGATATTTCTCACTTTCCAAGGTCATTTGGAAATCTAATTTCCTCCTCCAATACGTTAGAATGTGAAAACAAAAGAAGTGTAGTTTATACAGTAAAGAGTACTAGACTCAGAGCTGAGTTCTGGTTCTGGCTTCATAACGTATTAGCTATGTGATCTTGAACAAGTCATGCAGCTTATTTTTTCTGTTGAATTGACATGGCAATACATGCCCTACCTATTGTCCAAAGGTTTGTGTGAATATTAAATGCATTAATGATATGTTATAAAAGGTCTCATAAACTGAATCATTTCATAAATGTCAAATTATGCTTTTATTGTCACTGGTAATCACACACCTTAAATTTAGCATTGTTTTCCAAATTAAAGAATATACTCCCTTTATTCCATTTTTAACATGCTGATGATACAAATGTTAAACAACACTGTCACAATCTACCTACTCCTGCAAAATACCAATTGTGGTGTTCACATATATTGCCTCACTTAAGCATAGTGTATTCTGTTTTGTTTCCCAAATAGAAACTCCTATAATAATTATGGTGTTCAAGGATGTGTCAGTCTCCGTCTTGTCTCATATTGCTTCCTTCTCACTCACTCTGTTCCAGTCACACTGGCCTCCTGTCAGTTCATAGTACATTATGCTTTTTCTTGTTTGGGGTTCTGTGTACTCTTGTTCCCTCTGTTTGAAATTTGTTTTCCTATTGTTTGTTTTGCTTTTTTCTGTCATGGCTAGATACCTGTATTTTTCAAGTTTTACTTTCTCAGAGAATCACTCCACTGACCATTGTTTCTAGAAGAGGAACCACTCTCACATTTTCTTTCACTCTACTCTGGTCATTTCCATCTCGTCTTCAGGGTCTATCCAAAGTATCAGGCATATAGTTAGTGCTCAATGAATGTCTACTGAATGAATAAGGGGTTAAATAAAGAGAATCTGAAGACTATCTTATCTCTTTCTGTTAATCTAGTGTTTTAAAACTATCCTCTTTTGGGACTCTGTTACCTAGGAAAGCAGCACTGCACTCTCTTAGCCAGCAGGACCTGACTTAGTGTCTTATTTCCAGAAACTCCTGGTGTTCATTCACTGTGTTCTTTGTATTTGTGAGGAACACAGCAGCCTTAGAAAAATCCTGGAGAATTCTTTGGCAATCAATACCTACTGAAACTCTCTGTGGACTTTCTATCCAGTGCTGATCAATGGAACTTTCTGTGATGACGCCTGTGTTCTAAATCTGCTCTGTTTAATATGGCAGTCCCTACCTACACAAGTATGCACTAGAAATGTGCCTAGACACCAAGGAACTGAACTTTAAATTTTATTTACTTTTAATTAATCTTAATTTAAATAGCTACATGTGGCTAGTGGATGTGTACTGGATAGAACAATTCAATACTTTCCTCTCTCCATGGTATAAGATGATAGAGTTATCACTGGTCAGAGAAAGACTACAAGTCTGAAAGACTCTGGGTAGAGTCATGGGCTGTGGGGAGAGTGGAAAAAGGGAAAAGGACAGCTGTATTTCCTCTATGGCTAGAAGTAATGTATTCTAGAGATCTAAAATAAAAAAGTTAAAATTTGTTGCTTGGAGTAAAACTGAATAAATGATCCAATAGAAAAGGTATGAATTCTCTTCATCATTTGGCACATACTCTATTGCACTGAGAATGAAAATACAAAGAATTTTTTTTTTAGGTTTTGGAGGTATTTTCTTCACTTTGTTTAATAAATCAGTTTTCAATAGTACTCTTAAAAGGCTTCATAATGAAACATGTTTTTAAGTACCTTATTATTATTTAGGTTCTAAAAATAGAAACCTTTAATCAGTTCAGCTCAAGATAAGGTTGATTTAAAAACACATAGCAGTCTGAACTGATTTTCCAGAATAATAAAGGGCCTCATAAAACTTTTTACCCCAAGAATTGTCATTTTAAATTCTTAGCAGGTCTGTCATTTAAATCAGGCACTATGCAATTTTCCATCAACCTATATATATATATATATATATACTATATATATATATATATATATATATATAATAAATCTTGTATATAAATTTATATAAATATATATATAAATCTTCTCTCTTCTGCTTTGTGCTCTGCCCAGCTCGTTTTTATCTCATTCTCCAGTGCCTTCCTAAGCTGCCTCTTCTTACTGAAAATTGTCCAATTTGTTTTTAAAGATTAAAGATTTTTTTAAAAGAAAGATTATCTAAAACTGGCAGAGAAGCTAACTAGAATATCATAAACAATGCCGCTGAGGATACTTCCTGATGAATAAACACTGGTTATTTTTAGAGCCATTTCGATTGGTCTGTTAGCAGACAGATCACTAGTGGCAACACTCAGAACTGATTGGGATTTAGAATAGAAAATGAGGGTAGGACAGTGGATTCGTGGGAAGAAAAAAATGGTCACCTTCCTTTCTCTTTAATCTTTTCATTTCTCTCCTCTCATTCAGGCTCCAAATCAAAAAGTAAAATTAAAGTTGGGAGGGATAAGATGCAGATTTTGTCTAGTTTGTCACACTTAACTGGAGAGCACTGACACATCTCCAAAGACATTACATTGTTAAGTGATTTATTCTTGTTTGAGTTTTTAAGAATACCAAGTTTCAAACTTATTCTTTCATATTACTATCTAACGGACCAAGGGAACATTTAAAAATCACTCAGTTTCTCTAGATAGCATTCTATACATGGATTATATTTTATTAACAATACTTACTTGAGGTTATTCTACTCATGGATCTTACAGATTCTGCAAAGCTTATAATATTTTCAGGAACCCATCAAGACATGTGTGCTTTATCCAATCTAACATATCACTGTCAACATCACCAACAGAGGAGGTTTGCTAGGTCAGGAGGTAATAAGGTATACTATTATAATCATCATCACTTTGTTTATATGCTGTAATCAGTTATGGCAGATTTATGGTAAAAGGAAACAATTCTAGAATCAATAAGTAAGAACTAATGGAAAGGTTAATATAGTGCTGGTTAATGGAAAATAGAAAATGTTGTTGCTAAGACTGAAATTAAACCAGACAAATTCAATGCATGTAGCTCAAGGGGGCAATAAAAGTATGAATTAGTAAGGTTTAATAAACTATTAAAAATTATTACTTAGGTACTATAGAATCATGATCATTTGTTATACAATATGCTATATTTCTAAGCATCTACAAAATTGGCTATTTTCTAGAACCAAAATATATTTAAAAACTGTTAGCACAGAAAACAGGACACAAATTTATATTCTACAAGCTTTCATCTTTGGAGAATTTTGATGTAACAATAGAGAATATCAATTGTTAATACTGAAATTTAACATCAGTAAAATGTTAAAACATGACTGAAAACATTTACTTATATTCTCATGATCAAACTTTGACTTTTACATTGAATATATTTCCCTGATTACATTTAGTCCTGTATATCAATTGCCAGTTTGGGAAATTACAAAATGGAACTTAAATTAGATAAAAATTACTTGGAAATCTTTACTCCTTCTTCTTCACGTGACTCAACACCATATTCATGAGAATATGTTAAAACAAAAAAAGCAAACTCCCAAGAAGCTATCACAGTTCCCATTAACTGAGCATTGTGAAGCAGTTTCCTAACCTGATATAGTTTTTTCAAAGGACCTTGAAAGTAGAACACTTATACCACATGCTCCCTGTCTTCCTCCAAGAAAAGGAAGTTCTACGTCTGGCTTTCAAGTCCTATGACATGGATAACATACACATGTATTACATTGTTGCTTGGTAATGAATCTGCCTTTAGTACATTTAAATAACAGTTCCATCACAAATTCATACCTTTCTCTTAAGAGTTCAAAGTGAGCTTAGTAATACATCCAATCAATGCTCACAGCTTCTGTGGATGGTAGACAATACTGAGTATGCAAATAAGGAGAGAGTTTCTATGTATTCTAGTTCTAGTCAGATTAAATTTTACAAAATTACAACCGTGAAACATTCCAAGTTGTTGTAAAGAACACAGTATTCTACATAGCTCTGGCCAAAGAAATATGATAGTCATAAAACTAATAAATGCTGTTAATTCTCTGTCAATTAAGTTAGGTTTAGGGCAGTGTTTTCTAACAATCGATTGGAAGGTAGACACTGTATAGGTAAAACCATGGTTTTGTCTATTGTTTTAATTTTGCCAGTAACAACCACGTGGATTTGGAATCTTGACAGGATAATATTTCTATCAGGAAGACACAGTCAGGACATGGAAATTAAAGCCAATTATCAGTATCTTGTTTCAGAAAATTTACACATGATTTATGGTATTAAAAGAGAAGAAAAAGAAAAGAAAAAAATAGAAATTCAAACAGGAAGTTTATATGAGCAGGATTTAAATTAATCAGTTCCTAAGAACTGTTAAGTACAACCTTTTTTGGAAATTAATTTACATAATGATAATCTACATGTGGTAGGGTTGGAATTATTTAAACGACATTATATTTCACTATTTAGTCTTGTTCCACCACTGCTTTAGCAGTGAATCCTTATGAAATGTAATGCAGCTAATGAGGTAGCTTTTTAACTGAACAAACTGACAGGCCCCATATCTGCAGAGGCAGCTTGAAACCGTGCCCAACCTCTTGGCTTCCCAAGAGGCTTTTCAAAATTCAATAAATAACATCTGTAGGCGATGTTGGGTGCAGACCTAGCAGAGTGCGTCATAACACTGTGCTGGCAGAACAAAGAAACCATGACGACTGCCAAGTTTCCATGGCAACTGCTGCGAGGCTCTGAGAGTATAATAGCACATCAATCACTGTCCAAAAGAACTTCATTATCAGCTAGAAAAAACCTTTAGGATCTGTTTAGTGTGCAATTGTGGGTTAACTCACCTCAAAGCCTTGCTCTCTAGCAAAAGTGGCAGCTTCCTGAAGAAGAAGAAAAAAGAACAGTTAATTATAAAGTGCTAGGTAATGAAGAAATAATCCATTTTGAAACTCATTCAAACAGTCCTCGTTTTACACAATTATCTCAATATACCCACATAGTTCAATTTTTATTCTTACACCAAAAAAAGATTTCTTTTTTCCTTAGCATAAAAAAAGGCAGCATAATGTCAACACACTTCACAAGTTGGAATAAAGAAGATGTAGTACATGTTTTTACTGTAGCTGTCACTGTGAGTTCAGGTGTTTTGACCCCAACAAAGAAAGACAATCATTTGAAACCAGAGGAAGATGCTGATGGCTATGTTTTTAATTAAAGCAATACCTTTTAGAAAGTGCTTCTGTAGAGAAAATGTCTGCTAGTAAATGTATAGATTCAGAAAAATCACCAATGAAATTTATCCAGCCAAGGATCATCAAGGGATGCTAAATTCATTAGGTGAAAGGATGATGGGGAACTGGGTATTTCATGGAGTCAAAGTGTCACGGATTACATGCTGGTCACGGGAGCAAGTATAACTTTATAATGGAAGGATCAAGCTGTCATCACTTTAACCCAGCGATCGATCCTATCACTTATCATTAATAACGGCATCACCAAATATATTGTGCCTTCTTTTGTGATGCAGTATAAAGCACACAGCATCACCTATAAAGTTTTTAACATAAATTTATCAAAACTTTAACTCAATAATGTTCAGTCTAAAGGAAATAGGATAGGAGAACAAGTTAAATGATACACTGAGAAAGCAAATGGACAAACCCATAAGGTAGGACATTATACAATAATGTCTTCTTCAGTAAGTCAATGTCATGGTAAAGCGGGGAGGGGAAAAGTGACAAAGAGTCATGGATAGACCTTAACTGGAAACTGTTTTGAACAAACCAGCTATAAGATACATTTTGGGAGAAATCTGAATATGAAATGGGAATTAATACTAGGAATTATCAATTTGATAAGGAAACTGTCCTTGATTTTTAGAGGTATATCCTTAAGTATACTGGGATACAATAGCATGATATACATAACTTACTTTAGAAAACTTAAAAATAATAAAGTGAAGCAAAAATGATAAAACATTAACAACTACTAAATCTAGATGTATTCAGTATTTCTACTTTTTTGTCTATTTGAAAATTTTTGTAATAAACAGTACAACCCCCTCCCCCATTTCTCTTTGATATAAGATGACAGGGTAATGAAAGTTAAACATTTAAAAAATACAGTTAATTATTAAGTACCTTAAGGGCATAATCTGATGAACATTATTATATACTCTAATGCCCTTATAATAGGTTATCAAATGACAAAAACACATCTGTGTAACCAGATCCTTTCCCTTTCTTCACTTTGTGCATATATTTTAATTTTAGTACTGATACAGAAAATGGAGGCAATATTACTTTTCAACTCCACTTCCCTCTTGAAAATGAAAAAAAAAAAAAAAAACTGCAGACAACTGTCAAGAGCCTCTACATCTTAACTTACATTCCTCCAAAATTATCTTTGCCAAGAGATATTAATAGAAGGATGGGATTTGAGCCTGAGTAGTGAGCAGATCCAACTCAACTAAAGCGACTGCTGCACCAAACCATGTAAGGCAGAAAGTACAGTTAATGTCTCCAGCACAAATTTGGGTACTATCTACATGTTAAGGAAAACACGGGGGGGGGGGGAAGTATGCATGCACTTATGGTCCAATATACTAATACCATATAAATTTAAACAACCACTTGGAGGGTTTGAAAAGGTCGAAACAGACAATTATAGCTGAACACCGACGTTAATAGAACGTGATAAGCTGAAAGCACAACTCTTTAGGCTGTTCACCAGAGAAGCATAAGGCTGATCGAGTTAACCCTAGTTGATGTAGATAAAAAAAATAATAAATTATGATCTTGACAATTGGTGCAAGCAAGGTTAGCCTCTTTGACAATTTACTTAGAATAGAATCTTGTATACCACATAGTCAATATTTGCTAGTCTGGATTCTCAAGGAAAAGGATAAGGTTCAAAAGATATCAATGCAGAATTTTCCCTACCTAACCAATTTCAGCTATTTCTCTTATGAAAAAGACAACTGAAAAGCTCTTTGAGAACTACTTATTTACCTGGAATTTCGGCAGAGGCACAAAAGAACCCTAGAGGACTGTAAGACAAAGTTAATGTGAAGAATCTGTGTGACTAAAATTGCACCAAGACACAAAAACTTAAAATGCACATAGAGTAAATTACCGTTTTAATGTCCAGTTTTGCTCACACAAATGTAAGAAGCAATGAACTGTGGTCTGTTATGGTACAGTAGAACTGACTAATTGCAAGGAAGCACATATATAAATGTCAGATTATTATTCTTTAAGGAAATTGAGTCCTAGGACACTTCCACATCTGTAAACTTTTCCAACCACCAACACATTTCCGACTGAAGAAGAACATGCTAAGAAGTCAACTCAATTTTCTATCTTAGCTCCCCCTCACTCAGGTTCACAGAGCTGAGCCCTATCACTGAAAAGCTAAGCACTTGTTCTGTGGCTTAAAAAGATCTTATCTCCTGACTTCCTCCCACCTTCCTTTGATCTTGGGCTGGTGCCCCCAGTCACTCCATTAGAGAAGGCAGCTGGCTCACATCACTGCAGACTTTCCCACAGCTAACCTCTGATCTGAAGGTGTTTGTAGATACAATGATGGAACAACATTTATTTTTCCCTCACAGCAAAACAAATAAAACAACACAGGGGGAACAGTTTGACCCAGTAAGAATTTTAAACAGAATTTTAGTCCTCAGATTCACTGCATGGAGGGACAGAAGAGGCATTAGGTCAGAAATCAGGAAAAGAACAAAGGGGCATAAATCGTGGGCAGAATAGTGCGGCAGGTTCCAAATACCAAGGGTAATTCCAAGTGAACTGATCACACTAAATTGAAAAGGACTTTTTAGCGTGCCTTTGCAGTAAAAGTGAGAAAAGAAAACAAGCAAGTCCCCATCTGTGCTGCCCCAGGGCGCCACGTACTGAGTTTCACAAATCTAATGAAGCAGTCAGGTTAAAATCCAACTGCAGAGTGGATGTGACATGTGGAGGACAGCTAGGGTTAGAATAGAGAAGCAGGGCGGTTCCTAATGCAGGTGATTATCCATGTGATAATCATTATATTTACAGGCTTTCCATTTTAGATCTGACATCAAAAATCACAAAGGAGGAGGGATTAAGGAAATAAACAACCGACACAGAGGCTTTCCTGCTCCCCTGAGAGTGTAGCACTTTCATTCATGCATGACAAGCAACAAAAGCAAAACCAAACAGGCCAGGAAAAAGTATTTCTGAGAAGGCTGGATTTCACATTAACACTTCTTTCCATTTTGATAACTTTCACTATCATTCAGTTTCTCGTACAGGTCACATTTTCAAAATCAGTTCCCATTGCTGTCTGTGCTATAATACAGTATCATTTTTAGTTTACGATGAATGATACTCACATAATATGTCTTTTACAACAACAAAGTCATTTTTTCCTTCCTGGAAGTGAGTGTTGTAAATAAAATGACATATAATTAAAGTCTTAGACTCTCTTCTACACCACGCCATTTAGGATTTGCAGTAGGCTTGCTGCTTCACTGACCAGGCTAAAAGGATGCTAGTGAAACAACAACCAAGAATGTTTTTTTCAGTAGAGGTTTAAAAAAAACAAAAGCTGAAATTCATGGTTAATGAAAACTACGGAATACTTACACTAAGAGCTATTTAAAGGGATTAGCAAGCCACTACTAAAAAGCACCATCCTTAGATTATACAGGAAAGGAAAGAAAAACTCAAGTGTGTCTGCGTGTATGAAAGACAACTATTTCCTTTATATAGTCAATTGAGGAGAAAACTATTTCCTCTACATTTTGCCTGATAACACCTCAGTTTTAATTTATATAATAGAATTATCTGTAATCACTACTAAACTAAAACCATAACTAGTCCATAGTGTTATTCCAATTCCAATTATTTTTTTGCTAATTATATATAAATGCAAATAATTTCTGTATATTGATTTTGTATCCTGAGACTTTGCCAAATTCACCTATTAGTTGTAGGAACTATTCTTCTGCTCCTGTAAAGAAAGATGTTCCTACTAACCACACCACAAAATTATTTTAAGAAATTAGCAAATGCTTTAAAAAATTCATCTCTCTTTTCTCCAGGGTGATTGGAAGGGTGTAACTACTAACTACTACCACTACCACAGCTCATAACCCTTGCTCTCCCACTTTCTGCTCTGCACTTCAAGGTACTGAACCCAGTTAGGGCTATTACCTGCTTGCTTATGTTACCACTCTACTTTCTGATCCCAAACATGAGGGGTCCTGGGTGGAGGCTGAAACTTCATGGACTGAAGCAAAAAAGGGAGAAGGTTCAACCTAGGACTAAAGACAGGTAACTTCTCACTATCCATAGGAAGCCCTGCATCCATTCAAAATAAACTACTTCGTTGCTCCAATGCAAAGAGGAATCAGGAAATTCACTGGGAGTTCCCATGGTCTTAATTCAAGTCATAGGAGTCCAGAGCTCTGGGAAAAGCCAAGGGAGCATGGAGCCACCAAACCAGTTCTGCTGTTTTCTTTGTTCATCTCTCCATTCAACTAGTATTTATCCCATAAGGACAGTTTAGGCTAACAAAAACTATTATGCTAGAGGTACATCACTGCTATATCTGCTGGATACCTTATAATGGTATGAGACTTTGACTTGATAATATCTGAAACAATACTGCAAATCCTAAAGGAGTGGTATACATGACAGTCAAAGGTATAATGTTATCTATGTCTGTCTTTCTATAAATCTATGTATAAAAATCTCTATATATAAAATTCATGTATTTGTATACACATTTAGATAATGCTTTCTTCGAATGGCTTTAAATGCAACAGAGTACTGGTCCGGAGGCAGTTACAGCCAAATGGAAAGAGTACAGGGCTTAGAATCAGAAGACCTATATACACTAAAGTTGCAGTTTTATAGCTCATTTGCTATGTAATCTTGAGCAAGTAACTCAGTATATCAGTTTACATCAATAAAATTGAGGCCAACACACCTACTGAATTGTTGCTAGGAATAAATAAAATATTTAATATGAAATTATAAAATCACTTTGCCTAATGAATTCAAGTTCTTGATAAGATCTCAGGATAATTTAAATAAATGAATTTCAGAGCATCCAGAGTGCATTCAATTATCTGTCCTGCCTGAGGATCATATGTGTCACAGGAAGCCTACTACAATGATCCCTGACTGCTGGTGTTCAAATCCTTGTATAAGTACTTGCACTTGAGTATAGGCTGGACCTAGCGACTTGCCCCTAACAAATACATGACAAAAGTGATGGGATGTCTCATTCATCCATCCTCTTGCTCACAGGCTTGCTCTTGCTCTTGCTCTTGCTCTAGGGGAAATAATCTGCCATGCTGTAAGTAACCCTATGGAGTGGTCCATGACTAACAACCAAAGAGGATCTCAGCTTGCGAACAGCCATGTGAGTGAGTCTGGAAGTAAATCCTCCCCAAGCAGTGATATGACTACAGCCCTGGCTGCCATCCTGATTACAGCCTTACGAGAGGCTCTGATTCAGAGGCAACAAACTATGCTGTGTCTGATTCCTTATCCATATTTTACACATGAGGAACCTAAGCCTTGAGAGGTTAACTTACGTGGCCCAATTCAGATATCGTCTCATTCAGATTATGCTAATCCTAAAAAAAAATCCTCACAAAAACCAAATCAAAGCAAGTGTGGTTAACAGATTAATCACAGGATGAGCAAATTATGGAAAAATAATTTAGATACAAAAATCTGAAAAGTTTTGTATAACTGATTATGGTTAACCATTTCTTATCTGTAGCAGTGACACACCGCTAAGCCATGCTGACATTTAATCATACAGAATTACCTGCTGTTTTTTTTTTATAATATATCATAAAGACTTATGTTGCTTAAGCCTCTACATATTTCTCCATACCATTCTTTAAGACTGTGAATTATGTTGTCTTTATGCTACTGATGAGATTACTTACATATTTTCCTATGAGACTGCATTAATGTTTTATTAGTTTAAAAATTATACTATTTCTGATGAGGAAAAGTTTTAATTTGTAAATAAAGTAAATGAAGGCTAGGAAAAAAATCACTCTGTAAAATATAAATCTGGGAACTCCCTTTTAAAATAAGTTTCATTCATGAAAATATCTGTACTGGCTTTTCCAAGGAATATAACATGTAGCTTTTTGGAGATTTTCAACCTGTGCTCTGACATTTATTACCATATGCTTCCTGTCTGCAAAATGCTGAATAGAAATATTATTTAACATTTATGGAGTGCCAAAAACTCTGTGGGGCAATGTATAAGCTATAAAGACATGTATGGCCCCAATCCAATAGATTTATAATAAAAATTAGATAGACAGTATATAAATTATACCTCCCTAAACATGACTAAAAAAAATTAAGCAGCCAAATTACAAGCTAAAAAAATTTGGTTTAGTTTAGAACATACTTAACCCTTTCACAAAGTGATTTATTAGCTGATGTGTCTATTCTAACAAGGTGAGTTGTTCATTCCCACCTTTAAGCATATTTAATGGTGGAAAATAAAGGAAAACAAGGTTAGGAAAAGTGTTTTATCAAAATTGGACTGATTAGCTATTTGGGCTAACTTACGGAACAATCCAAGTTTTTCAATTGCTGAATAAAGAAAAGAGAAATAATAGCATAAGAATATTATCAGGGTAGTAAGCCTCTTATTAGGTGTTTTATTTCCATTTTCAACGAGATAACATGCTTGGCACAATGAAGGCACTCAACAAATGTCAATTATTTTTCTTATTTCATTTGATCCTTGTGAAAATCTCATAAAATAGGTATTTTTCTCCTTTCACAATGAAGGTTCAGAGAGAGATTAAAGTATGCCCAAGATCAAATAGAAGGTAATTGTTATAGCTGGCATTTGGATCTGACACTTTCTGAATGGTTTGTGCTGGTCTGCTACTGATGAACTCTTCTACCTTTTATATGTCTGAAAAGTCTATTTCCTTTTCATTTTTGAAAGATATTTTTGCGGGATACAGAATTCTAGGTTGACAATTTTCTTCCTCTGTGCTCTGAAGTCAAGCTTACATTGCTTCAGATGCATTCTTATCTTTGTTCTTCTGCATATAATGTGTCTTAAAAAAAAAACTTGGCTGCTTTTAAGTTTTTTCCTTTATCATTGATTTTATGCAATTTGATTATGATGTTCCTTGGTGTAGTTTTTCCCACTTCTTTTTCAGTCTGTTGAGCTTCTTGGATTTGTGGGTTTATAGTTTTCTCCAAATTTCATTTTCATCCTTTATTACTTCAAACAATGTTCTGTTCCTCCTCTCCAGGATTCCAAATATGTATATTAGATCACCTGAAGTTAGCCAGCCCCTGGATTATGTTACTAGTAGAATATTTATAAGTTTTAAAACAGACTTTTTTCTTCTTTATTGAATTAACAATGAAGAACCAAAGGCCCTTTGGGGAGCAAGCTATATAGCCTGCTAGCCTTCAGTAAAATGTGTATCTTTAGACAGGTCTTCTTTTCTTCATTCAATGGCAAAAAACAAAAAACAAACAAACCTAAAACTTAACTCACCTATATTAATAAAAAGACAGTGAAACACAAGATAAATAACCAATTCTTACAAGTTTAGATACATGTTTATGTGGGACAATGAGAACAGCATTACTAATCAATGCTAAATATTAGACCAAAAGAGGAAGCAGAAGACCTCAGGATGGGGAGAGATTAGCATTCTTGTTAACTGCTTGTCTAACAATTTTTCTCTCTCAAATATGCACCAATGTCCTTTATATCTCCATATTCCATGCATGAAGCTTCCTAAAGTGTCAAGGTATGATAATCACTGCCATATGAGTCCCACCCTCCATGGCCTCGCTAATGACCCTAAACTGCAGAATCTATCACAAAAGCTCCTCTATTCTTTGAGTCTCTTGGTCTTTTTTTTTTTTTTTTTTTTTGGAGGGGGAGGTAATTAGATTTATTTACTTATTTAATTTTAGAAGTGGTCCTGGGGAATTGAACCCAGGACCTTGTGCATGCTAAGCATGTGCTCTACCACTTGAGCTATATCCTCCTCCCCAGTCTCTTGGTCTTTTGATGGAGAAGAGGACTAGAATTGGAAATCCCAGCAACATTCACAATAGAAAATATTACTGAATTAAATTTAAAAAGGAACTTAGCAGGCTACAATGTGACTTATTTACATAATAAAATATAGTTAAAAAAGAGAAACATCTAGTCTTCTACTTCAAGTAGAGGGGAAAAAAGGCAATTTCTTCCCAGTCAGAATTTTTTTTTAACATTTTTTTTATTGAGTTATAGTCATTTTACAATGTTGTGTCAAATTCCAGTGTAGAGCATAATTTTTCAGTTATACATGAACAAATATATATTCATTGTCACATTTTTTTTTCACTGTGAGCTACCATAAGATCTTGTATATATTTACCTGTGCTATACAGTACCTAGTCAGAATTTTTAATCTATGGATATGTACATTATACATCCCATCCAATTGTCACCAATAACCAGCATCATACTCTTCCTTCTCGCCAGCTGACACAGTAATTATGCATAGAGTGCATTACAATGCTGCTGTCTTAGAAACAACTTCAAACTTGTTTAGACAAACTTAGAATTTTCACTGTGACCACTAGGAAGTAGCAAGGATAGCTATGGCAGTAACAACATGGGTCTCTCAAGGGGAAAAAAAAAAAACATCAAAAATGAAACTACAAAGAAGACAAAGGAAAAACTGGCCAAATGTACAAGTCAGGCTAGTAAAAAACAATAATCACAGAAAGATGATATCCAACAGAGCATGTAGCAGGTGCTCAATAAATGTTAAATTAGAAGTATTATTCACCTACCCTTGCTGTATGATAAATAGGTTTGAAAAGATACTTTTGAAAAGCTAGTACTGCATTTGATAATGAGATGGGAGCCAATCATCTTAATCTATAAACTAGAATCAAGAACTGTCTATTTTTCCCTCACAGACCTTTTGTCAGAATCTGACATAACACATTGGCCAATCCAAGTGCTTGACTGTACGTAGTGTTTTTATAGTCTCTGTAACAAAGTATGAGTTTTCATTAGATACGAACAACACATTGGGAAATGAAAGTAATACAGCAAAGAGGCAGTACAAAGTACTGGCATTTTTATTGTCCTGAACATTATAAAGTGACTGAGTTAACAGATGGGATTTTGTTAAAAGCAATGCTGACTTATTAACTTGACTTATTATTTGTACACAGTATTACAAATTGGCTTCTACCTACATCCATCTCAGAAACTTTTCCCATTGGTCACCAATCTTGGCCTTTCTTTTTGATTTTTTTGAATAGGACTTGATCTCTATTCTACAAAGAATAAGGATTTCTGCATAGTGTAAAATTTAGCAATAATAATTTTAATAAATAAAATGAGTATATTTCCTGCTATTCCTTCGTAGGTTTGATTTCAATCCCTCTCTAATGCTTCATCAATTACTTGTCATTTTCTGCATAAATATTTTCCCTCCTTCAGGTGAAAGGCTTATATGTTGAGAACTATAAAACACTGATAAAAGAAATCAAAGATGATTTAAAGAAATGCAAAGATATCTATTGCTCTTGAATTGGAAGAATTAACACTGTTAAAATGGTCATGCTATCCAAGGCAATCTACAGATTTAATGGGATCCCTATCAAATTACCCAGAACATTTTTCACAGAACTAGGACAAATAATCCTAAAATTTATGTGGAATAACAGAAGACCCAGAATAGCCAAAGTAATACTGAAGAAAAAGAATGAAGCTGGAGGCATAATCCTCCCAGACTTCAGACAATACTACAGAGCTACAGTAATTAAAACAAAGTGATATTGGCACAAAGACAGACATATGGCTCAAAAGAACAGAACAGAGAGTCAGAAATAAACCTACACACCTATGGTTAAATGATCTTTGACAAAGGAGGCAAGCATATACAATGGCGAAAAGACAGCCTCTTCAGCAAATGGTGTTGGGAAGGTTGGACAGCCACATGTAAATCAATGAAGTTAGAACACTCCCTCACACCATACACAAAAATAAACTCAAAATGGCTTAAAGACTTATATATGACAAGACACCATAAACCTCCTACAAGAAAACATAGGCAAAACCATTTTCTGACATGAACCATAGCAATGTTTTCTTAGGTCAGTCTTCCAAGACAATGGAAATAAAAGCAAAAATAAACAAATGGGACCTAATTAAACTTATAAACTTTTACAAAGCAAAGGAAACCATAAACAAAATGAAAAGACAACCTATGAACTGGGAGAAAAAATTTGCAAATGATGCAACTGACAAGAGCTCGACTTTCAGAATATACAAACAGGTCATACTATACAATAACAGAAAACACAAACAACTCAATCAGAAAATGGGCAGAAGACCTAAACAAACATTTCTCCAATGAAGACATACAAATGGCCAATAGGCACATGAAAAGATGCTCAACATCAGAGGAATGCAAATCAAAGCTACAATGAAGTATCACCTTACTCCATTCAGAATGGCCATCATTAAAAAATCCACAAATGATAAATGCTGGAGAGGGTGTGGAGAAAAGGGAACACTCCTACACTGTTGGTGGGAATGTAATTTGATGCAGTCACTATAGAAAACAGTATGGAGATTCCTTAAAAAAACTGAAAATAGACTTACCTTATGGTCCAGCATTCCCACTCCTGGGCATATATATAGAGGAAACTAACTGGACAAGATACATGCATCCCAATGATCATAGCAATATTTACAATAGCCAAGACATGGAAGCAACCTAAATGTCCATCACCAGACAACTGAATAAAGATGATGTGATACACACACACACACACACACACACACACACACACACACACACACAATGGAATACTACTCAGCCCTTAAAAAGAATAAAATAATGCTATCTGCAGCAATGTAAATGGACCTAGAGATTATCATACTAAGTGAAGTAAGCCAGAAAGAGAAAGTCAAATACCATATGATATCGGTTATATGTGGAACCTAAAAAAAAGACACAAACGAACTTATTTATAAAACAGAAACAGACTCACAGACATAGAAAACACACTCATGGTTACCAAAGGAGAAAGGCTCGGGAGGGAGGGATAAATTAGCAGTTTGGGATTAGCAGATACTAACTACTATACATAAAATATATAAACAACAAGGTCCTACTATATAGCACAGGGAACTATATTCAGTAGCTTGTAATAGCCTCTAATGAAAAAGAATATGAAAAAGAATATATACATATATGTATAACTGAATCACTATGCTGTACACCAGAAACTAACACAACATTGTAAATCAACTATACTTCAATTAAAAAAAAGAAAACAATATGCTTGGGATAATACTGGTTATACTTAATGCAACACACATATTGTATGAAACTACATAGGTACTAAGGTATTTATGAGTAAAATATGATGCTTCAAAATTATTCAGTAGTGTGAGTGTATAATGTTTGAGGTGACACATGATTGTACTTGCACTGGCACTGATGAAGTGAAGTGAGCAGTACACGAGGTTATGTTATACTGTTCTTTTTACTTTTGCGTATTTAATTTTTTATTAAGAATTTTATGAATTCATAAAAATATATTTTTCCTCCTTCAAGACTTTGGCCAACTATCTCTACTTATTCCTGCACATTTAAGTTCTTTTGTTTGGATTTTCCTATTCCATTAGATAATTTAATAGGTGAAAAAAATATGAGACTTTATTGATGCTTTCGAGTTTGAATTTTTCTACCCTCTCCTAGAAACACTCCTTGCTTTTCTGTTGTATGTTTTCTTTCCCTTTCTTTCTCACCTTTCTGTTGCTTATGTTCTTTCTCATTTGTTAAATCCCCTGAATATAGTCTTCTCTAGAAATTCAGTTAGTAACTTTTCAGTTTTTAGAGGTAATTTCCTTTATTCCTTTCATTTGATATCAACATCGGATATCCTGCCTCACTTCCAGAGTCCCTTTGACACTTGTATTCCCTTTGCATCTGATAGCTTTGAAGTTCTGCCCAGTACGTTTTATAAACATAAGGCCTATAACATCTATAGCCTTGCTTCCAGTCTTACTGACACAAACCTAGGTCAGGACTGTACCACCTCTTGCCTAGATTACTGTCTCTTAACCAGTCTCTGGTTCCAGTCACACTCAGTTTGAATGCATCCTTGCACCCAACTATTAGATTCACCTTCCTAAATATCAATTCTGATATAGCCTTTGTTCAAAAAGCTACCTACTGCTTCCTGATAAAATACCCAGTTCCATAGCCTGACTTTCAAAGGTCCTCCATAAAATGGCCCTACTTTTCCTTTCTAGCCTGATCTTTTGCTATTCCCTTGTACATGTACCAGATGCTACTCAAACCAGAATACTTGCTATTCTCTGAACATGCCCCAGGCTTTTTTGCCTTCATGCTACCTTGCACATGTAGGCACTAAATGAATTAGAATACTCTTCAACCATCCTTGTCAAAATCCTACCAATCCCTCCAGGGTTAGTTCAGGCATCTCCTGCTTAATGGAAGCCTTCTTGAATTGTTCATGGTCTCTCCTTTCCCACCTCCACAAGTGGCTTTCTGCATTGCAGAATAGTTTTGCTCAGTTTATAAAGGTTTCTTTTATGGAAAAATTATGTAGACGGGAAACACACTTATCTGTATAGACAGCTTATCTCTCCTATTAGATTATAAATTCTTAGCACAGAAATTCTTTTTCACTTTGTATCCTCAAAGTAACTAACATATTGCTCTGCCCAGAAGATAATAAATCGTTGTTGATTCACCAAATGATAAGGACAAAGCACTCACTTACATTAGGCAAAGAAGAAATACCTCTGCATTAGATCAACACTGACTTGATTTGTTGTGGTTCATTCTCTTATTTTAGGGGTTTTCGTACTCTGTATATTGCTCTATTATGCTACTTCTTGCATTGAATTATAATTTATCTACATGGTCTATTTTCTCCCCTAGTTTATGATTTTCTTGAGAACTAAGTTTTATATCAAATCCTAGAATTCTGCGTCACACATAGTATGAATTAAATAAATGTGCATTGGAATGAGTTAAACTAATTTAAAAGAAACTTATTTAAAAAGGTAAAAGATCTTTCTACTCATGTGTAATGAACTTTTCTAGGATGAGATCTAAGATTTGGCTAAAAAACCTAGTCAATTGTTGGTCTGATGTGTTCTGTGACAGAATTTATGCAATCTGTATATTGTGCCATTTCTGCAACTGTCCTGCTCCGGGAAGTTACCAGAAAGGATTTTGGCTTTTGTCTCATTTCCAAGTATCACACAAATGATCAAGAAAATAGTTTTCCTTGGAAGAATATTTTACTCTGAAATTTTAAATTATAATAATATTTTCAATGATATATACAGTCCAGATATCACTGGCAGATATTGGATATTAAAGAGTACAATATAGCACAGTAACAAGGATAAGTTATTTAAAAATGAAAAAAAACTCCAATATTTATGAAGAAAATAGAAAGATAGCAAAAAAAAAAAAAAAAAAAAACCAACAAATATAACTAAATAAAACCCACAAACATACAGATTAAAAAACAGGGGTAAATAGTAAGTCCCAACTCAGTCTGAGGACTTGGTAAGTTATCAACTAAGAGCAATTTTATGACAAGCTACTATTTTACTTTGCTGACAAGCAAGGTAATTAGAACATTTATAGCATGTGGGATAGAAACACAGGTCTATATGGGTTTAAAACTAGCAATAACCTACTATGGTACATTTTACAACTTTAAAATGACATCTTTTTATTTTCTCTAGCAAATAAATGTTAATACATCCAATGTAATCTATGTCATTTTTTCACTGTCAGTGCACACATCATTATAGACACTATCACATGGGTAGCTCAAGACCTACTGCTAAATTGCCTCATTTCCAAAGAAGAGATTATATGCATAAATTGATCCTGTATGTTAAATGTTCCAAGGACAAGGTCTGATTCAGATACTGAACCCATTGGAAATAGAATCTAGGAGCAATAGTAACAATACTAAAAAACCTTGTTGTGAAAGGAATAATCTTAATTACATCTCTAATTAACATGCACTGCACCTCACAAACCAGGAAAGTCAATTCTTGATTAGCTAGAGTAGATCAGAGATGGTTTAGACACAACAGGGGCCTGCCTGAGATGTGCTCACCAACCCAGTAGAGCCTGGTAATTAGGCTTGGATTACCAGTAGCAGGGATGAAGGCAAGGAGCCTGGATTTAGGAGTGGGTTGTTTAGGGGAGGGCACTATGTCTCCCACTTCCACTTTAAACAGAATAATTCACTATAATGTTACCATGGTTAACTTCCACCTGGATAACCAATACTTAACAATGGTTTGGTTATTACAGAGATTTTCAGGTATCAATAATTTCTTTCTGCTCTGCTACCTTCACATTATCCTCTGCCAATCAATAGGTGATGGTAATCTATTTTTCTTATTTTGAAAGGATGGCAAAAAAAAGTCAAGAGTCTCAAGGAAGCAACAGTACATTCTTTAGAAGGAGATGATATAAACTGCATATATGAAAGAAAGTACCAACAGTCCCAAGGTCTACTTAAGGTTTTTCAGGAGCATCCTACGTTATTCAGTGTATTATTAGGCACAGTATCTGAAAACATTGCTGTCACAGAAAAGTAGCATAATTTTCTGTGTAACTATGTAAGAAAAATATGCACTCTCGTTGGTATCCTTAAAGCAAAATATACGTATTGTATATTCTATAGGTATTAACTAAAATGTGAAATTGGGTAACTGTACTAGGTTCAGAGCAGGCATTTAATAATTGATGAATGTATCTTCCCATGTAACCACCATGATAATGAGAGAGAGATACTACTGAGTGCTGGATAGGCATAGTAGTTTTTTTAGGGGGGGTTGGTAATTAGATTTGTTTGTTTGTTTATTTTAATGGAGGTACTGGGGATTGAACCCAGGATCTTGTGCATGCTCAGCACGCACTCTACCACTGAGCTACACCCTTGCCCCTGGATAGGTATGGTAGTTGTTGGACTTCTCTTGGTTGTGACCCGGGCAACTTTTGATTATCTGTTGTAGGAATAAAGGGAGGTAGCAATAATTGTCTTCTATCTGCTTCAAGAATTTTAGCAACCAATTAACACATTAGGTACAATTTATTTCCATAGTTATATTATATGGCACTCTGATAGACTAATCTGATTAATCAAAAATAAGGAAAGAATTAAGATGAAAGCAAAAATTAAAATCAGAGAGTGTCAGGAAAGAAAGCAAAAGAAAAGGTGTAAGTAGAATTTGATATAAATCTAAACAGACAGGTAAAATTTTAGGTGAAGGTGTATAAAAGGAAGGCCAGGGAGGTATGGAAAATGAGAGGTGTCCTGGGAGTAGCAGGTGGTCCAGTTCAGCTGGATAGTAAGGGATGAGTAGAGGAGTGGAAGCACTAAGATTTGAAGGGTAGATTGTAATGAGTTAGGAGATTGGACTTCATTTAACTATGTGGTAGGTAGACGTAGGAGGTAAAGGACATTAAGATTTCTGAGCAGGTAAATGACCTAATTAGGACTACACTTAAGAAAGATTAATTTATCTAGTACCAATATGTACACTGGATATAAAAGGAGAGATGAAGGTTTTTAGGTGGAAGATCAGAAAACAGGTAACAAATATAAGATATTTTAACTTAAAGAGCAAAGTACATAAATAAGTTACAAGATAAACATAATATAATGAATTTCATATGAACAATCAGCTTGTCTTCCCTGTTCCATAAAATAATAAAATAAAATCAAAGAATCAAGAAACTTGGATTGTAGTTCCTATTTTGCCTCTTAGTTTACCTCTAGTGTGACTCTGGGCAAGACATACACTCTCTTTCTCAGATTCCTCATTTTGAAAATGAGAGCCTTATAACACTTTCTAAAGTCTTTCGAAGTCTAAAATTCAACTACCATAAAAATGCGGTTTTGGAAGGTCTCTAACAACCACAGACAGTCTACTATTAGGGAGGGCTCCTCACGCAAAAAGTCCAAAGAGTCTATTAAGAAATGACTGGTTTAAATCAGTGAGATTTAAATATCTGTCATTTTTTATTGCTCGTATCTTTTTGTAAAAGGTAAAGCAACTTTTTAGAAGACAGTAAAAGGATTCATTCCTTCTTTCTAAAAGCCAAAATTCAAGAAACCTTTTGCCTTATTCACAGATACTTAAAACAAACCCTTGCCAAGAAAAACAAACTGCAAAATATGGAGGTTGGAAAATGTGAATCATCACTGGTATTAAAACCCACATTTAATAATTATGTTGCAGTTTCAAACCACTGCTGAATCCCCTTAGGTTTAAACATAAATTCAATAAAAACTTATGATTTTATAAATGGCATTTAAATGTATTCAGAAGTAGAAACAAGAACCATCTGATAGAGAAGTAATTGTGGTTAAAATGAAAAGAAGGAAAAAATAAAGACATAAGGAGGCCAGAAGGTGAAGGAGAGGAAAGATATAGAAATAGGCTGAAAACACTACAGTAATGATTCTGAGGCCAATGCTTACAAATTTATCTTTTGTATTATGCATCTTCATACTCGATGGGATTCTGAACTAATACCACAATAAAAGATGAGGCACCTGTCATTTAAGAAGCAAAAATTATTTCAGCAGAACTTTGTGCCAAGTTCTTAAGGATTTTTAGAACATATGGAAATATGCACCACACAACTGAAAATAACAATTTGGCCTTTATTCCACATCCAATTTGGATTTTATTTAACTGTCTTCTAAAATTTTTATTCCATCTTATTTTTAATCATATTCATTAATCTGAAAAATAAAATCACAAATGGAGTCTTATTACATTGTTCCCCTTCCTAAGACAAGTTTATGCTTTATTCACCACTTTTTTGAAGAAAACCAGTATCATAAGCAGTAATCTTGAATTGTTAAAATCTTTTTAATGCTCTCATTCAGCTATTAAGGAACACTGAGCAAATCAACAAGTCCACATTAACGATACAGTGATGTTCCTGGAGCACTACTGGAGTTAGGCTAAATTTTAAGACCTGCGATTTGACTTTCTAGACTCTAACTCCTCCTTTCTGAACCCTTTTACTTTCACCCAACTTTGGGGCTCCCGGGGCTTTAAAAGCATATTTTAAATAATTTAGGGCCGCACAAGGTCTATATACCTTTTCTCTCCGTGATACTAATACTTAACAGTTTTCCAATTCCCTCAGGCACAAAGTAGGGAAATAAAAGAGTAAAAAGTCAATCCTGAGGGGTCAACAGAAAAGTATCCCAACACAGAAAATTAGATCTAAGCTATTAAAGCTACCAGACTTGGCCAAGACTTTCACAGAGAGGAAGCAGCAGAGCCACTGAATTTTAAGGGCTAACAGTCAGGGATCTCAGTAGAGCAAAAGTGGACAGAAGATGGAGGGGGAGGGTGCTTAGTGGTGGTAATTCACTGAATGCTTTACTTTGTGTAAGAATTCTGGGGAGGTGAAAGAAAGTACCCTAATAATGACTTATGTAATTTTCCGGGAAAAGGATTTAAAATTGGATTTCATTTAATTTAAGGAAAATAAGATTTTTTTGGGGGGTGGGGCACATATGACATTAAGGAGTAAGAAGACAAACACACACAAGAAAGCCTACACCCAATACAAAATAATGTACATATGACCAAGCACATGATAGTCTAGCACATAAACGCTGAGAAATACATACCAAAGTGGTGAGACAATTCAAAAACCTTTTACAAAGTGGAACAGGGTTAGTCAGGAAAGGTTTGTTAGAGAAAAAGTATTTGTGTTGGACCTTCTCATCCTGAGAAGAAAAACAGAGTAAAAGCTTAAAAGTAAAGTGTATTACAGAATTCTAAGAAAATCATAGGACTAGGGCACATGGGCCATCAAAAAGAACAGATGAAATACCATTAGTTAGCCTAGGCTCGAGAAAGTTTTCAGGTTTTGAAAATTAAAGGTAGAATGTAACATAGTGTCTTCTTTTTTTTTCCCGTGGTTTTCCTCCATATCTTGATGGGCTCATCTAATTTAAATGGCCTTTTCTGGGAGATTTCTGAGATTCTGGCTTTTGACTCTAAGCAAAGAACTGTTAGAAATCAATGATGTAGAAACAGGGGGATGCTTGGGGAAGCTGGTAAGTGAAACAGGTTGTTTTTCCAGAAATACATAAAATTATTATATAACAGTATCCACTAAAGTAGTAGCTTTCAAGGTTTCTTGACAGCAACCACAGTAAAATATTCACTTTACTTTGCAACTTGCCATACAGACATATAAATACACATATTTACATAAGTGTACATTCTTATATCTTTTATACTTATTTCATGCAGAATCGCTAACTTTATCCCCTAAAGTGAAACTAAAAATATCATTTACAAAATAACATGGCCCTTTGGAGCTTAGACTTAAGAAAGTTCCTTGAGGGCATTTTATAGTGACTAGAACACAGTGAGTGCTCAATATATTAACCCATCCTTTCACTTACTAAGCACCCACTATGTATCAGGAACTATTAGGAACAAGTAATATAGAAGAGACTATTAAGGGGGACCCAACTGCGATTTGGTGGTGTGGATGCAGAAGGACTCTCTGAGAGAATGATATTTAAGTTGACACTTAAAGAATGAGTAAGAGTTAGCTGGGTGAGTAATACTGAATAATGGGGTAAAAATAGGTCAAGGGAGAGGGAAGAGCATGTGCAAAGACTCTGAGAAGACAGGAGAAAGAATTCAATGGTTTTTGAAATTGGAAATAGGCCAGGGTAGCAGGAGACTGGTTAGTGGAAAGACAGCAGTGTTATGAATTCTGAATTTTGTTCTGAGTGAAAAAACAAAATAAAGCAAACACCCACAACACAACATAACCAAAGAAAGAAAAAATAGTATCTGTTGAACATAAAAACAAATCCAGAAATCAAATTTAATTTTGCCCTTGACCTGGTTTGCAAGGACAGTTTTAAAGTTATAGAGCATAAAATATAATGCAAGTGTACTTGACACAAAGAACACTGATTTAATTTCTTGCCAAAGCAGGCATTTATTGAAAGCACATGCACTACACTAAAAAGGATCCTAAAATTTTATGTGCCACATTTGATAAGAGATCTAATTTATATTCTGGCATTTAGCTAGAAGCCTGGATTAGTGATGCAGCAACATAATAAGGACTTCGATTTTTCTGTTCTTTTATAGTTATGTCATTCACTTGGTCACCGGGAATTCCAGTTAGTTCAAACTGATGCACTAATTTCAAAACAAAGGTAAAAGGTCAGGAACAAGGAGACTAAGACTATCTCTAAAGAAAATGAAACAAATTTCTAATCAGTGAAAGTGTATTTTCATGCATTCCAACATACTCTAGTCCTTGAATCCATGCCCAAATCAGAACCTTTCATTGCTTTTCTACCTGCTCCAGTTACCCTAATTCTGTACCAAGTACCCTACCAGTACCCTACAGACATACACATTTTAAAAAAGCCTATATTCTTTAAGAAAGGCCACCTAGTCCTTATTTATTCAAAATGCATTTATTAAGCATCTACTACGTGTCAGGCAGTGGGCCATTAAGAACAAACATGAATCATGTCCTTACACTTCCCCTGTAATGACACTTTCCATAATTAATGCTGGTGTTTCCCTGTCTCACTTTCCCACTAGAATCTATCTTGCTCACCTTTGGCATTAAGAGAAGTGCTAGGCACACAGTGGATGTTTAAATATTTTTTGAATGAATAAACTAAACTATAGACCATAATATCAGCGGGTAAACTCTAGGGATCCATTATAAAAAATTACAAGGTAAAGTTGGGAGGGAAGGCAATGGAGAAATACTAAAACTGTGTCACTAATCCTTATGAGACCTCTTAGAACATGTTTTTAATCCTCCAAAGAGGACAAAATTCATTCTCATAAAACTCATCTCTACAAAGTTCATTAAATATCCAGATTTTCAGTTCTGCAACCTAAGAAACATGCTTCTACATACCAGGATCTCCCACATATAATAACATTAAAAAGTGGAAACTAGTTTAATTGAAGTGAAAATGGAGTACTTTCAGTGTTCTACTTATGTTCTTCGATAAACTGCAGAGCCTTAGGTGAAAGACTAATTCAACTAAAATGTATCCCTAAATGATGTATTTCCTTTTAAGTATTAAAAAAAAAAACCAACTTCACAGACTTTCTGGGCTTCAGATTTTATAATTGTAAAATGAAGGGATAGATTCTGATGGCCTCTTAAGGAGACCCTTCTAGTTCTAAACCCTATTTTATGACTAGCAACAAAGCTTATTTTCTAAGTGTGTAGTATGATTACATTAACTGAAAATGACTATTGGGGTTACTACTTGTAGGGGAATTCATTTTATAATGAATTATAGCCATGATAAGAATTATTATTTAAATTACATCTAAATGATTATGATGGCTTTTTTTGTTTGTTTTTTTGACATGTCAGCTTGGTTAAGCTGAATGATCTTCCCCAATTATTCAACCAAGCACTATTCTAGTTGCCGTGATGGAATTTTGCAGATGAAATTGGAGTCCTTAATCAGTTGACTTAATCAAAGGGAGATCATCCCAGGTGAGCCCTATCAATGAGAACTTAGGCTTTCCCTCGAGCTGAGACTCTATCCCACTTACATCCACAGACTTTTAACCTGCTCATGATCTTCCCTTCCTGACTGGTCTTTGAACTCTAATTAGCCTCCAGGACTGCATAAGCTAATTCCTTGTAACAAATCCCTGTATCTTTATGGTTCTACTGGTTCTGCTTCTCTGTTTTAACTCTACCTCATACAATGATATCACACCATCCTGCTATATAAGCTATAAACTGTGAACACTTTAAAATATTTTAACTATTCCCCATCAATTTCAATGAAATGTGTGGATTTGAGGAGTAGACAGATGTGTATTGGGCAGATGAAGTCCATACTCTGATGAAACTTTGAGTTGTACAAAGGTAACCTATCCCCACATTCACACCGTTCATCTTCTCCGCTGATCTCAGACTTTGAATCTTCTCATTGCCTCCTTCCTTCCCTATCCAAACTGAGATGAGGAAAGGATGTTAAATTTACTCACACTGTGGTATTATAATTTGACAATACTTAGTATGCTAAAATTTCCACACGGTACTTCTACTTTAATAAAAGTGAAAGCCTGAACACAAAGGAGCACTTGGCAAATGGCAAAAATAAGCAAGAAAGTAAGTATATTCTGACCCTTAAATTCACGAACTCTCAGATGACCATTTATTCGGTCTACTTCTAAAATGGCTACTGTCAGGGGCTTTTTTTTGGTGTGTGATGATTTCTTCATTTTCCATTCTAGCAATGATTGCAGCCAAGCTTCCTTACCAGTAACATTTCCTTAGCACATAATACTGCTACAGAAGAGACTGACATTTTTGTCTGCTTTATTTTGGCTTGGGGGGAGGGTCTTTATATATCGTTGGGTAATTAGCATTTATTTTATTATTTAACTTTTGATGTTCTCATACCATGCAGTCTAAACTAGATCACAAGCTTTCTGAAGAGACGCTCACAACTCACACCTTAAAAAAAAAATCCCATCACTTCTTTATTGTGTAAGAGCCTAGCAGCGAAACAGGCACTCAGTAAGTATTTACTGACTTGATAAGGTGCAGAATAGTATGTAGTATTAGCCACAAAACTAATAGTAAACATAAAGACATATAAGAGACTAAATTAACTAAATCTCAGAAAAGGACAAACTGTTACACGTAGCTTTCTACTTTTGCTCTTACATGGTACGTGTTACTTTTACTTTATGGCAATATTCAGAGGTAATTGCTAAAATTCTAGAGAATCTGGTCATGTTACAAGTTACTTTGCTTTACAGCAACATTCAAGAGCAGCTGCTAACCATTCTAGAGAGCTAGTCTTTTGTTAGGCTAAAATATCATTGTTGTAAATACAATTATACTCCTAGACTGTACGTGCAGTATTGATCCATCATCTCAGATACTTGGTATACTGTAGGACTCAAATGATTACATTTTATTAGTGAATAAATGAGTACATCAGACCCACATGAAACATCTAATTTGATATTAATAAATAAAGGTCAGAAGCCATAAAGGACAAGACTAACAAATTTGACTACATATGAATGAAATGAAATGAAAAACTTCCAAGTACAAGAAAGTACCAAAAATAAAGTCTGACAAACTGGAAGAAACATTTACAAGCTGCAGGGGGGGGGGGGGGGGAGAAAAAAGTTAGTAGGAAAAAAATGAACTATCCAAAAGAAGGATGGGCAAAGAATTAAGGAGATAACAGATGAAAATACAAATGGCTTGTAAACTTATGAAAACAAGATGTCACTTTAAATTTATCATTTCAGTAAAGCTTAAAAACACATTTAAATTGGGAATATGATTTGGTAGAAACTCTGAGGGCAACTGGCAAAATTTATCAAAACTTAAAATATTAACTTCCTAAGAATTGGCAGTTTTACTTCTAGAGATGGATTCTACAGAGAAATTTACCCGAAGTACATAGACATAAATTCACTACAGCACTATTTATAATAACAAAACCAGAAAAAAACCCCAATAGTCTTCAAGAGAACAAACACATTCATACAATAATATAACCATTATAAAAAATAAAGAAGATAAGTCTGTACTAATGGGAAAAATTCCTAGGTATTTTGTTAGGTAAAAAGCTACAAAGGAGAATCATAGTATGAGTTCATTCAAATGAACAAATTTAAATACTTTTTATGAGAAAAAATAATCTAGAAGGGCTTACCCCAAACTAATAACAGAGATTATTTCACTAAGAGATGTGGTGGGATTATGAAAGTTCTCTTTCGGCATTATCTAGTTTTGTAAAGTCCAATTTTTAAACAATGATCCTGAAAAAGAAATAAAGTTCACATACAGGATAACAATATCATCTCCAGTCATTTGTTCTACTTTGTTGTAAATTATTTAGATACTGAAGTATCTGACATAATATAGTTTACGTAATACTAAATTACATGGTTTTTAAACTATAAAAGGGATAAAAGGGCCAACATAAATGTTACAAGCTCAACATATATAACAGATACCCTATCAGTAATAGTCAAATACATATGACTACTTAGCTTCTTAAATTTACTAATCTGTGTTTGAAGATCTATGAATCTCCTCTTACAAACTTCAGTCAAGAGAGTATAAGGTACAATAAGAGGAAAACAATGCACCAAGTTCCTCCACTATCTACAGTACAGCTGTCTCTAGTAGTTTCAATAAAGAATATTAAGAATTTTAATTTAGTTCCAGTGACAATAGGTGTAGCATAGCCAGCAGCTCAAGCAGAAATTTGTTTTGCTTGTTTTATACATGTTAGGAATAGTTAACAGAGCTGCACCAATCTCTAATCTGTTGCAGCTCTTGAACTGTTTTAAACAAATATCTGGCAAGATCCACAGTAACAGGGGTGTACTATTCTATTTCTTGAGATCTGACAGCCTACTACATACTCTAAAGAATGCAAGAGTAAGGCAGAAGTGAAGCCCTGACAGCACCAATCACAGAAATCTGAAGTCCTTTTCTACAGATACACTGCTGTGTAGCCTACGCTTAAATCTTACAGAGCAATAATGGTCCTAAGAGGGAACTAACAGCATGCCTCCAGCTGTGCCTGGCACCCTCCTCTCCTCAAATTCTAAAACAGACTCCTATGTATTTTTTAACTTGATACAAAAAAGAAGACAGTAAGAGAAAAGCTAAGATTGGATAAGGACTGGTCAATAAGACTGAGAAAATGTTTCCATGAATGCTATATATGCCCCTCCTGCCAAATCTCTTGAGTGGTACTAGTATTCCATTAGAAGATATTTGGTTACATGTACAATAGCAGAGTCCCTGCCGGTCAAAGCTAGTGAAGCTGTTCTTTTAGCTCAGTGGCAAATAATACATCCTATATAGCACAAGACAGGTTGGAGACTTGAAATACACTCCTGCCAGTTGCTTTTTACTTAGAAAGCTTCCTAAATCAATGATAAGCTATCTGCACTGCAGAGGGTATGGAATAGCCTCAAGTTGTATATGCAGTCCTTATGTAGAAAATAAGCCTAGCTCATATGGCATATTGCTGTTCTCTATTTTAGAACTAGCACAGGAACCATGTGATGTGTTCATTGCTATGGTAACTACATTTCAGTAGTGAACAGGAGAGCAAACGGGCATGTAAAACATGTATAAGTTGTCAATATGTAAGTAATTGCTGCCCTAGAGCTGCAATAACTTAAATTTCCTTGTTGCATGACTTAATAGAATAAAATTCTACCCCTTCTATTTTTTTTTTTAAAATGACATTTAATAATCCTTCACTCTCATAATGCCTCCTTCATTCAACAAAACAAATGAACAGTGTCTTTCATCCCAGGTTTTAGTTGCTTCATAAAGAATTACTATTATTATTATTATTACTATTAATCTAGGCTTCTAAAAAAGTATGTGCATTGTTCCATGTGATTTAAGGATGAATGCAGTCTCAGCCTTGGTCAACAGGGAAAAATGCACTATCTTCTCCAGGGGTTTGAGACTACTGTTAGAACCAACTTAGTTAGATTTTTAGGATGATTATAGGGGAGAAATCTCTGATTTGGCACCAGTGTTATTTCACCCCTCTAGGTGCTTTTTTGCCAGAGTAACCTAGAAACAAGATCCTCCTAAGACTTTGATTACTTTTAGAACTGTCTCTGACTATCATGTATTTTAATGAGATGTTTATAATATTGTATATTTAATTTTAAACTTTTTGTGTGATGCCACTTAGGAAGAGAAATTTTTACTTTCTCTGATGATTCTCTCCCCACCCCTAGCCTTCCTTCCCTCCCAATTCATTATTCTGACTTATGGGACAGCTGAAAGGATCACACCAATGACGTAAAAAAAAAAGTTAATGAGTTGCATGAGTTAAAAGTATAAAGAGAAAGGTCAGCCTCTAAAATACATCATTTAAAAAAGTTAAAATCTATGCCAAATTTCACATTATCTTAAGCCTGTGTTTACATTAACAAAGTGGCTGACAACAGTGACTGTAACACAGTGGTTACATATAAAGTAAGTTACATCTGCATGTATATAAAATTACACTTTTATAGAATAAATACTTTGGCATTCTTTTACAAAGAACCATATTCTGTGGGAAATAAAACACTGTTCAATACAATAAATATTAATGTCAAGATGGACTATTAAAAAAAATCAGAATTACAGTTATTATTTACAGTAAATGACAATGTAATAAGCTTTATTATATCTTAACACCTGCTATTAACTTTGACCTGGAAAGATTTTTTTTTATTGTAATAATTTTCTAAGTCAGAAAATATAGTATTTTATTGGAACCAGAAGGAAAATTATAGGTAAAAAAGGTTATATTTATAATCACTATACTTTATACATATAATTATTCATATAGAAATTAAATTGGAAAGACAATAAACTTGTGTACAAAAGAGTAATCCATACTTAGTGCTGTTTCAGCAATAGGAGTATTTTCTTTAAACTCATTGGTTCAGCAGCACCATATGGAGCACGTGGATCTTCAGATACCAAGAATGTCTCCAAGATACATTTCATCCTAGTGTGTTAAAGCTTTCTACCCTGCAGCTGTCAGCGTAACTATACAACTCATACCCCACCATAAAAATGTAAATCACATAGCTTACTATGCTTGCTGAAATAGAAGGCATTGCTAATAGTGTCTATATCTCCAAGTCATAATTTCCATTCTTTGTTAGAAGCTTTCCATACCTGTGAAGCCACCAATGATTTTGCTGATTTAACTATTGCTACAGGTGTGGTCAAAGGATGAGAAAAGGGGCAAAGGAAAAGGGACCAAAAAAAATGTTTTTAACAGTAGTATACAGCAACATAAATTAATAAACTTCAGCTACACAGAGCAACATGGATGAATCTTAGAAACCTATCACTGAATGAAAAGAGCAAAACTCAGGAGACAGACTGTATTACACTATTTCTATAAAGCTAAAAGAGAAGCATAACTATATTATATGAAGATGTATATGTATATACACACATACATATGGAAGAAGATGAAGATACAAAAGTCAGAATAGGCATTAGCTCTGCAGGGAACTGGCAAGAATTTTAAATATGTCAAAGGAGGAGAGAGGCGGAGGCATCTGCTTTGTAACCTATATGTGTCACATACATTCTTTGATACATATTAATTATTTCATAATAAAGGAAAAAAGACAAGAGAAAAAGAGTACACTTATGTATAGTTACCCTTCATGGGCAGAACATCACAGTTCACATTTTACCACAAGAAAGTGTAAGAGAACAGAGCACAAGAGGCTGTCATAGGAAATTACCTTGTTTTACTCAATACAAAAGCATATAAAATAAGGCAAAAGATTCACCCTTTTTCAGAGGATCTTTATGCAGTTTGTTTAGATAATCGTTTTATAATCTGTCAAATATAAGTATATGTAAAAGATCATTAAATAAAACTTTTATTTTTCTAGAAACAGGATTTACTTTTCTTGTAAAAACTGATGAAATTTACTACCAGAGATGCTTGGCTGGCTTGAAATCAGCTGTTATTTATAGAATTTTGTATTTTCTTACTATTGAAGTACATTTTACAAACAGTATGATGCACAGGTATTAAGTGTTCACTCAAAACAAGATAGAGAACATTTCCATAATCCCAGAAAGTTCTCTATTGCCTCTTACCAGTCAATCCTTATGCCTCCTTAACAAAGACAAAACTACTTACTGATTTCTATCGTAGATTGTTTTTGACTATTTGAATGGATTAATATAGAATCCAAATCTTATCTTGTGTCTGACTTCTTTGAGATTTATCCCTGTGGTTGGGGTAACAGTAGTTCATTCCTTTTCAATGTCTAGTATTGACTATTATATGAATATACCACAGTTTGTTGAAAAACTGTCCTGTTGATGGACATCTGCTTCCTGCCATGAATATTTCTGCACAAGTCTTTTTGTGGACATGTATTTTTGCTCCTCTTAGGTAAACGACTTGCTGGGTAATAGGTAAAATGTATGATTAAGCTTGTACATATGTATAACTACCAAATAGTTTCCCAAATTTGTAGTCCTACTAGCGAAGAATGAGAGCTCCAGTTGTTCTCTATCCTTCCCAACACTTGGTAGTCCTTAAAGGTCTGAAGTGGTTGGGCAATGGTATCTTATTGTGCTGCTGATTTGTATTTCCCTAGTGATTAATGATGTTCAGCCTCCTGCCACGTGCTTACTGGCCATGGTATTATTTCCCTTTGTGAAGTGTCCAAGTCTACTGTCTACTTTTTAAAAAACTGTGCTGTTTAATTATTATTGATTTGTAGGATTTCTTTATATATCCTATATACAAATCTTTGTCAGATACAGGAATTTAAATATTTTCTCCTAATCTGTGGTTGGCCTATTCATTACCTTAATGGTGTCCTTAAAAAAAGAAAAAGCATCTTTATTAATGTATCAGTTTACATACTATAAAAGTCACATGTTTTCAGTGCACAATTCAATGATTTTTGCAAACATTACAGAAATCCAGTTTTAGAGCATTTCCATCACCCCCAAAAGGTACTTCCATGCCCATTTATAGTAAATCCCTTTCTACCACCAGTCTACTACTTGAGCTGGTTTAAGCATAGAAGACATTCTGAATTAATAGGTCATTTTTAAAATGTAAGGTCATAATGTAAAAATAAAGTAAAAAAAAATTTTATTTAAAATCTCAAATAACAGCTAATAGCAGTGGCTTCTAAAAACAATTTTTTTTTATGTTTATCCACCATAACCACCTAACTAAATCTTTTCTATCAATGTAAAAAATTAGTGGAAAGGGCTAAGACATTTCACTATTTAATGACGATAAATGTGGCATTTTTCATAGTAGGCTGGAAATTAAAGAGTTGAGGGGGAAACCCTAAGCTTTTCTAACCACTAAAAAGAACTTGAAATATGTATATATCATATGCCTGAATTCATAAGTCTAAGACTTGTATATTTACTAAGTAAAAAGCATAAAATAAGAACAAATAAGGCTTCAAAATATTTTCTGGCTTTAGGGAGGGAGGGGATAACTCAGTGGTAAAGCAAGTGCTTAGCAGGCACGAGGTCCTAGGTTCAATACCCAGTACCTCCAAAATAAATAAAATAAAATAAACAAATTTAATTACCCCCCTAAAATGTATCTTTTCTGACTTTCGTTAAATGTAGGATTCTCTACTTTTCGTATTTCTTACAGTGTAGGGAAAAAAATATGCATATCCAAATTTCCTTCCACTAGTCTTCCCTGCTGAACTTATCATAATTCTAAAGTCTACTCTGTATCTTGCCTTTTCACTTTCATAATGATGACTTTTGATGAAAAGAAGTAATTAATTTGAATGAGTCTAATTTATTTTTTGTAATTGTTAGCATTTTGGGTCCTTCATAAGACATTTCTGCTGACTCAAGACCATGATGAGATTTTCCTGAGTTCTAGAAGCTTCATTGTTTTACATTTTCTATTTATGTACAATCCATACAGAATTGATTTTTCTGTATGGTGTAAGGTAAGGGTCAAGGTTAATTTTGTTCTATATGAACATTCATGTGACCTTAGCACCATCGTTTCCTCTATGTGCCAGTGGCACTTTTGTTGTAAATTAGGTGATTATACATGTGTGGGTCTATTTCTGAACACTATCTCATTTAGCTTATCCTTAAGTCAATCCCACACTGTCTGAATTACTCTTGTTATGTAAGACTGTCTTGATAGAATAAAAAGTTTACTTAACACCACTATATTATGTCACTGGAACTAATGTAGTGTGGTGGGTCAACTACACTTCAAAAACAAACGAACATACAGACAAACTCACAGATAAAGAGACTAGATTTGCGGTTACAGAGGTGGATTTGGGGGGAGAGGGAGGGAGAATTGGATGAAGACAGTCAAAAAATACTACAAACTTCCAGTGTAAGATAAATATGTACTAGGGGTATAATGTACTACATGATAAATATAATTAACACTGTTGTATGTTATATACTAAAGTTGTTAAGAAAGTAATTCCTAAGAGTTCTCATCACAAAATTTTTCTACTGCTTTAATTCTGTATCTATTTGAGATGATAGAGGTTCACTAAACTTACTGTGATAATCATTTCATGATGTATATAAGTCAAATCATTATGTTGTACACCTTAAACTTACATGGTGCTGTATGTCAATTATATCCCAATAAAACTGGAAGAAAAATATTTACTTAAAAAGTAACAGAATTACCTTGGAGTACAGCATATTATAAACAAAGCTTCAAATGGATATTAATAGGTAAAATGATGTAAATTAATTAAAAAGACTAATACTAGTATTAGTCTTTTCCAAATCAATCCACACTTATTCTACCCAATTCCAACCTATTAAACACAATGTAGCTATGTCAAAGCACAGATCTAATAATGGTACCACCACTGTCTAAAACCTCTAGTATGTTTATGTTGTTACTACCAGGGGAACAAGACCACTGGGGAGAGCAATTATGAGCCTATTGCAATAATCCAGGAAATGACAAAGGGATCATGAAGCAGAAGGAAGACAGTAGAGGTGGTAAGATGTAGTCAGATTTTCAACATAGCTAGCAAAGGCAGATTCAAAAGCAACTGTTTTGATTAAATGTAATATGTGACAATGATTTTTAAAGCTCCCTGACTGCAAATCACTGGATAGATACCCCTGACCTAAAATTGTCACTCAAGGACTCCATGTTCAACTTGGTCAGGTTTTTAAGAATACACTCTTACATTATATGATTTCAGAACAAAGTACCTTCCCCTCATATTTATGTTGTACTTATAAATTAATAAGTGCCTTAATTGAATAATGTCTGTCACTCCCACTAGACTATAAGATCCATGAGGGTAGGGATCATGTTTATTTTTATTCACCTAAGTTATCCCTAATATTGGGTACATAGTGGACACTTAAAAAATCATTACGAAATAAATGAATAAAGAAAGGCAGGAAGTCCAAATTCTTCTGATAGGTTTTCCAGGCTCAAAGAAATTTAATCCTTATCTACTTAATTACAACAGATAACCCTGTTCCAAAAGGCTTAGTTTTGTTCAGAGTGCAAATTAATTCTGAAAACCTTGAGTGTCTACAGTGTGCAGGTGCTGTGGAAAGGGTTGGGAATATAGCAATGAATGAAACAGAATTTTTATCCTTATGGAGCATACCCCATTCCTGCATTCAGGATGCATTCCTGCATCCTGAAACCATTCCATCTGTGTAAAATATTTCTTTACTCCTTTCCATCGCTTCTACCATGAAGGTTTCCTGAACACTCAATCTTCTGGTACGACTGCCAGATAAAATACTAGATGCTCAGCTAAATCTGAATTTCAGACATCTAGTTAATAAATTTTAGTGTAACTGTATAAACATTGTGAATCTCATCTGAAATTCAAATATAAATGGATATCCTATATTTCTATTTGCTGAATGTGGCAAGCTCATTATCTGGTAATTTTCCTTCATTCCAAATTTCCATTCTAATTATATTCAGCATCATATAGATAAACATTTAATTATTGTCTCCTGTAGGATTTTTGTTTTGTTGCTCCATGTGGTAAGCACTTAACATAATACTTGATAGATGAATTCAGAAATTAAAATTACATTGAAGATTTGTTTATAAAGATGTTCTTCCCAACTGAATTTGCAATATTGAAAAAACTAGAAACATTAAAAATGTTCAACAGTACAAGACTAATGAAAATAAATAATATTATATAGCAATCTAAAATAATAATTGAAAGAACAACTAATGACACTGGAAAACATTGAAAATATAATATTAAGTGGAAAAGGAGAAATAAAATTATAGTAATGAAAATAATTTCAATTTATTAAAACTTTGCATATATCCAACTGTTGGCTATATGCTTTAAAAATGACAATGTCACAAAGAAGATCAAGGAACTATTCCAGATTAAAGGAAACCAAAGAGAAGTGACAAGTGAAGGCAATGCATGATCTTGGACTGGATTCTAGAATAGCTAAACAAAATCACTAGAAAGGACATTCTTGGGAGACAAAAAAAATTTGAATCTGTACTGTGTATCACATATATATATAGAGAGAATGCTCAGAGCATATGGGACAAATTTATTTGTACTCTTCTTACAACTCTTCTCTCATTTGGAAATTATTTCAAAATAAAAAGATTAAAAATATGTGTGGAAAAAACACTGCAAGGAAACACAAAAATTTTTAGAACAATAATGCTGGATGATATGATGACTGCTGATTTTAATTTTTCCTTTGCACATTTGTGTATTTTTCATTTGCTATAATCAACATGTATTATTATTATAGTGGAAAACTATTAAAAATCACTTAAAGATAGTTTGATAAAATATATAATCCATGACTTGTTAATTTGCCATATTTATAAACTTCCAGGATAAGAATTTATTTTTAATACTATATGAAAAGATAATTATAAAATACATTAGAAGGCTGAATACATTCTCAATTACTTTCTGAAGAATGAGGGGCACCAAAAGGTAAGCATTAAGCCAGTCTGTCCATTTATTCTTCTACTTCTAGTCTTCTCCCAACTATCTGACACATTCTATTGTTTCACAATACAGGTAATTTTTAAAGGCTATACTTTGAAACTGATCTAGGTATGAACAATCTTTCCAGAAATATTCCCTGAACTCATATTGCCTATTACACAAAGAGATAAGGAAAATCTGATTAAATCAATGACATCTTAGGAGTAGTCTTCTGACTGCTTAGAATAAAAGAAAAAGAAACAAAATCCAGAACTCAGTTAATGTAATAGAGTAGCTAAAGAAATAGAGGTAAAAGTATTTCTAGAAAAGGCCTACTTCTTCCCATGCTCTTGCTGCACAGTAATTAATGCATTAAAATCACATTTTAAAAGTCTCCTCATAAATATTCCCTTCTCCTACATCTTCCACTTCTTCCATTTGTTATTTCTAAGTACTAAGTACCATTCAGTTATAACAACATTGTTGTGATAGGTTTGTATCTTTTCACCCATTTTGTAGCTGGTCCAAATGTCCTGAGCAACAAACAAAATTTCTGCTAATTTATTTTGTGGTCTTTGTGGTGTATTTTGGGGTTTGACATACCAAGAAATGTAAACTCTGACTTCAGCAAAACGAATGTGAAGTTTGATTATGAAGGAGTAAACTGAATTTACCTCCCAACCAGAATTTTTCTCCTGGAAAAGGTAGAAAAATGAAGAGGTCATTTTAAAATAAACACCATGCTGAGAGAAAGAAAACGTGTGTTTCCTCAAGTCATAAGAAATTAATGTTGTAAAAACTGTCAACACAAGTAGGCTTCATGCTGTAATAAAAGAACTCTATTTATCAAATTAAGAATTCTACCTTAATATGAAAAAATCAGTACTAATATCCACCATATTAATTAATGTTTTCATGCTTAATATTTAGTTTTATTCCAGTCAATTACTGAAAATACACACTGCCTCTCAAAATGCATTATTCATTATGGTTCAAAAGGCATTAGTAGTTTAATATTAAAACAACAGTCAAAAGACACCGTATCCATTTGGTCTTGAAAATATCTATCATAAATCCTATGAGCAGTCATATTTCTGAATGAACATTAGAATACTCTTCCAAGGAAAAGGAATTAAAAATAGGAGGAGCCAATTAGCTCTTGAATACAATAAAAGATGGTAGGTTTAAGTCTTCTGTTTCTCAGGTAGCACAAATTTTTTGGGGGGGTTAGGTAATTAGGTTTACTTATTTATTTATTTTTAGAGAACATACTGGGGATTGAACCCAGGACCTTGTGCATGCTTAGCATACAGTCTACCACCTGAGCTATACCCTGCCGCCTCAGGTAGCACAATTTGACAAGAGGGAATTGTAGTCCCAGTCCCCAAGTCTCCCTTCTCTATACACTATGGATTGAAACCAGAGAGTAACAGGACTGACAAAACGCTTTTGGTGAAGACCAGAGATTCATGGGCTTGTTAAATTAGTACAAGGTTACCACATAATCGAGGTCCTTACAATTAATCACATTAACTGGGATCCCTAAGCCAGATCTGAACTCCATATGTGGTAACACATTGCAGATTCTTATTTTGAAAAAAATTGAGAGGGAAAAGGCTGTGTAATAATTAATTGACTATATAACAGCAGTGTTAACATTCTAAAAAGATTTTAAAACACAAAGACAGAACACAGTGTCAGATACAGAATATGCTCTCAATAAATTGTGGTCAGATTAACGGACATTAAATTTCCAAGAGAGTGCCTTAAACTTATAAAGATGCTAAAAGAAACTTTCATTACTTCTCTTCTGAAAATCTATTACCTAGTAATTCTGTTTTTATATTGATCACTTTACCAAAGAACACAACTTGGGTATTACCAAAATTCTGAAGAATGTTTAATCTTTCAATAAGATATCACATCACATTTGTCAAAATGGCTATCATCAAAAAGTCTACAAATAACAAATGTTGGAAAGGATGTGAAGAAAAGAGAACCCTTGTATACTGTTGGTGGGAATATAAATTGATGCAGCCACTGCAGAAAACAGTATAGAGATTCTTCAAAAAATTAAAAATAGAACTACCATATGATCTAGCAATCCCAGTGCTGGATATATCATTTGAAGAAAATGAAAACATTAATTTGACAAGATACATCGACCCCAATATTCATAGCAGCATTATTATTTACAATAGCCAAGATACGGAAGCAACCTGCCCATTACCTGACAAATGGATAAAGAAGATGCACATCTCTCTCTTTCTTTCTCCCTCCCTCCCTCTCTCTCTCTTATCTGCAGTGGACTACTACTCAGCCACAAAAAAGAATGAAATTCTGCCATTTGCAACAATATGGATGGACCTACAGGGTATTAGGCATAGAGAAATAAGTCGGACAGAGAAAAACAAATACTCTGCATTATCAAGTACATGTGAAATTTAAAAAATAAAACAAACGAATGTTTATAATAAAACAGAAACAGACTCATAGAAATAGAGAGTAAACTAGTGGTTACTAATGGGGAGAGGGAAGAAGGGAGGAACAAAGGATCAAGAGATGCAAACTACTATGTATAAAATAGATAAGCAACAAGTATATATTGCACAGCACAGGGAAATATAGCCATTGTTTTGTAATAATTTTAAATATAGTATAATCTATAAAAAATTAAATCACTATGTTGTACACCTGAAACTAATAAAATATTGTAATAAAATATACTTTAATTAAAAACAAACTTTGCACTGAAAGAGATACATGCTTTTACATTTCTGAAAATTTTGACTCAGAATGAACACATCAACACATGCTCTACTAAATGAAGCTATATTTTAAAAACACACAAGAAAGTATGAAGCAAGGATTCTATATTCAGCAAAACTGAATTTTAAGTATAAAGGCTACTAATGGTTAACAACATGAGAAAACTCACGGAATACTGTTCACCATGAGGCCTTCCTGAGGAAACCACTATACAGTAAGTTTCAGAAAATCAAAACAACTAAAGAAACATCAACAGAGGATTGGTGGCAGTAATTAAATATATATTAATTATAGAGCCAAGAATAAATGAGAGCAAACAGGGAAGAGAATAACATTTATAAATACTATATACTCTAAAAATGTAGTACAATGAGTAAAAATGGAATAAAATATAGACTTTTTAACTTTTTCATAAGTAAAAAAATTAAAACTATCTTTAGCAATCATATTGGTAATGGTAATGTTAAGAATATTAATATGAGATTGTGGTACATTTCCTATGGCATAAAGTAAATGAAAAAGTAAGTGGATTTCTAATTCTATCATACCTTATACGCTAAAGAACCAGAATGCTTAGAGCCAAAGAAAGGGAATAAAAGATACATTCCAGGAAACAATAGGTAAAAAGTTTATAGCCCTAAAGTTGAGTTGGAAGTAACAGCATAATACATGGGTTACCTAGGTTAAAAAATTAGATATACACACAGATGAATATGTGTATAAATGTAAATACATACACGCATTGTGTGTGTGCAATATATCATGCACATGTTTCCCAGCCCTGGCCTCTGATGAGGACTACAAAGAACAAAGAAGCAATCTTGCAAAAATGAGCATCCTTAGCACCCAGACTGTGGTCTTGAAAGAAACTTTCTTACAAAATTCTTAGTTTCCATTACTATTACCTCTGTCATTTTAAATTTGGTGTATTTGTACTTTCTTCCATTTTTATATTAGACTGCATGATTCCCACCCCAATTATAAAACTTACAAAAATAATATTCTATTCATTACACTTTTAATATAGTATAATAAAAAATCTATCTCATCCTTGTTCTGAGTTCCTGGCACAGAGCTTTAAAAATCCTTAGAATTTCCTGAGTGAATGGAGTGTCTTTCTTATGCTAATGACGTGACTCACTGTGGGCCCCTAAATAGCTTCAGGATTGGGGTTGGAGCTTAGGATCAGGCCAACCTCCAGTGATGGAGGGCTGGAGATTGATTTTAATTATGTGGCCATTGATTTAAGTAATCACGCCTAAATAATGAAACTACAATAAAAATTTGGAACACTCCGGCTTAGAGAAGCTTCCTTCCTGGTGGGTGAAAACAATGATGTGCCAGGAGGGTTAAATACTTTGACTCTAAAGGAAGAGGACTTGGAATCTCTACATCTCCCAGACCTTCTCCTTTGCATGCCTTCATCTGCCTGTTCCTTTATAATAAAACTATAATTGTAAGTACAGTGCCTTCCTGAGTTCTGTGAGTCATCTAGGTAAATTATCAAACCTGAGAGGGTTGTGGCAATCCCTGAACCCATGGTCGAGCTGATCAGAAGTGTAGGTGGCCTGGGGACCCTCAAAGTTCAGCCTGAGTAGGGGCAGTCTTGTGGAGAAATGAGCCCTTAAAACTGTGGAGTCTGACACTAACTCCAGGGAGACTGTCAGAACAGTCTTCTCTGTTGCTGAAGAAACAAAACTAAGGGAAAAAGTAATGATGAAGGGAAAACAAAGTGCACAAACATACAATGTGCATACTGTCACCTAATGCTAGTGCCTAGAGGGCAGGAAAAATGTGTGCATTTTTTAAACTACAAAAATGATAGGGCTGAGTATTTTTCAGTTTTGCTCCATATATATATATGCAGGGAATTTCTTCACACTGTTTCAAAAGTTTTAAATTTTAGGGTTGCCATTCAAATTCAAGAGCCAACCAAAGAACTCATGTAATGTACAGCTTTTTATTTTTTGATGGGAATGGAAAGTATGACAGCAGTAAATAGAACATTCAAAGTTTAGTTAACTACAAGTTAATTTTAATTTTGCATTATTATGTTATATAGAGTAGATAAAACTGTTAAAACAAGGGTCAATATTTTAGGTAATAACCTAAAATATTTTAAATGTGTCAGTGTAAGAGAAAACACATTAGCAAGTAATTACTGGACACTGTCAATGTTAAGAAAAAAATAATGTATTATAATTATACACAAAATATCACAGAATCAAATTTAAAAAATGACTAAGTGAATAGAGTGGAGAGGGGAGGAGAAAGAGGAAAGAAAGTGAGGAAGATACTGTTTGAACTGAGTTTTAATCGATAAGTAGAATTTTGTCAGATAGAATTGGAGACGGGTAAGGATAAAGACAGAAGGAATAGCATACGAAATTCTGAAACTATCGGTATTTTAGATTTGAGCACTGAGTCATTAAAGTGCAGATAATGAAAGCCAGGTTTCTTATTGCCAAGGAAAAGGAATATGAACAAGGCAAGAGGGAAGTTTAGTTTTAACCTTGTGATGCTAGATTGCAATCTGAGTTATCATTACAGTCTTATGATTTTTAATATAAATACAGATAGACAGATAGATATAAAAGTGTATATGTATGTACATACATATATTTCTTAGGTCTGTTTGCTGAGAAGGCTTAGAAGGCACCCAGTAGCACTGAGCACACCTAGTTCCCAGCTCTTGGTTTCTAAATATAATCTCTAATAAATTAGTCTCCAAGGAACTAGAACACTATGAAGAAATGGATGATTTCAGAGCTGAGACGGAAAATACAAGATGAACTTGGAACAACTTGTGGTGCCAGGAAGTAAACAAGTGCTTAAAAATTAACAGGGCACATCAAAAGAGCAGAGGAACCAACATGAAGGAGCTCTCAATGGCTAAAATTGAGATAACTGGAGAAACAAAGTAATGATTTCAAAGGATTATATAATGTATAGAATAAATATCCATAAATTACACTGATATGAACAAATAAATTAATAAATGGAGAAGAAGCATCTCTTCCTTACATAGAATTCCAATTAATAAATGATGGAAATAGAAAAATCACCATATGGCAAATACCACAGTAATTGTTGGAGGCGGGAATTATCAAAGGAAGCTAAAGTAGTGGGTGAAAAATGTAGTAAAAGCACAAAATATTTACGTGGTCTCTTGTATTTCCCTATAAGATACTTATTAATTAAATTAAAAGGGAAAAATAGTAATTTTAAAGTGTATAAATTGGCCCAACATCTTCTCACCCAGGTGATCAAAGCTAAAACCATTAGTAATGAGACAAGTTGAAATCTTGATATAATATATGAAAAAAAATAGCATTTTGAGGTATCCTTATCAAAAAGAATTATGAGGAAATGTCAGTCAATCCTACTTTGAAAGACCTTCTACAAACAAACTGACCTGTACTCTTCAAAAGTGTAATGGTCATAAAAGACAAAGAAATACTAAAGTATTGTTCCAGTATTAAAGAGACTAAGGAAATATACCTAAATGCAACCTGAGATCATGGATTAGATATGGATCAGAAAAAGGACATTAGGAGTTTTTGAAATGTAAACATTTTATGTAACCATTTTAGAACTATCAAAGCTAGGAAATTACTGTTGATAAAATACTACTAACTAATTTATAGAACCTATTTAAAATTTGCCAATTATCCTCCTAATGTCAAAGAAAAAAGGCACAAGACGATGACCTACAGAATGGGAGAAAATATTTGCAAATGATGCAATTGATGAAAGTTTAATTTCTAGAACATATAAACAGCTTATACAACTTAATAACAACAACAACAAAAAAACCCAATCCAAAAATTGGCAGAAGACCTAAACAAGAAATTCTCCAATGAAGACATACAGATGGCCAATAGGCACATAAAAAAATGCTCAATATTGTTGACTATCAGAGAAATGTAAATCAAGACTACAATAAGGTATCACCTCACACCCGTCAGAATGGCCATCATTCAAAAGTCCACAAATGATAAATGCTGGAGAGGGTGTGAGAAAAGGGAACCCTCCTACACTGTTGGTGGGAACGTAGTTTGGTGTAGCCATTATGGAAAACAGTATGGAGATTCCTCAAAAAACTAAAAAGAGACTTACCATATGACCCAGCAATCCCATTCCTGGGCATATATCTGGAGGGAACTCTAATTCAAAAAGAAACATGCACCCCAATGCTCATAGCAGCACTATTTACAATAGCCAAGGCATGGAAGCAACCTAAATGTCCATCAACAGATGACTGGATAAAGAAGTTGTGGTATATTTATACAATGGAATACTACTCAGCCATAAAAAATAATGCCATTTGCAGCAACATTGGTGGATATGGAAACTGTCATTCTAGGTGAGGTAAGCCAGAAAGAGAAAGAAAAATATCATATGATATCACTCATATGTGGAATGTAAAAAAGAAAAAAGACACTAATGAACTCATCTACAGAACAGAAGTAGACTCACAGACATAGTAGACAATCTTAGGTTACTAGGGGAAAGAGGGTAGGAAGGTATAAATTTGGTAGTTCGAGGTTTGCAAATATTAACTACTACATATAAAAATAGATAAAAACAAATTTTTTTCTGTATAGCACAAGGAACTATATTCAGTATCTTGTAATGAAAAAGAATATGAAAACAAATGTATGTATACATATTCATGACTGGGACATTGTGCTGTATACCAGAAATTGACACACTGTAACTGACTATATACTTCAATATAAATACATACATACATACATACATACATACATACATACATACACAAGAAGGCCTAGAAACATTCAAGATGAGTCAAACCCAGATTTTCTAAATACAGTCCTGTGTTTCTTCTTCTGTCATATAAATTTAGTTTTTATTTACAAGCATAATTTCATTATAATTTTAGTAGTAAGAAAAATTTAAAATTCATTAAATAAAAGTGTTAAATATTAACTCATTACTTTTAATATCATGGCATACTATACAAGTAATACTAAAATAGTCACAATTCGTAGTGTAGTAACTAAAACACTCAAATAAATAAAAAGATTAATTGAAATACTGAACAACACAGAATGGAATTATTGCATAAAATATAATCACCTCCATAGCAATTCAAACCATTTCAAATTACACGGCTTTTTACCAATGATGAGTCTGGGAATGATTTAAAAAACTTTCATCTCTAGAGAGGCAATGTGGCTTGGTAAGGGAGAGGGAGATGAAGTGAGTAAAAAGGAAGGGTATGTGTTGGTGGGGATCAGAGGAGAAAAGGAGGAAAGGAGAGAGTTAAGCAGAGAGGAAGCAGGAGAGACACAAAGCATATACTTAGCCTTTGGCGCCTTCTGAATCTTTCCCCCAGCACATCTTTACAACATGCCACTGACATTAGACACCTCCCTTGTGCTACAGTGAATCTCTTTTTTTTTTTTTTTTTTTTGCAGGCAAGTAAAATATATCAGAAGGACCCTAAGGAGAAACTTAAACCCAGGAGTTAAGTAAGCTTATGATTCCATAGCTCAGTCTTAATTGGAATGAAAAGATCTACATATGGTCTCAGTAAGGTGACTTCCCTCTTTTCTTGGAAGAAACGAAGCACTTTTGTAATCTTAAAAGAGTAGAATTACCATTTTAGATACAGCCATATTCCCCACATTCATGTTTGAAACACCTTGATATGAGGAAAAGAAGACTTGTCTCTTTTACTGTCAGAATATGGATCTGGTGACAGCTTGGCTCTCTGCAACTGTTTGGAAATCATGTATCTTAAGGAATTAGATTTGACAAAAAGATGTAAAAATTAAAAAAGGAATTCTCTGAGGATAAATGTACACAGACTTGAGAGAGAAAGGAAGATTTTCTAAAAATTAAAAATAAAACCTTTATAAAGAAAAAAAAGTCCCCTAACCAAAGAGTGACTATCTAGATGAAGACGTATGTATGTATAACACTTAATAATATTTGGTGCACCTAATTTAAAGATTTACATAGATTTTGATATTGAATTAGCAAATGATATCTTTGTATAGACACTGACAAAATACTTCATATAAGACAGAGTCTATCAAAGGCTATTTATAATCAAAAGCACTATTGCTATTTTCAAATTATTTTTATATTATCATTAAAATGATAGAATCATGGCTATTAGATTAAGATGGATTTAACACTGTAAACAGTAAATATCAACAAAGGCCCTTCTCCCCTGTAAAATAGGTAAAAGAAGATGAAAAAGCTAACCTATTCTATCTTGTTTGGTAAAAAGATGATTGAGGTTTACTTATAAGGAGATACAGCTACTCAGGTTTAGAAAACATGGATTCAAATACCTAAAGCCAATTTTATTTTTCTTTCAAATGTCCTGATGCATCAAGTAGCATTCCTGTTTTTGGCCATAAATCATAGTCCTAATATGACTGAAGAGCTACTAGGCCACAACAAAAACCACCACAACAAAAAACTGCAGGATTCTGTTCACTGTTTCTTAATTCATTCATTGATTAAAAAAAAGATTTTTTTTTGAAAAAGTTAAATCATTACTTAAGAAAGAGTAATTTCAATTTTCCTTGTCTGCACTAGAGATTTTTTTTTTAATATACTGAATCTTCTGCAGAATCAATAGGTTTAAAATGGATTTCCCTGCAAGAAAATGTACAATGTGGGAATATTGCCAGCAAAAGGATGGATGAACCAGAGTAACACAAAGTCTTTATAAATAGAAATCATCTGGGAGATTTTAAATACTAGGTCTATGAGGGGGAGTTTTATCTAAAACGTAGCATTCTTAATATGTATGAAATAATTAAACTGAAATCTTCTGCCCAATTTTCAAGCTGTATTTTATTATTTAATCTCTATCTTAAAAGCACATTGTACGCGTGATGTGACGTTTTGGAATTAAGTGGTAACTCTTGACAAAGCAGTTATTATCATGAGATAATTGACCTTACTTGAGAGTTAAGCATCCTGAGGCAAAGTTGAGTGTACTTAATCCTGGCAGGTTAATTATCTAGTGATTATGGAGCCTTGAAAGATATTACTCTTAAGAACCATTTGCAAGATGACACTATTCAAAAAAAACTTCTTAATTTAATAAAAATGAAAAACAAGAATAATAATAATCAAGTTCTTTTAGTCATGTATTGCTAGATAATGACTCCAAAGCAGCTTGCATTAGCAGGCATCAATGAATATAATTACCTACATGTAGGATGTCCTTTATTAAGCTGATTACATGTGAGTCTAGGTAACAAATGGTTGTCGCTGAATGAAAATGCTTTAAACTTTGAAGATGTCAGAAACAAATGCAAAATACAATGTTAACACTTAAAGAATTTATATATAAGGGTAGTTTCAGAACTACTTTAACAGAACAACCAATAAATTCAAATGTACAGTTTAAAAGTACAAAATGCGACTTAATAGCTTACCAAGAATTTTTAATAGAGGCAACACAGAAATTTATCTCTATTCATTTCTGAATCTTGGTAAAAAGTAAATCATGCAAGTCAAAATTGCAATGGGATGCTATATTACACCCACTAGGATGGCTACTGCCAAAAAAGGGGAAAATAAGTGTTAGCAAGGATGTGGAAAAATGGAATCCCTTGTGCATTGCTGGTGGGAATGTAAAATGGTGCAGCTGCTGTGGAAAACAATTTGGTGGTTCCTCAAGAAGTTAAACAAAGAATTATCATACCATCCAGCAATTCCAACTCTATATACCCCAAAAGTCCTGAAAGCAGGGACTTAGATACTTGTACATAGGTGTTCACAGCAGCAGCGTTATTAACAAAAGTCGACAGGTAAAAACAAACTTGAGTATCTATCAACAGATAAATGGATAAACAAAGGGGAAACTCTGATACATGCTACAACACGGATGAATCTTGAAAACATTATGTTAAGTGAAATAAGCCAGAGAGACAACTACTGTATGATCCTACTTATATGAGGTACCTAAAATAGTCAAATATATAGAGAAAGACAGGAGAACGTGGTTATGAGGAACTGGGGGTGGGGGCTAGGAGTTATTTAATGGGTACAGAGCTACTGTTTTGGAATGATGAAAAAGTTCTGTAAGTGGAGAGTGATGATGGTTGCACACCACTGTCAGTGTACTTACAGCCAATGAGTGAAGGGATTTATTTATACACTTAAAAATAGTAAATTTTATGTTAATATTTTTTACCATGATAAAAGAAAAGAAAGAAAGTAAACCACATCAGTTCATAATTTGTACTTTGTTTTTATTACATTAATGCAGCATTGGTATTCCCTTAGACACTTCTATTTTATCTCAGAATGAGCTCAACCAAATATTTTCAGATACTCTTTAGAGAAGAATATCCTTTTCCCTGGGCAAATCAGAGAAAAGAAATAGCGAGGGTTAGAGATGGGAAAAATCTGGTTTGTAAGTCATTACCATTGCGACTGTTAATTTTAACAATGAGAAAGAATAACCACCTAAAATTGTTAGGGATTATATTATTTAATACTTCAGAACAAGGATTTTGCTGACTGATAATAAATCTGGTCAGTATTATGCAATATTAGAATGCCTGAGAAAATGAATTCATAGTTCATTTAAAACATTTTTAAGCTATTAGAAAAAATTTAAAAGATCATCTAGTATTTCTACACAAATTCCTCACTTTATGTATGAGGAAATGGAAGGTACAGTGGTTGGCTAATAAATCAGAAAATTGATTAAATTTGAAATTTTTAATTGACAAAGTCTAAACATTTTATTAATATAGAAAGATACATCACTTGCTAATATTTAAAGTAGGGTCCAGACTTCTAGTGTGTGTATGTTCATATTTTAGAGTCTTTCTTATAGAACCAGATCCATAATTCATAGTTTATGAATTCCAGTTTCACTTTCTTGAAGCAGAGTCAAAATATAAAGACTTCTGTGAAGAACTCGAGTATAGATATTTATGGTTTCTTCTTCCTTTAAACTTTTGTAATTTTCATGCCCACATCTAATTCAAGAACAACTTTTTAAAGTGATTTGTCTTTATTGAGTTTTTCAACCAAACTTAATTCATTAAATTAATTCTCATTCTCTTTGCACTCACATTTTATCAGATTATATTCATTAAATAATTACATAATGAATACAAATTACTTACCAGATAAGAGCCTTTCTTTTTTTTAATGCAGACAATTTTGTACGGAAGAGAAGTAAGTTGGTATATCAGAGAACAGCCTAATAGTCTTCCCTTATTCACATGGCACTACTTATATTTTATCAAGGGAATGGAGAGTGCATGTTATTCAAGCAAATTAGTTAAGTGAAACATAGGAGAGGAATAATATCAATACTCCTAATAAGACTTTCAATAACAACGTAACAAAAATTGAGTACAGTTGAGAACAACACCAGTTTAAACTGCATGAATCCATTTACACACACATTTTTTTCAACAGTAAATACTATAGCATTACACGATATGTGGCTTGTTGGAACCTTGAGTGTAGGGGGCAGACTATAAATTATATACAGATTTTCAATTCTATTTAGGTTTGGCACCCCTAACTCCCTGTTTTTCATTTGTGGGTCAACAGTACTTTTCATGAGTCAAGCAGAAAACTTCACATGCACTAGAAAACCAGCCAGAGAACTGTTGTGTAATTGATTAAATGATGGTGTTTGTGGATACCCTATGTAACTTTAAAGCATTATTCAATGATAAGGTATGATAATTTTAATAGACCGTCAAGATTAAAACCCAGGATTATCAAAGCACTTCTCTCTGGCTTGATATTGCTGTTGAAATATAAGGGATCTTCCATGGAAATAACAGAAATTTGACACACGGTGAACAAAAAAAAAAAAAAAAAAAAGAACTTGGCACTTCATTGTTCTTCCTTGGTGAGGGGGTATCTCTTAATTTCCCTCACCTATTTCACAACTACATTTTAACACTGGTTCTTTGGAGCTTTTTACTTGAAAACTCTAGATTAATTTTCACATTTGTAAACTTATATAAATGGAATCATATAGTACGTATTCATCTAAAATAGCTTTAAGGTATAATTCACATACAATAATCTGCACAAATTAAAGCATCTAATTAGATAAGCTGTGACACACATAACAACTTCTGAAACCACAATCACGATCAAGATAAGGAACACATCCATTATGTCCAAAAGTTCTGTCTTGTCCATTTGTGATCACTGCCTTGCAGCCCAATGATGGATCTGCTTTCTGTCGCTATAGTTTGCGTTTTCTGGAATTTGAATGGAGTCACACAGAATGTACTTTTTGTCAGGCAGCTCATCTTTCACCCAGCGTTAAGTATTCTGAGATATATCCATTTTGATGCAAAAATAAATAGTTCATTTTTTAAAACAGTTGAGCCGTATTCTAATATATGGCTATATCACAATTTGCTTATCCATCCACAGGTTGATGGATATTGAGTTGTTTCCAGACTTTGGGTATTACAGGTAAAACTTCCTATAAGCATTTGTCTTTGTGTTTACATAGACATATGCTTTCATTTCTCTTGGGTGAACAGCCAGGAGAAGGATAGCTAAGTCACATGTTGGGTGCATATATAACTTAGTATGAAACAGGGAAACTGTTTTTCAAAAAATTATCATTTTGCATTCCCGCAAGGAGTATGTGACAGTTTTACTAGCTCCATAACCTGCAAATATTTGGTATGGTCAAACTTTTAAATGTTGGACATTCAAATAGCTGCACAGTTTTCTGTTGTATGGATTGAAGCTTGCTTTTTTGGATATGGATATTTAATTGCTACAGCAAGATTTGTTAAAAAGACTATTCTCCATAGAATGGCTTCTGAAACTTTGTTAAAAAAAATCATTGTTGGTCTATCTCTGAACTATCTCTTCTGTTCCATGGATCTATTTGTCTGCCGATCTATTTGTCTATCTTTAAGCCAATGCCACATTGTATTGATTACTGTAGCTTTATAGTAAGTCTTGAACCATGTAGTGTAGGTCCTCTGATTCTTTTTTCAAAAGTTGGTTTGGCTACTCTAGTCCAGTGTTTCTTTATATTAACTTTAGAATAAGCTTGTTGACTTCTACAAAACAAACAAAAAGTGTGCTGGGATTTTTATTAAAATATGTTGAATACACAGACCAACTTGAAGAGAACCAACACATTAACAAGAGTCTTAAAATCAATGACCATGCTCTCTCTCTCCATTTACTTAGTTCACTAAAAATTTTTCTCAATATTTTGTAGTGTTTAGTATATACGATTTGCGTATATTTTATTAGACTTATCCCAAAGTATGTTATACATTTTTATGGTAATGTTAATAGTAATTTCTGAGTGTTTGCTGTAGAATTACATGTAGAAAAACATGTAGAATTACAACTGGTTTTTGTATGTTTATCTTGTATCCCAAAACCTTGCTAAACTCTTATTTTTAACAGCTGTTTGTAGATTTCATAGGACTTTCTAAAAAGATGATCATGGTGTTTGATAAGAGAGACAGTTTTTCTTCTTCCTTTCTAATCTGGGGGTGTTTTTCATGCCTTTAATAAGGCACTGGCTAGAACCTTGAGTACAGTGTTGAATAGATGTGGAGAGGGTGAACATCCTTGCTTTGTTCCTGACTTTATAGGAATGTATTGAGTCTTTAATCAGTAAGTATGATGTTAGCTGTACATTTTTTTGTGAATGTCCTGTACTGGGTTGATGAAATTCCCTTCTATCCTTGGTACTCTGAGGGCTTTTTATCAGGAATGGATATTGAATTCTGATAAATGTGTTCTTCTGTGTCTGTTATGATAATCATGCTTTTTGTTTTCTATTTATACTGTGAATTATATTGATTGGTAAACCAATCCTATAGTCCTGGTCATGATGAATTATCCTTTTTGCATTTACTGGATTTGATTTACTAAAATTATCTTAAGAATTTTTACATCTTTGTTTATGAAGGATTTTGGTCCATAATTTTCTTTTCTTGTAATTCTCTGTTTGCTTTTGGTAGTGTTTCCTCCTCTTCCATTTTTCTGGGATAGTTTCTGTAGAACTGGTATTATTTATTCCTTAAATGTGTGGTAGAATTTAACACTGAAGCAAAGTGGCCCTTGTGGGATTTTTTTTGTGTACGTGTGTGGGAAGGATTTTAACTAAAATTCAATTTATGTAATATATAACCTGTATGTCTCTATTTCTATTTCTTTGTGAGTGTGCTTTGGTACTTTATGTCTTTCAAGGAATTTGTCTATTACATAAAAGCTGTCAAATACAGATCTTCCTCATCTTACAATGATGTAATGCCCAGACAAACCCAGCGCAAGTTGAAAATATCATTAAGTCAAAACTGCATTTAATACAGCTAACCTACCAAACATCGTAGCTTTGCCTAGCCCACTTAAATATGCTTAGAATGCCTACATTAGACCATAGTTAGGCCGAACCATCTAACACAAAGCCTATATTATAGTAAAGTTTTGAATATCTCATGTAATTTATTGACTGCTGTACTAAAAGTGAAAAGCACAACGGTTGTACGCGTACAGAATGGTTGTTAAGTGTATGGGTTGTTTACTGCCGAGGCTGTGTTGCTGACTAGGAGCACTGGCTTTTGCCACTGCCCAGCAGCAAGACGGTATTGTACTGCATTATGCTAGCTTGGGGAAAAGATCAAATATGAAAATTCAAAGTAAGGTTTCTACTGAATGCATATTGCTTTCACACCATTGCAAAGTTGGGGACCATATGCATATTGGGATAATATTATTGGAAGAGACCACAGGAGCTTCACGCTAGACTAATTTTGCCCCAATAGTATTCTGACTACTCAATCTGAAGCCCCATGAATTATGAGGTTATCTACTCTGGCTAGTAGAATAAGAAGGGTTACAGGCTCTGTGTGCACTCTGAGGATGATTCCCTCAGATCTTTTCAGGCGGTTCTTTTCCCAGCCTTCATTAGTTTCCTCACACATTTGTGCTGATCAGTACTCAGATGAAAAACTTGGGTGGGATTCTGCAGATTTCCTGTGTTCTCTCTTATGCAGCTCTTTCCTTTCTGGTACTATGAATTGCAAACTGCAGCTGTCTAGCTTTAGATTTCCTGAACTTCCAGCTCTGGCTCCTTAATTCAAAGAGACTCAACTTGGGTTCTTCTCTGTGCAATGGCCTGGAAATTCTCTCCCAGCGGTAAGTTGGGGTAATCACAGGGGTCATCTCATTTATTTCTTGTCCCACAAGGATCACTGTCCTTCATTACCTGCAAAGAGACAGCCTTGGTGGACAAGGCCTTTTTTTTTTTTTTTTGGGGGGGGGGATATATTGAGGTTATCAGACAAGCTTTAAAGCATCATTACTATTATGCAATCCTATGAAAGGGAAAGTGGTATCAAGGCAGAAAATAAGAGCCCAAGTGTGTTTGGTTTTAGGTAAGTGTTCACATTTTGAGAATTTAAATCAAGCACAGTAGATCTGAGGAGTTTTTTTGATGGGAGGAGGGGGAGACAGATGAAACAATCCTATATATATTCCCTGAGAAACATATTTCACACCTCATCGCAATTTAGAAATAAAATGTCCCCTTTTCCCCTAGAAAACCGAAGATAGTTTATGATTACTAGAATATTCAAGGAGAACAATGGGATAAAGATAAGATTAAACAACACCATACTTGCTTTTTATAATCATATATGGTATCACTGTTATTTATCCTTATTAAATTTCATCACTCAACTGATATTTCTATGACAATTTTTGAAAGTCTCATTTTGACATTCAACGTACTTGCTTTTTGTTAACATGTTTCATTATTTGCATTCTCTGCATTTGCATTACCTGCAAATACAGCTTTATCCGAATCATTGATAGTTAACTTGAGCAAAGCTCAGGGTAAACACTGAGGCATAGCACTAGAAGTCTATTAATTTATCAGAAGACTTTCTGAGATTGGCTCAATAAAAATATCAAAAATATCTAACTGCCCTGTATCTAATATTTATTATTCTATAATCCATATTATGACAAATTGTCTCAAATATACCATACTCCCACTGTTAATTGGTCTGCCGTAACAGGTACTATGAATCTGTTGAAATGAATTTAAATGAATAGCAATCATACCAAAAAAGTAAAAAGTTATCCTGACATGACTTGTAGCCATGAAGAAGTTTGTAATTTTACTACTTCCTTTTCTAGGTAGGGAAAAAGAATTTAATAATCTGCCTAAGTTCTAGTCAAACTTTAATTTTAGTCATTTGTAGAATCAATGATTTCTTAAAAAACTGTGGTAAAATATAAAATATAATTTTACTATTTTAATAATTTTAAGTGTTCAATTCAGTGACATTAAATATACTCACAATGCTGTGCAGTCATCACCACTATCCATTTCCAGAACTTTTCTGTCATCAAAATAGAAGCTTTGTACTCATTAAATAATAACTCCCAACTTTCTCTTTCCCCCAGTGCCTGGTAACCACAAATGTGATGTCTTCCTCTATGAATTTGACTATTCTAGGTATTTATGTAAGTGGAATTCTTACAGGATAATCCAATAGTTGTCTGCTTGTCTCTGGCTGATTTCACTTGACCCAATGTTTTCAAGGTTGATTCATGTTGTACCATGTATCAGAATTTGTATGTATATATCAAATTTTGTTTATCTATTCATCTGCTGAAGAACACATGGTTTGTTTCCAATTTTTGGCTATTGTAAATAATGCTGCTAAACACTGGTAATATGAGTATTTGAATTCATTATTTGAAGTTTTCTGGGTTATACCTAGAAGTTGAATTGCTGGATCATATGGTAATATATCTATGTTTAACTTTTTGAGGAACCACCAAACTGTCTTTCACAGCAGCTGCACCATTTTATATTCCCATAAGCAATGCACAAGGGAATTTCTCTGCATCCTTGTCAGGACTTGTTATTTTCCATTTCTTGACAACAGCCATTCGAATGCGTGTCAAGTAATACCTCATTTTGGTTTCATGTGTACTTGTCTAATTATTAGTGATGGTGAGTATCTTACCATGTGCTTATTGGCCATCTGCACATCTTCTTTGGAGAAATGCTTATTTAAGTCCTTTCACCATTTTTGGATTGAGTTGTTTTCTTATTGTTGAGATACATATTCTGGTTATTAATCCCTTATCTGATATATTATTCGCAAATATTTTCTCTCATCCATGGGGTGTCTTTTCACTTTCTTGATAATGCCCTTTGATGTACGAAACTTTTCAATTTTGATATAGTCCAAATTTTTTTTCTGTTGATTGTGCTTTTGGAATTTTTTTCCCCAAAACAATTGAAGACAACTTTGATATCATCTGCATTTTCTGCAAACGTAATCATTCTTGGGCCTCTATTCTTTTCTATTCTCCTATGTCTCTGCCAAACCTTTAGCATTATTTCCTGGTTATATAAATGCTTTCCATCTTTTTTACATGTGTTTTACAAATGTGAGCTCTTATTAAAGAGTCTTCTGTGTGCTCTGCAATTTTTTTTTTTTTTGGCTCCTCTTCATTTTCTTTTTAATTAAGGTCATTTGAGATTCTAAAGTCAGAATTGAATTTTTGATGGTATTCAATCCTCTCAAGCTGTCTTTACATCTAAAATCTCATTCCTTGGAATAATATTTATCTACTAAAACAGTTTTAAAGTTTGTCTTCTTAAAATCTAGAGTATATATTAAGTATTGCCATTCTGATTTTTCCTGACTGTAAAGAACTGAGTTCAAGTATAAATTTCTCCTAATGATTCTCAGACCACCATACTGAGGATGTTATTTAAAGAGGTAGAGTAGGACTTTTACTAGGTACTTCCTTTACCCTTCAGAAAATAAAACTGGCAATAGGGAAAATGTAAAACAAAAGATTTTAGTCAAATGAGACTTCTATTTGAACAGATAGATACCTGGGAGATCATGGTTTTTACAACTGTTTCTTGCCATTTTGTCACTTTGTGAATCATCAAGAATGTAGCATTTTCTTCAACTGGTTAGTGCCTTTAAAGATATTCACACCATACTATTTTTACAAATAACTCATAAACTATTTCCAGCTCAAAATTTATGTTACTCTAGGCAGACATCACAGTTACCTTATTTAGATACAAAATCAGTGAACATAATCAAACTATGTTAGGACCATAGAATTTGAATCAGAAAGGACTTCTGGGATAATTAATACAACACCTTCACTTTACACATAAAGACTATGGCATTCAAGTCAAGTGATACTGCTCAGGTCACATGAAGATACACTAAAAGTCTCTCTCTTTCTTTTTTCCTATTTCATGGATTTTTAAAGTCTACTGGTTAGAAAGAAGCCATGAATGTTACATAAGCAAAAAAAGTTATTTTCCACTAATTTATAATGAAAGTATATTCTTGGTAAAAAGAAACAGCTGCAAAAGTTTAAATGAACCTTCACTTCAACACCTTCAAATACAACATACAAATATTAGGAAAAATGATACTATTAATAAAGAAATTTAATACAAATCACAATAATCCAACATTTTACTCATACCTTATTAAGTTAAGTTAGACTCAGACTTTGAAGAGGTACTTAACTTCATGAAACATTAATTTTAGTTAGATGTCTCTTACCTTAATTCATAAAAATTTCATAAGAAAAACATTATTTTCCTGGTCAGAAAACAAATTAGTTGATGTCAAGAGCTAAGGAGGAGGCAAAGGGTTGACTGAAAGAGGTGATGAAAATGTTTTTTATCTTGCTTGTGGTCACAGGCACATGACAAGTAAGTATTTGCAAACAAAAACTCACAGAAATGTACAATAAGAAGAGTGAATTTTACTATATGTAAATTATAAGCCTCAATGACCTAACTCTTTAAAAGACCAATTTTTTACTATATAAGAAGTTAGTATATTCTGAAGGAAATATTGAAAATACTGAGGTAGAGTGGTCTAAATTGAGGCAGTTTTACTATGTAATTCTCAAGAATTTTACGCGAATATTTAGGTTTTTTATATATTTCTAAACATATGCACAAACCAGAAACCAAAACAACCAGGTAGTTTTATAAAAAAAGTAACTCACCGTCTCATTTCCAAAAAGTATGTCAACATAAGGCATAACTTTCATCAACGGTTCTTTGAAGAACTGACTAATAAATGGTGCAGACAGATTCAAAGTGAAAATTCTGTTATTTTCAGAAGCATGGCGGGCCACTTTTAATACGGACTCCGGGGAAACTGTGAGAAAAAAACCCTGGATAAAGAAAAAAAGGAAGGAAATCAGAAGCGCAATCTCCACAGAGTCACTCTCAGTGAGAGTAAAAGAAATCTACACAAAATACAAAAGCCCACATAACATAAACTTTAATAATACAGTTATAAGATGCAACGCAAAAAACAGCAGCATTTGATTGGGAGAGAAGTTTATCATTTGAGTACTGTATGCTTGATGTGTGCCATTATATCAGAGAATAGGACGTTATTTATTTCATATTAGATTGCTATACTCAAAACTGAAAGATTTCTCGGAATCTACATTAAAAAAGTATTCGAAACGTTTCATTCAGGACAATAATTACTTTTAAATTAGAGTAATAGTAACAAAGGCAGATTGGATCTTTATAGCTCCTTACAAATAGTTTAGATTCTTATAAGTGACTTGGTATTTACTTAAAAATGCAATTAGCTTACTAATATCATAGCTTGTTACTTTATGAGACATCTATATTGAATTAAAAAAATTTTTTAGGGGGGGTGTGGAGGAGAAGGTAATCTGATAGACTGATTGATTGATTGACTGATTTAAATGGCGGGGATTGAACCCTGGGGACTGAACCCAGGACCCAGTCATGCAGTCTACCACTGAGCTATATCCTCTCCCCTATTACTGAATTTTTAAGGAAGATTCTGAATTAGAATTTTCAAATAATGAGAAAATAATTCAGTAAGGAAACAGAAAAATATTTTAATTAAAATTTCATTGAGGAAAGCTATCTTTTAAAATGCCATTTACCTATATCTTAAACATTAGTAAAAGTCTTTAAAAAATATACATATATGTGCTTTCTAGATGAAAGAAAGTATAAACAAAGACATGGATGCTTATATAAGAATTTAGTTTATTTCATTTTAAAAAATTTTATTTTTGGGGGGAGGTAATTAGTTATATTTATTTAATGGAGGTACTAGGGATTGAACCGAGGACTTTGTGCATGCTAAGCACCTGCTCTAACACTGAGCTATAACCTCCACCTAGGGATTTAGTTTAGATGGTGCACAAGTGAATGATGGAGCACACAAAGAGCAAAGGAAGATAAAATTTGAAAGGTCAGCTGAGTTAAGTACACAAAGGACCCTGAGTGGCGGGTCAGGAGTCTATTAGGTGGGGTGGGGATGAATGATGGGTAATGAAGTTTTCCTTGTAAGAAAAGAATAACAAGCTTATAGAAGAATTCAGAGGAAGGTTAATCTGGACAGCAACAGTCAATAAAAGCCTGCATGTGGCTCTGTGTAAGGAAACAATACTGGGAGTATTACATACTGCACTTAGTACCTGTTTAAGATGTGGGAAACAAAGGAGAAAAGAGTCCAAAGATTACTAAGATTTTGAATCTGGTTCTACAATTAAGAGAAACAGAAAAACCCAGACGAAAACCTGGCTTAGACATAAAAGAAAGTCTGTAGTTGTGATCACACTACGTTTGAGATGTTAAGGGACCTCCAAATATTTATCAGAAAGTTGGACTCAGGAGAAAGGCTGTGGAAGAAGGTGACGGTAAAAGGGGAGTTGTAATTACCAAGAAAGAGAATGAAGAAAAACAAGAGGGCAAAGGACAGAATTGGGAGAAACAAAAACCAGGGAAGAGTGGAAAGAGAAAAAGTAAAGGAGAGTCCAAGAGGAAGGCAAATGGCAAGAGAAGAAGGACTGAGTAAAAAATCACAGGATTTGATGATTAGGAGAAAGTACTTATGGTATCAAGGTAAAGTCAGAGAGTTAAAAAAAATGGTGAGAAAGTAAGGGTAAGGATTATAAATTATTTAGGGACCTTTATCATTGAATAATAATAGAAGCATCTGATTTGCTGAGCAGTTCTTACATTTCAGGCAAAGCTCTATGTATATTCAACTTATTCATCACTTTTTCCTTACGTCAAACCTATGAGGTAGATACCGTTATTAAAAGAAGGCAAGATAGGAAAGTCAAGAAACGCTTCCCAGGTCATACAGCTTATATGTGATAGGGCTTGAATTCAAATGACTCCAGAGATAACGTCCTTACTTTGAATAGACAATAGAGAAGAAAACAAGAGAAAGATATTTTTAGTGAGAGAAGTAGAGTAGGGGAGTTGTTTTTAGGAGGGAGAAAATTCGAGCATTTTTGCTTTTCAATGAAAAGGATCTAGTAGAGAAACAGAAGAATGAAGTGGGGGTGGGGGAGGTGCGGAGAGGAGATCATTAAACAGAGCAAGGGACCAGAGGAAGTGAGAACAATGGGAACCAGAAGGGAAGAGCTCGCTTATAAACGTGAGAAATAACCTTCAAATATAAAAGAAACTTATTTTAAAAGTTATTTAAGAAAGCTATTGAAAGATTCACTTATAACTGAAGGACTAACCACTTCCATCATGCAAACTCAAAAAATTTAAAGAGACAACAAGATTTTTTTCCATTATTTTCAAACTTCAAACTGAATATTAAAATACTAAAATATTAATTTTGTGGCAGGAGTCATGTGTTCTGGGATCCATGTATGAAAGGGTTATTGCTCTTATAAGTCCTGAGATATTAAGAGAGAATTTTAAACTATAATTGTCTCTTGGTAAAGTAATGCTAATGAAATTCTAATAAAAACGTTTCCCAAAAACAATAATATGAAATTTTGTCATCATTTAAAAATTCTAATCCAAATTCTTTACTGATATCCAACTGTTCTAAAAGTAGCAGATCTTAGTATTACGTAAAATTATTTAATGTTTTCATTTTACTTTTTTAACCAAATACTATGTCACTTGCAAACTATGATCATCCAAGCTGCTTTGCTATTTCTGTCACTTGGAGAACTAAAATGAACAGTTTATACAGCATCTTGTCTCCATAGTAATACGTATGTACTTGCTTTTTAGTTTTCATTTAATGAGGAGGGTTTAAAGGTCCCCCTCTCCTTATTTCTCCCCAAACAGTTTCAGCATGAAATAAAAACCTCCCAGAGCTAGCTTTCTGCCAGCTGTGGATTAACCACAGACAGCCATAGAATGGTCTACATAAATAGTAACCTGGTCAAATAATTAGGCTTCTCACCAACTTCAGACTGAAAATGTGATCTGTGCTAAAATACATCTGATTGTAATTTAAAGTATAGAACAGTATGCCCCTGAGTCTAAATTAGGCCTCATTCCAAATGTGTGTATGTTGTATGTGTGTTTTACTTTAAAACGCAACAAAAGAGTATTGCGATGTGGACAGTATAACTTCCTTTTGTGAATTTTACAAAGAATATACAAAGAAAAGATCAGCTTTTAAATAGGGCAAATTCACAATTCAAATTAATTCCATTTTTGAATAATCTCTTGTTTCTCTTTAGGTAAATATTTAGCATTTAAACAATTTAGGATTTGTGCTCTGTTTGAGTGTGAAGACTAAAAATTGATGCCAATCATAATTTTTCTTCTAGATTTATACCCTTTGTTAGGCCACACATTCCAGACTACTTTATCACCAAAAATAAAAACAGTGCCACTATAACATTTTTTTCAAGTGTCAGGTTTGTAATAAAAATAGGCCAATAGTTTATACAGCCATAGTTTAGAAAAATACTTTATATAATCAACAAAATCTTGTGATTTTCTAATCACAGATTTCAGTTAACACAACAGTTAACCCTGCCACTCTTTGGCCTGACAAGCGCCCACAAGCAAGGCAGGTTCTAACAGTAAGAGGCTGGACAAGATTAATCAGAATTGAGGGTGAAGTAAGACAATTTTATCCATTAAAATGGAAACCAAAACAACACAAAAAGATAAGAGTAGAAGGGACGGGGAAAGAGCAAGGTAGAGTTGAAGAACTACTTTAGCAGAGCCAGACTTAAAGCTTGGAAATCCCAAGTAATAGATTTGTCATTCAACCACTCTCAGGATTTCTCAGGGTAGTTTAAATATGGGAGAATCTAAGTAACTGAACTGTTTAAAAATACTAAAAGAAAAGGAACTGTTTTTTTTTTTTCCTCTTTACCACTGTTTACCTCAATTTAGGGCGATCATTTAGGGTTCTTTTTAATTGTCCTTAACTAAGAGCATAAACTCTTTTAAATAATTTCCAACTGAGGAATATACATGTGTGTGCATGCAAAGGTACACACATACCTATGTAAAGTTTAGGAATTTATAACTCTTGGACATATAAGAATATTAACTCAAAAGAAAATAAAGTTGCATAGAGTAACCATGCCTTATAATTATGAACTGTGAATACACAAAGATATGGGGAGGCAGGAAAACCTTTTGTTTAATACTCCGATCAGAATATAACAGGGCAGAAATATTATATTGTTTTGAAACATTCAGACCAGCATTTTTAACCTATTTGGGTCTATGTAGATACACATATGTATAAAATTTTACATGCAGTGGCCATAAGGGTGGGTCAGTAACTCACTGAGGTGCATCTATAAATGATGGGTAAGCACTGCATTTGACTGAAGTTTAAGAATTTTTAATTTCGTTTCTTTTCTCACAAATACAGAACCACATAAAATTCCAGTTTGATTAAAGAGTTGTTTTTCTTTTCTAAAAAACATACACAATCTGTAATGAAATAGAAACATAGAAACAATTATCAAATTTCTGGAGTGGAAATAACTTCCAAGCCTAGACAGCGAAGATTATCTAAAGGTTTGCTACATAAAAATTAAAACCTTCAGTTGGTTGTCTTCCAATTCCAGAAGAGAGGAAAAAAAGTTAGCAAAAGACCAGGAAAAACATCTATGACAAAGGGTTAATATCTTTCTTCTATGAAGAACTTTAAAAATAAATTAAAAATTAAACAAACATTAGGATATCAATAGGTAAATGAGTCAGGAACATGAAAAAGCATTCCATTAAAAGAGAAAGGAAAATACACTAGCAAATAAAGAGACAAGTATTCCTCTCTAGCAGTTAAAGAAACAACATGGTATTGTCAAAAAAACAGGGAATAGAATATTCCCAAATTTATTCTATAAAGCCACCATTACCCTGAGACCAAAATCAAAGACACCACAAAAAAAAAAAAAAAAAAGAATTGCAAGCCAGTATTTCTGATGACTACAAATGCAAAAATCCTCAACAAAATATTAGCAAATCAACTTTAACAAAATACAAAGAAGATCATACAGCATGATTTACAGGGATGCAAAAGTGATTCAATAGTCACAAATCAATCAGTGTGATAAACACATTAACAAAAAGATAAAAATCATCTTAATAGACCCAGGAAAAGTACTTGACAAAACTCAATGTCCATTCATGATAAAAACCCTCATCAGAGTTGGCATAGAAGGAACATATCTCAACATAATAAAGACTATTTATGACAAACCTACAGGCAACATCATACCCAACGGTGAAAAGCTGAAAGCCTTTCCTCTAAAATCAGGAACAAGATAAGGGTGCCCATTCTCACCACTTTTACTTAACACTGTACTGGAAGTTCTAGCCACAGCAATCAGACAGGAAGAAGAAATAAAAGTCATCCAATTTGGAAGGGAAGAAGTAAAACTCACTATTTGCAAATGACATAATACTATATATAGAAAACTCTAAAGTCTCCACCAAAAAGCTAATAGAACTAATAAATGAATTCAGTGAAGTTGCAGGATACAAATAATACACAGAAATCTGTTGCTCTTCTACACACTCATAATGAACTATCAGAAAGAGAACACAAGAAAACAATCTCATTTAAAATTGTATCAAAAATAAAATACCTAGAAATAAACTTAACCAAGGAGGTTAAAGACCTATACCCTGAAAGACTTTGAATTGCCAAAGCAATGTGAAGGTACAGAGCAACAAAGCTGGAGGGATCATGCTCCTTGACTTCAGACTATACCACAAAGCTACAAGTAATCAAAACGGTAAAATACTGGCACAAAAACAGACACATAGACCAATGCAATAGAATACAGAGCCCAGAAATAAACCCACGTGCCCATGGTAAATTAATCTACCACAAAGGAAGCAACAATATACAATGCAGAAAGGCACTCTCTTCAAAGGTGTTCCTGGAAAAAGTGGATAGTTACATGTAAAAGAATGAGATCAGAACGTTTCCTCATACCATATACAAAAGAAACTCAAAATGGATTAAGGATCTAAATGTAAGTCCTGAAACCATAAAACTCCTAGACAAGAAAAATATGCAAAACACTCTTACATTTCTCCAAACAAGATGTACAGATAGCCAACAGGCACATGAAAAGATGCTCAACATTGCTAACTATCAGAGAAATGCAAATCAAAACACAATGAGATATCACCTCACACCTGTCAAAACAGCTATCATCAAAAAGCCTACAAATCACAAATATTGACAAGGATGTGGAGAAAAGGGAACACTTGTACACTGCTAGTGGGAATGTAGTTTGGCGCAGCCACTGAGGAAAACAGTATGGAAGTTCCTCAAAAAACTGAAAATAGAACTACCATATGATCCAGTAATTACAGTGCTGGATACATATATCTGAAGAAAATGAAAACAGTAATTTGAAAAGCTACATGCACCCCAATGTTCACAGCAACACTATGTACAATAGCCAAGACATGGAAGCAACCTAAGTGTCATTAACTAACGAATGGATAAAGAAGATGTGGCATAGGTATATGATAAAATACTACTCAGCCATAAAAAGGAATGAAATCCTGTCATTTGCAACAATGTGGATGGACCCAGAGGGTATTAGGCTTAGTGAAATAAGTCAGAAAGAGAAAGACAAATGCTTCATGGTATCATTTACCTGTAGAATCTAAAGTAACAAAACAAATGATCATATATAACAAAATAGAAACAGACATACAGATATAGACACTAAACTAGGGATTACCAGTGGGGAGAGAGAAGCAAGGAGGGCAAGACAAGGGTATGAGACTAAGAGATATGAACTACTATGTATAAAATAGATAAGCAACAAGGATATATTGTATAGCACAGGGAAATGATAGCCATTATTTTGTAATAACGTTAATGAAATATAATCTATTAAAAATAGAATCACTGTGTTGTATATCTGAAATGTATATATTTTCAGATATACTTATATATTATAAATATTATAAAACTATACTTCAATTTAAAAAATGACATACATAAAATATTTTAAAAAGAAGCATGAGTAACTCAATGGTAGAGAAAGGCTGGTGAAAGTAATACATTAATACTGCTGGTGGGAGTGCAACTGACACTGCTTTTCAGAAAATAATTTGAAAATACACGAGGAATTATAAACAAATTAACACTCTTTGACCCAATAACTCAGAGTCTACATTAAGGAAATAATCCCAAATATGGAAAATACACAATTAGGAACATAACAGTATATCATTTATTTCATTGAAAACTTGGGAACAATGTAACAGAGGAATGAAAAGTCAAGTAAGAATTAGCATGTGTACGTATTCTAAATCTGGTTATTGACAATTTAAAATGTGGCTAATGTAACTGAAAACCTGAATTTTTAATTTAATTTTAAGAAGCCACATGTAGCTAATGAACACATGCAATGTGGTTAGTGTGACTGTGGAACCAAAGTTTTAATTTAATTTAATTAAAATCTTTTAAATGAAAGCAGTACAAAATATTTTTCTGCTGAACACGATTTTATTATTTTGGAAGGGTTACATTTCAACTGTTGACAACTGAGTGACTGAGCTGACTGTAAATGTAACATAGACACCAATTTCAAAGACTTAGGATGAAAAAAGAATGTTAAAAATACAATTAATAATTTTATATGGTAACACACTGAAATGAGAACTATTTTAGACATTTTAAGTTAAATAAAATATATTATTAACATTAATTTTACCTATTTCATTTTACTTTTTTAATGTGGCTACTAGAAAATTTTAAACTATTTTTGTGGCTTGTATTGTATTTCCATTGGACAGTGCTGTTCTAGAGAATACTTTGAAGATAAAAAAATAATGACTGAAAACTAAGTGGCAGACTAAAAACTGTTTATGCTACATAAATGTTAAGTGAAACGTAAGATACACAAGTAGTGTGTACAAAGCAAGGTTATAAACTATATTATATTAATAGGAAAAGAAAACTGGAAGACAATGTTCCAAAAGTAAAAATGGTTAAGTTTGAATAGAAAAACTATGGATAATTTTTAATATTTTTTAATTTTTCAAATTCTGGTAAAGTGGTTTGATTAGTCTCTGATTACTGTTTAAAAGATAAAAATATTTGATTCACTTGAATTAAATCTCAGTATAAACAAAAGATGTTTATAAATAGTGAGAATTTTAACTCAATAAACATGAATAAAAACAGATGAACACCTGGGAGTAAGTCTTCATTACTTCTTCAAGTAGACAGACGGCTAAAAAACAGAACAAACTAAATATGAGATCAGTGACTTGAGTTAAGAATAAACCACTATCCATAGAAACAAAAGAGAAAATAAAGGAGAATGTATGGTAACAGAAAAATATTTGGACAACCAGAGAGCTCCACCAAACTTGACTAGCACTGATGAGGGAGGGCTCAGAGTACCAGATGCTGTATTTCAAGATGTACTACTGTTGTCTGTTCTAAAGAACATAATTAGTCTGTTTTTCATGACATAACGAAGGTGCCATAGTAACACTAGTCAGAGAACAGGGTTGAGAGAATTAATAAATTAGAAGCCAAAAATAACAAATACAAAAACCACATAGCACGTTTTCTTCCTTTTAATGGGTCCTACAAGATTTGCAAATCTCTCAGAGAGTACAAAATGTATTTCCTTGTAGGAGTGGGAGGATCAAATATGAATTCTGACAAAGCAGAGTTTCTGTTTGCTTGTAAGAAAAATACTGACTTTGACAAACATTAAGACAACGTATAAATCGTTTACAATTACAGTGTTATGAATATGCACTACTTGATAGCAATGACAGCAATAGAATCACTAAAAGAAAGCTAGACCAGATAAAGTAGTGATGCTCTAAAGCGTACGTTACCACTGACTGAATGTAACACATCAGTGGAAAAGCATAATCCACCTAGATCTTCCTGCCTGTGTGGCTGCTTTTGGAAGCATCAACAAAATCACCCACTCCACATATACTTTAATCTTTTTAGGACTGAAATACCTGAAGTCTTAACTATACTGTGAACATAGACATGAGTTTTTCTTCCATCTGAAATAAACCCCTCAAAAAGCATGTAATACAAGGAAGCAAGACATAGTGGAAAGATAAGTTTTAGGGGAACACACAGGACGATATTTATCACAGCTTTGCTGAAAGTAAAAGGGAAGTGAGGCATCCTGAAAACCCATTTCTAGGGGAAAAGATAAGGAAAATGTTGTGAGTGTACACTATCACAGAGATTAAAAGCAATATACTAGAAACATACACGTCAGATTGTATATAGTTCATATTTCTATATATTGTGCACAATGCACACACACATGCACACATCTAAGACACCATGACACATTTTTCAAGGATGTGGGACACATATCAAACACATTGGAGTACCCACACTGGACAGTAGGGATCAGGAATAATATGAAGAATAAAATATTAAGAGAGGAGCCATACCCAAGTCAAATGACTAATTTGTTAGCATCTAAGAAGGACTCAAAATTTTCAGCAGCAGGGAGTTCACACAGACTAGTATACTTATTTTTTAACAGTTTTACCAATCTTACTACTCATTGGTGATGTGACTTGGACTTACTACTAGGTCTCATTGTTCTCACCTGAAAAATGAGAACAGTAATGTCTGTTAAGGTCGTTAAACTAATGCTTAATATAATGCCTGGCATGTAGTATGCACTCCATACATGTTAACATTTTATTAATACTATTTCTGTAGTAATATCAAGAACATGAGAGTTTTGTCTTTCCGTGAATGGTAAGTTAGTTCTGTTATAGCTCTTTGCCACAAAGCTGATCAAAAGTATGGTCTATAACTTGAATATAGAGTTTGGTATTTCCTTTGCAATACAAATACATAAAACAAAATCCATCATTCCCCTTCCAAAAGCTCTCCCTGCCTCCTCTCTCTCCTTGATTTAATCATCCTATACCCTGCTGACAGATTAATCACCCTAATCACTCTTCTTTTCCTAGTAAATTAAATCCAAATGCCTCACACCCCAGCATTCAAAGCTCTCCACAATAGTACTCCAACGTACAGAGTACACCAGCTGCAACCTCTATTACTCCACAACATAAGTCCTTGCCTCACTCGTACAGAATGACCTGCTTCTCCAAAAATGAATCTTCTGAGTCTTTATGTTGTTTCTTCTATCTGAAATATCCACTACCTCTACCTGCTGGAATTTGACTCCTCCACCAAGGGTCCTTTTAAAATCTAACTTTCATCTCACAAAGAGATGAAAAGAGACTTCATCTTACCGCACTGTCACCAACGTATGTTCTCCTTCCTCTTTGAATTTCCATAATATATATTATGAGATAAATAACCAAGAGATTTATTTTATTTTACTTAGTATAAGCAACTTGCATTTGTCTTACCTCCCTAACTTGACTGTAACCTCAAAGGCAAGAGTACTTTTTATTTTTATGTTTGCTACAGCACAAAGCACAGTACAGATAATTTGCACAGTGCATAGACAATTTAAACATATCTGATTAATTAAATTTTTATTGAGACTCTACATAAATTCCTGTGTAACTGAAATGCTATTTAAAAAAAGAGAAAAAAGGGCTGTTGCATTTTCACATGCTAAAGGAAGAGAATATTTATTTTAGAGTTGGACAACTCTCTAAACTCAGTTGAAAGAATCTGAACTTCCTCAGTTCACAGCATCCTTAGTGAGTAAGTAATTTTTTCCTGGTATTCTAAGAAATACCTAACAGTTCTGTGCGTTTTTTGTTTTTTTTTTAACAGTTAGGTCCAAACAACTTAAGAAGTACGATAATCTTAACAACTTTATACCTGGTTTGAAAAAATAATATATATAACTGAAAAAAATTTTTTACTTTACTCAAAAACCACCACAATACTTAATATGGGATACAGTGCTTATGAGCACTGCACAGTTCTTCAAGCCTTGGATTCTAATTAAATAGTGCAACCCTCGTTTCCTGTTCTGCACTGATTTTCACAATTTAAAAAAAATCATAGCAACCACTCACAAAGATAGGACACCACTGCTCCTAAATGTATCACAATCTAATGTTGAAACTATGCTCTACCCTACAGCACTCTTGGGAGTTCACTGCAGTACCCTCGGGTGTCTCAGTGTGCAGTTTGGGAACTGTGGCTGTAGTTGAAGAAAAAACCTTGACAAGCATTTTTACTTGAGAGAGCTAAAGCCCTTCTTGGACATGATTCAGAATATTTAGAAATTGGAAGTAATCTAATCTGCATGAGAGAACAGAAGTAAATCTGAGTATGAAGTGGCATCCTGGAGGGCAGAGGTGAGAGGATTTTACAAAGAGATGAACCCTGACTAGATGATGGAAGCGGGATGCCCTGGGGGTAAAATACTGCCAGTGGAAAACTGCCTTTGGCTGGGATGCCCTAACAACTCTGGTAATGCTGATACCTAGTAAATAATTTTAGTGTTTCCCATCCTATGTAGTGTTATAATCTCTTTCTATTAACTTAAACTTTTTACAAAAATTACTTCTTCATCTCTCAAACAAATATGAGTAAATAATTTTTCATTTTTCTGTTCAATGAAGTTTGAACCTATGAATTATTATTATCTCTTTGTTGCCAAATCAAATGTCTAATATCCTATCAATTTTAACCCTAGAAATTCTTGCAACTATTTTGGCAAAGCTCCTTTGCTAAAGGTTTGGCAAACTTTAAACAGCTCATTTCTTGAAGAATACATCTCAAGTTTCTGACACAGCATCAAAAATCCTGTAAATCTGACAGTAGTCTGTTTTTTTCTACATTGTCTCTGATGATCCACCTTTAAGAAACTTTTACTCTGACCACACAGGGTTTCTTGTTAGCTTAACAAATGCTATACTTTCTTGTATCTTCTCCTTTGCTGGCGGTATTTATTCACTCTCCAGAATCTGTTTCTTCCACTAGGACACCAAAAGCAAAGGTTGGCAAATGTTTTCTGTTAAAGGCTCAAGAGGAGATATTTTAGATTTGTGGGCCATACGATCTCTATTGTTGTCTTGGTACCAAAGCAGGTATAGATATTGGATTAAAAAAAAAAAAAAAAAAAGCATGGTTGTATTCTAGTAAAACTTCATTCACCAGAACGATCAGTGGGCCAAATATGGCCCAGGTGACATACTTTGCTGACCCCTGAACTGAAGAAAAAGAAGGAAATACATACCACCACGTAGAAATACCCCTCAGATTAAAGGACTATTGGAAAGAAGTAGTAACAGGAAATCCAATGTAGGATGATACTGAGAGTTAGCTTCCTCACAAGAATAAAGAGCATGAAGAAACAAAGTTAAAGTGGGTTGAGAGAGAGAAGGAAACTATATACAGTTGATCATTGATCAACAAGGGTTTTAACAGCATACATCCATTCACATGTGGATTTTTTTCCCCAATAATTATGTGCAAAAGTACTACATGGTCCTCAGTTGGCTAAATCCGTGGATGCAGAACCATGGATTCAGAGGGCCAACTGTAAAAGTTATATTCAGGTTTTTGACTGCATAGGCTGGCACTATCAGCAAACTCCCATGTTGTTCAAGGATCAACTGCAATTACATTTCCTGATGTCCCCCCTTGAAATGAGAACATATGACTATTTTCTGAGGCGAGCACTAAATCAACACAAGTGCCTCACATTTGAGTATAACATCCATTTTCCAAATGATACTAGTTATCTTGTTTTATTTGTTGCTGCTCTGTCTCCAGCCCACACTCCTATTCAATGCTTCTTTATAGGTGCCTCTGAGGGTAACTGTTGAAAACAGACCCTCCAACTTCCATAAGCTAGACAGGAACATTTATATAATTTTTATACCCAGAGTGTTCTTCTCCATTGGAGAAACAAAAATTGTCAAGTGGTAGAATGTGCTAATAAAGTTAACCAATTCTTTGAAGACTCTTGAATTTTGAAGAAGTGAATCATAATCATGGTAGAACTTCAGGTTTCACAAACCAGGCAACTGTGAACTAGAATTAAAATATAGGGAGCCTTCTCTGATGTACTGCAGAGAATAACGCTCTTCTAATTCAAGCTCTGGCCTGCTTTTTGGCGAATTACTGAAATAAACACCTACTATTCCCTTCATTTTTAATAAGTGGCACAAATGAAGCTATGTTTCTTGGTTGTTATTATTATGTAAAGTAACAATTGGAGTAGTATGTCTCCCTAAAATATCTGAAATAGTAGCAGATAATAAAGCAGCATGTCATAGTTTTAAAAAAATGACTGTACTAGAAATTTAGATATTCAAATTCTGGTCTAGGTTTTAGACAAGCTACTTTGAAATATTTTGAGTGATACATTTAATCTCAATGAAATTCAGTTTTTTCATGACAGGAGATTGGGTGGATGATCTTGAGAAAACCTTCCATCTCAGAAATTCTGGAATTCAGTTAGGTTTTAAGTTAACTTTTTTTTCTTCCAATTGAGGTTAAATTTCCGTAACATAAAACTAATCATTTTAAAGTGAACAACTTAATGTCATTTAGTATATTCAAAATGTTGTGCAACCATCACCTCTATCTAGTTCCAAAATATTTTCATCACCCTCAAAAAGAAACCCATACCCATTAAGATGTTACTCCACATTGCCCCTAACCCCTGGCAACCACCAATCTGTTTTCTGTTTCTATGGATTAACCTACTCTGGATATTTCAAGTAAATAGAACCATACAATATGTGATCGTTTATGCTTGACTTCTTCTAGCATAACATTTTTGAAGTTCATTCACATTGTAGTAAGAAGTACATTTATTCCTTTTTATGGCCGAATAACACTGCATTGCACAGATACATCACAGTGTGTCTATCTACCTATCTGGTTACGGACTTTTTTTTGTTTTCATATCTTTGGAAGCAATAAATAACATAAAAACACATACATACCAAAAGTACATTTTAAAAAGGATTTGAAGGGATCTTCTGAGGGAGTCCCTTTTATCCAGAAATTGGCAAATCTCAGTGAGCCAGAAATGCAACTTATTATAACTTTTAATTCACGTAACTAATTAATTGAGGTTTTAGTGAGAAATTAAAACATACAAAATTCTATCCAAGATGAGAAAGTTTATGAAATATAAGGGTCAGGTTCTGAAAGAGAAGTAATAGAGAACACAAGTCATCTATAAGGAGCTACACTGAGATGGCTGTTCTTTTTGGTAATATTTTACCTTGATGTGATCTTAAGCAGTTACTTAATGAAATGCAAAATACTGATTTCTTTCCATTACACTGGACACAGTTGTTTTAAATCTGAGTTCAAAATGGCGAAAATGCAACTATAAGAAAACAGTTAACTGAATTGTTTATTTTTATAAAAGTACTACTTTATACATGGAAAATGACTAAGCTGAAAGCTCCTGCTTTATCACTGTAAGTGGTCAGTGTTTCTGTTTTTGATAAAAGACAAACTTCAAACCATTTTCTGTGACACAGGAAAGAGCTAAACTGTCAGTAAATGCACTTGTATTGACCCTGACATTTTCTTCTTAGGTGCTTCCAGCATATCAAAAGGAGATGATTGCTTTTAGACTTGAATAATTTCTTTATTGCTGAAGCTGACACTGATTGCAGCTGGATTAGTATCTATTCACTCATAATGGTAGCACAAGAAGTCAAAAAGGTAGAGATAGTCCTTGCCATCAGATATGAAAACTTCAAGGCATTAGAAGCTTCACATGTTAAGTATTATTTTTCAGATATCACATAATACTTATACATTATTTATCTTCTGGCTATTATTAATTTATCTGGTTTGATATAATTTTTAAAATAAGAAAACTGACTAAAACACATTTTTAGTGGGAGGGTAGAGTGGATGCTTAGCTCAGTGGTAGAGTGCATGCCTAGCATGCACGAGGTCCTAGGTTCAATCCTCAGCACTTACACTTAAAAAAATAAATAAATAAGGAAACCTTATCACCAGCCCCCCCTTCCAAAAATAAAAATAAAAAGTAAAATGTATTTTTAACACTGATATAGGACAGTAGTTCTCAAAGTGTAATTCCTAAATCAGCATCTTTGGTATCACCTGGTACTTGCTAAAAATGCAAATCCTTGGTCCTACCTCGATCCTACCCCAGATCTACTGAAACAGAAACTGTGGGAGGGACACAGCAAACTGTTTTCACAAGCCCTCTAGAGGATTTTGACACATATTGCAGTATGAAAACCACTGATCTAGAACAATGAAATACCTACTCATTATCCTTAAGACTTTTACTCCATTATAAAGAAACTTAAAATCTTTATGAAGATGGCAAAAGGGGGGCGCACAACAAAATATGAAACTTGACTGTAGTGGAGTTGTGTTTCTTTGTTGCAAGAGGTAGCTCTGATATTGTCTACTTAAAAAAAAAATCAGAGGTAGCTTTGATATCTAGAGACAAAAAAAATCAAAATTAGTTTTCTTGCAGTTATGGCATCAGCCTGAACACAGTCATTCTGCTATTCTCTATTTTAAATATTGGGCTTCTGAATTATTTCCCATGAAAACAGGGTTCTGCAGTCAAAAATATTTGATCTATAATAAACCCACTTTGCAGGTATGAAAATTAAAGCCCAGAGAGGTTGCTCTACTTGCCTAAAGTCATATAACTAAGGATGTGAGGAGGCACTTGCGTTCCAGGCTACTGACTTGTATGTCTGCTTACTTGTTTATACACCCATTGCTATGGTCCACAATAAATAAGACAATTTTGGAAAACAAAGATGAGGTAAAATATAACCCAGAACAAGTTAAAACACGGCACAGGAGACTTAAATTGGCTCTGAATTTGGTTCTAAGTTTCTTGACAACTAAAGCTAAAAGTAAGACATTTAGTTACCTGGCTTTCATTCTTGAAAAGACGAGAAATTCCACTTTCATATGAGAAACATTTGGTTCTAAAATATACTTCTCATACAGTGCTTAACATACTGAACACTGATTAATACAGAAGACTATGCTGTTCTCAATAACTTCAAGTCAAATAACTCATAAAGACAAAACAATTAGAGTGGTATCAGACTTTTCAAAACAAACATGTAGCAAGGCAACACTAGAACAGCACATTTTTAAAAATTCAACGAAAGAAAGAACTAATCAAGGATTTTTACATCCAACCAAGCTGTCCTTTAAATGTCAAGACAACAGGAAAACAGTTTCAACACACTCATGAGAATTCTGTACCCATGAATCTTTTTGAAGAATTTATTACAGCAGTTAAAATGAAGGTAAACATTAAAAAATATATACATGTACATCTATGACTAAAAATAGGTGGTAGATGAGAGTTAAAGGATACTAATGAGTCAGATAGTAAGTGGTTAAATAAAATAAGAGGACTTAGAAAAGAATACTAGAAAAGGTGTTAAGTATAGGTAACCACTAAAACAAAAATACAAATAAGCTCAATAAACACACACAAAACACTTAAATTTTAATTTAGAAACAAAATTGTTTTGTTATAGGCAAACTTGATGAATGAAGTTAGTGACAACATTAAAAAAAAAATCATGTCTTTAAACAGGACTATATAAGCTCAATGAACACCTAACATCACTGGCAAATAACAGGTGACTAATAAATATACATGAAAATGAGATAGATCTTTATTTCTGGTCAAATGTGAATAGTATTCTATATTTTAATCTAGAAATGCTGTCAAAAGCAATGCCATACTTTTGCTCTAATTAAACAGACTAGCCAATCTTCACCATAACATATTATTGATTCCAAAATACTTATTCAAATGGAGTAGATTATTTAAGAGTCAGAGATTAAAGAAAACTTCATTTATTATAGCTATTTCTAACTATAGACCAATTTTAATTAGAGAAAATTAAGAAAGCTAAAATATAAAGGTGAACAGTGATTCAAACAAGAAACAAGCTAATCTATGCAAAAACTCCTATGAAGTTCAGAAAATGATAGTACCATGTATCTAATGGGGAGATGATTAAAAGCTGAACTATGAGGCTCCCATTCACATCCCAGAGAGCCAGACAAATATCCTTCCATTACTTCTGAAGGACAATGGAGAGAAAGTAGGCTAGGAAAGAACTGGAAAGATTTCACACCCAGGAACTCCAAGCATAAAGGAAGACAGGGTTCAAGATGAAATGAAGTGCTAGGCTGAAAACAGGCCAAGGTGGTTATGCGAAAATCTATATACCAGTCAGCCCTTCAGACCCTTTTCCTGACTAGCACTCAAGCTTAAGTTCACCCAAGCAGAAAACTGGAGGATCCAATCTTATGTGGAGAAACTAAATAGCCACGGTCTCTTCTACATAAAAGCTGTCTTTTATTTAAATACTCTAATGTCAAAAACTCCCATCTTGTGCATAGTCTAGTCAGGTATTTAATGCCTCATTCCTAAATATAAATGGACAAGCAGCATCGCCAGATATTTGGGAAGAGTCTTCAACAAAAAGTGAAGATATTAAACAGGAATTTCAATAAACAGAGGAAACGGGGAAAAAAAGTCAAGAGAAAAAGAATGAGAATAGTAGATGGTCAATCCAGGAAGTCAAATTTCTAACACAAATTCCAAAAAGAAAGAATAGAAAAATTGTAGGAAGGAAATCATGAAAGGAATTACATTTTGAAATTCATCAGAACTTTCTTACTGTCTAGATTTACAGGAACTAGTAAAGTAACGCAATGAATAAAAATAGACCTACACCATTATTACTTATCAGGAAATTTTAGAAAAACACAGATAAACATAGAGAAAAATCAGAACATACAATGGCTTTAAAAAATGGACTGAGACTGCTCAAAAACAACATTTGATGTTAGAATACAACAGAGCAATCATTTCAACATTCAAAATGAAATATTCTTTCTAGAATTCCATATGCAGGCAAACTATTAATCTAGACAGAGAATAAATGATGGAAATACTTTGAAATATTTAGGTCTCTAAATATTTATCTCCCTTGTATTTTTCTCAGAAAGTTAACAGAGGATGTGTACCTTCAAAACAAGAATTTAAGTTAGAACCCATGGGATTCTAAAACCGAGGATTCAACACAGATCAGAGATGAAGAGGATTTCAGGATGATAGTGAAGGAAAGGCAAAAGCTTGAAGCAGAAAAATGAAGGGCCTCAGGAGCAAAGTCTTTAGGAAAAGAAAAAAAAAAAGAAGTAAAAAAATCACCACTATTTTCTTTAAAATGCAATGGATACAGGGTAAAAAGCTAAGAGGTCAAGTATTTTAAAGCAAATTTTAAAAGGAAAAATGTTTTTAAAGGCAAGATGGCAAAATCTTAGTTATTGTTATATCTCAATAATGGATAGATGGGGATTCATTATACTATTTTTGCTACTTTGTATGTGTTTGAAAACATTTGTAATAAAATAAAAATGTAAGGAAGTGGAACGCACCAAATAATGATATTTTATTCAAACAACACTCATTGTCTTCTACCTACCAGGCACTGTGAAAGAAAGCACTGCCTGATCTTTACCTCAAATTAGAACTATCAAGACTTTTATAAATAGCTTAAGTAGTAAAGACAGATTTTCCCCCTTATGTTCATTTTAAGTTGACACTGTATTTAATATTTAATTGATAAATACTTTTATATTATCAAAATCTTACTATTAGAATTCTTACAGGGTGATTAATATTGGGTGACTCAATGTGTCACATTTTTTAAATAAAAAGAAGACATTACATTCCATACAGAAATACACAATTCTTCCTGTAATTAACAAGTAAAAATGAAAATAATCACAGATCATTGGGTGCAAATATGTTCTAATACCTGATATCTTAATGTGTACAGCACTATTTCCATCCTAGGAAGTAATCTGTGAGTTACTAAGAAAAAAATCAATAGAGTTTTCAAGCTAGACGTTTTGGGGATCATCTTGTTTAAGCCTACCAGGAGAAAACTAAGACAAAGATAAGATAACTAACTGACTTGTCCAAGGATAAAACAAAAATAAAAAACTGTTATTAGGCAGAGATGAATGGTATTGAAATCTTTGGATTTTTTGGATCATATCAATTAGGAGATCTAGGCTGAAACACTGGATCAAATATTTTTTTTCCTCTTATTTACTAGAAATACAAAAATAATTTTAACTAAAAGCTTAAATTAGGCTCTGAAGCTTTGATCTAGTTGTGGCAGTGTATTCTGGAGAACATATACTGCATAGGGGTATAGTATCTCTGGTACCATCTAGATATAAAGAAAGAATGTAAATAGACAAAAGACTGCATTTTCAACTGCAATTTTCTTCTGTATAATTAAATTTGTGGCTGTTGGTAAATCTCTGGCAATATTTTGTGGTTTAACGTAGCTCTACACTATCATTAATTGCATAACACATACCATATGTTGAACTTATTCAAAGCTAGTAAGTAAGTATCTTTACAGAAACACATTGATAAAATCAATACTGCAACAAATGCAAAAAGCATTATTTTGTCAAACACTTTTTATCTAATTTGGCAAATCTTTCGAACACATTAAAAATACTTATTTTCTTCCTTATTGAAATATTTTCCAAATTCAGATGCCATGGATTTGAAAAGAAGGAATAAAGGGAAGAAATTTTTAAGTATAGAGATTATGATTGGTAAAATTATTCATTTTCAGAATAATTGGTTAAATGTTCTAACGTGTTCGAAATATGGGCTAAAATATTATCAAGATAAGGTAAAACTGATGTGGGCCATCTGTGATTCAACAAACTTATAAAAATATAAAAACTCAGAATAATTTTACATGATTTAAAAAAAAATCTCTTTAAAAGAGTATGCCAAACCTCAGTATATTATTTGTACTTTCACAAGACTTTTTCTCCCTGATATTTCATGGTTTCAGTAAGTTAGATACAATACTGTGTCTTAGGTTTTTTTGGAAAAAAAACAAACCTGTGCATTCTGTATTAAAGTTATTAATCCTAATCTTGGTAACATTTAGAATTGTAAAATTTTAAAGCAGTCTTTTCCTTTATGTTTTTTGTGTCCTGCTCAAGAAATCACTCCTCACCCTCACAGTCATACAGATAAGCTTCAATGTTATATTCTAGAAACTAGGTTTTTTAACTTAAATATTTAGATTGATAATCCACTTGAAATTGTTTTTTGTGTTTGTTGTAAAAACAAAAATTCAGTTTCATTTTTTTCCTTAAGAAAACATAATTATCCCAGCACCACTTATCGAATATCAACCATTTCTTCACTGAGCTGCAATGCCAGCTCTTTCATAAATCAAGTTACTGTGTATGAGGGGGTCTGTCTCTGTTCTCTCTATCCTATTCCAATATTCTACCACTGTGCCAACAGTACACTGTCTAAATCATAAAACTGTGGGAAAAAAAATGTTGGCTATATGGTGGGATATGTCCCATCTCCCCTCATTGTCCTTCTTCAAGAGTATCTTGATTTTCTTGGCTTTTTGCTATTCTATAGAAACTTGAGGTAAAGTTCTCACAAATATTTTCATTTTGATGGGAGTGACGCTGACTCTATGCCTCACTGTAGGAAGGACTGACATTTCTAATGACAAAAAAATGTTCAATTTATGAATGGTATAAGACTGATATTTTTGATGTTAGACTCAAAATTTTAACAGTCAAAAATAAAAGTATTTCCTTAATAGTAGAAAGTGATTTAAAAACTATGGCAAATTTTCCCTAGATATCACCAAGGCTTAACAGAGAGTAAATCTGATATAAAGTGCTTGAGGATAGTAGTAAGAATACATAAAGTTACATCCAATTTGATTCCTACTGAGTTCAGATCATTAAATGAACTGGTACTTATGTATTATAAGAAAAATTCCTCCTAATATGGAACACATCCTTAGCCTCTTCCTTATTTGAAATTCCTGTAGAACACCGGGCATACAAAAATACTCCTTATTCAAATATGAGGAAAAAAAAAAAAACCTAAAAAACAAAAACAAAAAAACACCCAAACCCAGACTAGAACCTGTACCTGGATGAAAAAAATAAACTATCAAAAAAAAAAAAAAAAAAAGACAAATGAAAGAAATTTAACAGAAATACATATCAAAGGAACAAATCCGAATTATAACCAAATACATAGACAAATTTAATACAGCAAAGATCTGTATTAACCAGAGATATAAAAGTGTGGAGGAAAGATAATTAAAGGTATTAACAGAAGGTATAATATAAACTGTCTGGGTTCAAAGGAGAAATGTAAAAGAAAAGTAAAACCATCACAGAAATGGACAAAAGACATTGCTAACAATGTAGTAAATGAAATAGAGGTCAGGATTGGGTAGAGTAAGCAAAATGAATTGGGAATTAATGAAAACAATAAAATAAATTAGTGAGAAAATGACAGAGACACAGGACTTTAAGGGCAATGGAAATACTCCATATGAACTTATTTACCAAACAGAAACACACTCACAGACATAGAAAGCAAACTTACAATTATCAAAAGGAAAGCCAAGGGGTGGGGGGAGATGGGAATAAATCAGGAGTTTTGGATTAATATATACACACTACTATATATAAAATAGATAAACAATAAGGACCTACTATATAGCATAGGGAACTATATTCAAATATCTTGTAATAACCTATAATGGAAATGAGTCTGAAAAAGAATAGATAGATACATATATATGTATAACTGAATCACTTTGCTGTACACCTGAAACAAAGACAACATTGAAAATTAACTATACTTCAATTTTTAAAAAATGGTTAAAAGATGTATTTGGAGATACCAGCACTCACTTTCAACCAAATCTCTATCCATATCTTCCCATAAGCCACAATAACAACAAGGAATGCAAACAAAACACACAATCATGTCTTCAGCATTACTAGGGCACAGAATAAATAGTAACAGTAGAACTTAACTTTAATGTTACACCTGTAGTTTCAAAATTGCTAAATTGCACTCCTTTGGTAAATTTACCAATGAAAGAACAGTGTATATATACATTTTTTAAATATCTTTTTTCTTACAGTATTTAAACAAAATACTGTTTGCCAGAGTTATTTAAGTTAGCTGCTTTCTTCCCTAGTAAAGGTACAGCAATTAAAAAAAAAAAATCCTTTGATGAACCAGCAAAAATATCAAGGTATGTGTAGGATGGAAGATGGGGCACAATCAGTTTGATCTCACTAATTCAACAAATGTTTGTTAGATACAAACTAAGTAGTGAGCACTAACCTAGGCTTCTGGAATTCAGCAGTGAACAAATCAGACCAAATCCTTTTATTATTAATGTCTGTGTTCTATTGGATGGAGACAGACCAAAAACAAATAAACCAAGGACTACCTATACCAAGTGATAGAAAAATGAAACTAGTTAAGGGAAAACAGTCACCAATGAAGAGGAAAGAAATACATGCGTGTGCAGACTGTCCAAAGCATCATCTAAAGCTATAAGACAATGAAGCAATGGCCATCATCTCCTCAAGGAATGAGAGTCTAGCCATGAATTTTATTTCTGATTAAACTGCCATGTAAGTATAAAGGAAACAACATTTTTGACATAAAAGAACTTCAGGAATTGTTTCTATATGACTTTTTGAAGAAATCACTGAGAATAAACTTTAACAAGAGATGACTATTATTATGACTCTTTTTAACTATGAGTAATAAGAACAAAAATCTGAGCGGGTGAGAGTGGTCATGATTACAAAACAGAATGTAAATATTAATAAAATTTGGAGCACACATGCTCTCTCTTTATTCCTCTCAGTAGTTGAGAGAGAAAGTGAGAGATTATGATATTAAGTAAGATTTCCTTATCTTTTATAGTCAAGGGTCAAGAAGATTCTAAAAGTTGGTAGATCATGTAACTGTAGTTTAAGTATACTTAAAAATACAAAGGGAAAGAAACAATGTGTGAAAGACAATGAGGAATTCCTAAGAATCAATAGTTAATATTTTTAAAACAACCCTTAATTATTTTATATGAAGTTACAAATGTAAAGTCAATCATCAAAATAAAAATACAAGCCATAAAACTTATTGGAAAACACACACACACACACAAGCTGAACTAAGGCAGAAGTAGAGGGCTGAGGGGGAAAGCGACCATGTGAAAGATAAAAACAAAAAAACCTTATAAATAGAAAGTGTAATATAAAATTGCAGAACTCACTCCCAAAATATCTGCTTTAACTAAACATTTTACATAATAAACATGAACTACTGATTCATACAAGAGTAAATCCTAAACACATTTTGCTAAGTGAAGAAGCCAGATCCAATAGGCTACAGATTGTATGATTCCATTTAAGAGACATTCTAGAAAATATAAAACTGTAGAGACAAAAAGCAAATTAATGTTTCTCAGGAGTTTAAAAGCAGGGGTTGTTTCTATAAAGGAACCATACCTTAAAATTTTTAGGGTAATAGATATTTTGTTTGGTTCTTTACTGGTGAATTCATGATTCCATATTTGTCAAAACCTAGAAAGCTGTACACAACAATGAGTTACTTTTAGGGAATGCAAATTGAAAAACAGCAGTTAGGATGCTGGGGAAACCTAGGGTGGTTACATATCCAAAAGAACTGAAAGCAAGATCATGAAGAGATATTTGCACATCCATGTCAATGAAGCATTATTCACTACAGACAAAAGGTGGAAGCATTATTCACTACAGACATAATCTAAATGTCTATCAAGAGGTAAATGGAGACAGTGTGGTATAAAAATGAGACATATACACAGTGGAATATTATTCAGCCTTCAAAAAGAAGTCCTGTTGTATGCTACAACATGGGTAAACCTAGAGGATATTATGCTAAGTGAAATAAGCCAGTCACAAAAAAAGACGAATGCTGCACGATTCCACTCATACCAGTTATCTAAAATAGTCAACACCCTTAAGAACAAAGTAGAATGGTAACTGCCAGGGGCTGTGGGGAAAAAGAAGTTATTGTTAAATGAATATGGAGTTTCAGTTTTACAAGATGAAAAAGTTCTAGAGATCTGTTTCACAACAATGTGCATATAGTTAACACTACAGTGCTGTACATATAAAAGTGGTCAAGAAGGTAAAATTTGTGTTATATGTTTTTGCCCCGTCCCCCTCCACTCAATAAAAAAACTAGATGATAAACACACACACACACACACACACACTCATTATTTGGATTATGATTTGAACAAAACTGTAGACTGAAAATTATTTTCACTGAGATGATAGGTAAATTTTAATATGGACTAGATATGAGAAGGTACTAAGGATTACTGTTAATGATGATAATATATATATGAAGGTTGGTGTTGGGAATATAGGGGTTCATTATGCTATTCTATTTATTTTTGTGTATGATTTCAAATTTTCCATAATAAAATGTTCAAATGATTATAGATTTTTACAGCTGGAAGAAACTTTAAAGATAATCCTATTCACTTTCTAATTTTATGAGAAGTGTAGACCTAGAAAGTTTATTAAACTTGTATTATATAAATCAGTGGCAAGACTATGATTAACGTATGAAACGCCATTTGCCACCTAATGCTCTATCTAGAACACAATACTGACTCCTTCATAAAAGCTCTATTAATTAACATAGAATATATATCATAAATTGTACTGGTTGCCTCTGTAGCTAGCTAACACTTAAAATTGTTTCACTAACAATTATTATTAAAACAGGCATGACAGCATATCATATTTGAAAGGATCACTTAATATTATTTAAGAAGGTTTGGAGAACATAAGTTTATTAAAGTTGTAAAGAAACTTTTGGTTCATTTTTATTTGGGCTCCTCTCCTCACTCAACAACATCAAAAACTAACCAAAGACATACCTAATAAGTGATCTTCAAAAATAAGAATGGCACTAAGTCAGTTAAGGCATTGCCTTTATCTTGAGGAGAAGGTGGGGGAAGGCTCTCTTTAAGAGTCATAACTGTACATCAAGTACCTTCCTAAAGGCCTTTTAACATCACTAGCTACACAACCACCTTCTCCCTCTCCCAATCAGAATCACTGACCACCTGGGACTAGAGATGGTACTGAAGGGTACTCAAGGGCATTTGAGAAGTAGAGTTCTACTTTAACAGTGTAATAAAACACAAAGAGGTCAGAGGAGTAAATTACCTATATAATGTAGTTAGAACTAATGAGGAAATGTGTTATAGAGGAAAAGATAGGTACCTGGGTTTGAGAACCAGCTGTCAGTAACTAATGAGATGTGACCTATCTAGTTCCATACAGAAACTATTTATCTTATTTAACAGAAATTATCTGAGACTATAAACTAAACTATCATACAAATATAACATTTTATGTAAATTGTAATTCCAGGGTACTACAAGATCAGCTGATGGTTTATATATAATTGTAAACAAAAATGAATAATTAAAATTAATATCTTTATAAAAAATATTTGCCATGAAAAATGCAAACAGAAAAATGTAAAATGAAAAGTGAAAAGTTGCCCATAATCCTTTTTTCCTAGAGATAAAAAGAAAAATGATCAGTTTTACTATTAATTCTCAACTACTGTAAAAAAGAAAAGCATTAATATATTATTATTCTGTAATTTTTTTTTTACTGTAATACAGCACTGAATGTAATATATGAAAAATTTTTATTTTATTGTTTTGGATTCTAAGTAGCAATGACTGGCAATCTGGACTGTGAAATCAAAGACACAGTGAGAGCCCAGGAGATACAAATAATCCATAACTTTAGGTTAACATCTGTTGTGGCTTCATGTACTATTAATTCAAGACAGAGGTGTCCACAATGGTAGTTCATCATTTTTCACTGCACCAAGTCTGAAATACCATAGCAACTCACAGTTTCTCTGATAACAGACTTACAACAGCAGTATAGTGTTAGAAGGTTATTTAAAAGGTAAAGGGACCAGTAAAAGCATCCATAAATTTCATTTTAATGCTAAAAGATGCCAGTGTCCTTTTCTTTGAGGTCATTTACCTTTACTGAAATAGTATAATAGATAAAATAATCTTTAAAAGAGGTGGGTAATTCTATTGCTGGATCAATAACCAATACTCACAAAAGGGAAAACTTTGACTTCTGTATTTTCCAAAAATACCTAAAGATAGTAATTTAAAAGTATATACAGACACATTAATACAACCATATATATTCACTTTATCATCTTACTCTTCTTTGGAAGATATGCAATTTTACAAACTAATTTTTTTACCTACCCTTGTTAAATTGGATTGAGAATTTTATTTATTGCGTGTAAATACTACTAAATCACCAAACGTCTCATGTAACAGATATCAAATGAAGACATGACATTTCAGCTAATGAAGCAAAGCCATTTATCTTGAAATTTTCTTGCTATAGAAAGAGGAACCTTTAAATGTGGCCTTAAGTTTGCAAAAATCACCAACTTTAATCTATCCACTTTCTTTTGACCTTTACACTCAACCTCAAAAAAATGTTCAGCAACATAAATTCGATCTCAAAAGGCTGCTGCAGATCTCATTTTCTGCTGTTTTTCCATTAGGTATTTATGGGACTTGCTAGTGTTACAAGGGACTAGTAAAACGCCAAAGTAATCCTGCAGTTCCTGTGTATGAATTCAGCTTTTCCCTTTGAGATGATAACTTTTTTCCCCCCTTGCCAAGGCCTTTTCAGAATCGAATATAAAACTAAGACTATAGGTGTAATGTGCTTTTTTAAGAGGTAGGATGGGTGAGTTGGGACAGGGCAGGGGGAAAGAACATTAACTAGGTTTAGCAGTTCAACTATTGAAACAAACAAATTTTTAAGCCATTAAGGTAGCTTGTTACACATTTGTACTAATTGAAATCACAGCTTGATCACACAAGATAGAAACTGAATCCAATGAATTCTGAAGTTTGAAGATCTCAGCTGTGTGCATGCCTTCTCTTAACTGCACAGGAAACCAGCTGCTTCCATTTATGAACTGTATTGAACACATGTGCTCCAGTATACCCATGACATAACGTGTAACACTATACTTTCAAACAAGCTTGCCAAGAAGCGGGAGGGTGTACAAATATGTTAGTAAGGCAAAAAACATTATATATACTTATTCTTTTCAAAGGTTAGTAGGAAAAAAAAGAAGTTCGAGTTGTGTTTCCATTAAAGGGCTTCATATTCCATTACAAAATAGAAAAATCGGTAAACTTAAAGACATCAATTCCCTCATTATAAACATAGAAGCTTATTCAGAGTCTAAGTATAAATCAAGTCTGAGAGAAATATTAAATTAGTCAGCCATACCTATCACTCATTCACCACAGACAAGGGACTATATACCCATAGGACATTGGGCTATGAGACTAAAACTTTCCATCGTTTATATAAAACAAGGCCAAATTCTCCCCATTTCCTCCATCTCAGTTAATGGAAATTCCATCTTTTACCTATTTCTTTCTTGTACCTTACTTCCAATCCAAGAGCAAATTCTATTACATCTACCTGCAAACTATATTCAGAACCTGATCGCTTCTCACCACTTCCACGGCTCATAACTCAGTTCAAGCCACCATCTCTCTTCCTTGCATTATTACAATGCCCTCCAAATCAATCTCCCGCCTTCTATCTTTGCCCCATTCAGTTCCTTGTCCACGACAGCAGCCAGAATAATCCCACTAAAATATGAGTCAGGTTATGTTTATTCTCCACACAAAACCCTCTAAAGGCCTTTTATTTTATTCAGAGTAAAATAAAGTCTTTACAATGGTAAAGTCATATTCAATGTGTCCCTTAATTCTTTCCCCCTATTAACGTCACCTCCTACTACTTTTCCCATTGCTCACTCCGCGCCAGCCCTATTAGGCTCCTTGCTCTTTCATCAGCATGCTCGGCTCCTTGTATAGAGCCTGGGCACTTGCTGTCTATTCCCTGTGTCTACTCCCTGTTTTTCTCCCTAAGATGTGCATGACTGGCTCCTTTAACTGCTTGAAGTTTTATTTAAACACTACTTTCTTGGGTGAGATTTTCCTTAATGGGGTTACTTAAAAGTACAACCCCTCTCTTGAGACAGAACTCCTTTATCCTCCTTTTGTATTTTATTTTTCTCCATAGCTCTTATTATCATCTAATACACTACATATTTTGTTAAAAGTCCTATACACTAAAATGTAAGCTCCTTGGGGGCAGCAATTTCTACTGTTTTGGTCAGTACTGTATTTTCAGCACCTAGAAAAGTGCTAGGCACATAGTAACTCTGTAATGGGAATAAATTAAGCATATAAAACAACATTTAAATTTAAGGACATTTCTAAAGGTACGGTATCTTTTGAACTTATGCTTCTGTATCTCCTCAGTAAAAATAACTAAAAGTTTATGGAATGTTCTTTCAAGGTATGATGGAAACAAACATAAAGGAAAAACTCTAAAATATCATTCCATGAATTGTTTATAGATTCTTATTTGAATAGGCTTAAGAACATATTTTCATACTGTTATTAAAAAGACCAAAATTTCCAGAAACTAGAACACAAAGGACACAGGAAAAACTGAGTGCCATATATGAAACATAACTTAGGTATATTTTTGAAAATTTCCTCAGTAGTCATTGTTAGCACAAATGCTTTATATGTATAACTTTGTAATCATACAAATAAAACGTGTACAGGAATTTTTGGGTGTCTATTAGAATACACCACTTCAGAGCAATCATAAAAGCAACAATATTTTCTCATTCAGTAAACAAAGCTTTAGGAAGTCTGCTTACGATTTTTCTCTTATGATACATTTAGGATCTATATGTTGCAAATAACAATCTGATTTCTAAGAACATTTCCCTGAATTTTATTAGTATTTTATTTACGCCTTGCCTAATTCCTTGAGGATTAAAGTGGCTTAGAAGAATGTAAAAAAGACAAGATCATGACTAAAAGTTAGTGGTAAAGAAGAAGAAAACAGAATAAACCTTAAATCCATGCCGTAAGTTGCACAGCACAATTTTGCTGTTAGTTTTCTAATAATCGTGCAGAAAAGGAAAAATACACTGATACGATTAAAAATGTACGAAAGATGGGCAAATCTATAAACAGTACAGAGATTCTGTTTTAAAAATATAAAAAGACCACATTATAAAACATAAAATAACCACACTAGATAGAAATTTCTCAAGAACTTCAGGTGTAGTTTTCCATGTTTATTGATGAAATCTGAGTCGTAACTATCTTGGAATTCCAGAACAGTTTAAAAGCATCACAAATCCTTAAATCTATGAAATATGGAGAAGTTAATTAAAACTTCTATTTTTATCTTAAAGCTATATAGGTTTTTTTGTCTCTACTATTAACTACTCTTCTCATTTAAAGGTAATTTTTCAGAAATACTCCAAGGTCTCATCATTTCAAAAGGGCAACTGCTATTTAATAAGCTGTAAAGAACAACAAAATAAGTCAAAATGGATGCTAGATAGTTGACTAGACTCATTCACTATCTAAAACCATGGCAAATGTGAGTCAACTATGAAAGCTAACTTCGTGAATGGCAAGAACTACCTTGTTCTTTCATTTTTAAATAAATGACTCAACTATGACTAAACTGTAAAACTTTACCTGCTAAACAAAAATTACTTGAATTTTTGAAATTAGACATGAAACATACATTACTTAATGAATTACTTTCCAAAACTTCAGTATTTATTTTAGGAGAAAATGTGGCCTTCTACATTAAAAAAAAATTTTTTTTCTCTGTCATCTACAAAATTTTAGAAAAGCTCTTCAAATGTACTTTTTATTTTTCTTTTACAAATGTACTCTTAAAATAGGTTTGATTTTTCCTGGGAGTACCATGAAAAAGAGTTTTTTCTTTATATTCTATATGACTTCTCCTTGCTTTTCCAAATTGTTAAAATTTTTTTCACATTCCCTATAATACGTCCATAATGTAGATAGACTTTATCTGAAAAACAATATTAATAATACCACATTATCCAAACAATGTTCTAAATTTGCTGGTGATTAGGACTTGGAGTTCTGGTATAAAAACAAAACAAACAAACAAAAAAGACATACAACAAAGAGATTAGAGTATTCTCAAAACCTATAAGGCATCTGTATAAGATTTAAAACAGACATATGCTTTTAAAGTCAAGAACTTTCAAATGCAACAGTTAATCCACATAATAATTCAACAACCAACATAGGTTCAAAGTTCTAACAGATACCATATGCAACCTGTAATAAAATCCAAGTTAAGATATTTTCAAGCAACAGGATAATTTCATTTTCCATTTTAAGTACCCATTTATTTTTAGTTAACAGGCTACGATACAGCACAAGAAAATGCTGTAATTATTGTACAATAAAATTCTAGTACATATAAGATATTTTATTATTAAGAAGCTAAGATTTGGGAAACAAAATTGCAGAAACACTTTTCTATATTTACTACAGAACATAATGCATAATGAATTTACTATTAATTGTAAAAAATCATAAAGCCTAATAACTGTTAAAAATAAATCTAAGAAAGTGAATGAAATAGCAGGAAGTTATATTTATCCTAGAGAATGTATGAGTTCCAAATTATTGTGCATTATATTGAATTCTGGCTACATGTAAAACTCTACGTCAGTCATAAAGGGAATATATGCTTGTAAGATGTTATGCTACTGCAATAGAAATTACCAAAAAAAAAAAAAAAGTATTCAGATAGGAAAGGATCAGAGATGTATCTAAAATATTTCATGTTTTAAATTGGAAGGAAACAGTTAAATGAAGTGCAAATAGTACTGTCAGGATATTTTTCCTTTCCAAAATAAAGAAGCAAAATCTTTGTTCTGACAATCATAACAAGAGGGCTATATAATACATTCAGACTAGGAAGGTGAGAAAAGTTTTTAAATGGAATCAATGTGCAGAAAAAATCAGATGTCAGCTGAGCAAAACAAGAAATATATTTATTGTTTTTTGCTAACAGTTTTTGAGACAAAGGAACAAGTGTCTGGCAGTTGAACCAAAAAAAGTAGGGAATTTGAATGGCATTATTAAAAGGAAGTATCATTTTCTATTTCTGGTTTCTCAAGTTTATAGTTGGTTTACTCTAAGGACTTACTCTAAGTATTCCTTACTTTAATCACAGAAGATGCTCTGTAAATCTAAAGACAGAAAACTGGCATCCCCATCAGCAGTATTTCAATATCACAATAGTGTCTTTTATTAGAATCTCAATACTCCTAATTCATTCATCTGCTAGACAGAATTTCCTGGCTAACAGTCCATTGTGATGACATAATTTCTGACAAAGGCATTCTCAGTAAAATGGAGACTACCAGGACTAATCATTATAGTCTTACTCTAAATATTTTCTTAAGCTATTTGTAATTCATGGGATAATAGAAACACTTCACTACGACATCCACATCACATCATGTTACCCTGGAGGGCCAACTTCACAGAGGAAAAGATACAAAAACCTTGCAGATTTCATGTTTGTTAGGGACAATTTTGCTTACACCACAGTTGTTTGCAGCAGAGTGTCTAAATTGTACATGGCGGGGATAAGGCAAATAGGATAACATGGCACTCTGAGTGAGATGGAACCAATTAAATTGAATATAAAATCGTAACTGAAATTTTAGAAAAAACTAAGCATCCTTGAATAGACATCTCTTCATTACTTGCATTATAAAAAAATCTAATGTAATCAATGAACATCTACAATCTACAAAGTTAATGAAAAATCATTTTACATTCATGCAACTTAAAAAAAATAGCAACAATACTGTACGTGTTGAGGTAAGAAATAAAATCAAACCAACAAATCAGACATACTGCTGTCTGAAATTTCACAACTGCAGAATAGCAGCTTATAAGCACAACAAACAAAATAAGCTACACTCTCCCCACCAGCAACAACCAAAGTGAGTTTGTGTGTGTGTATTAGTAGCTTATGTCAAAAGGACTTTTAGATACACAGTTATCACAAGGACTTTTTGTTTTTCCATTAAAAAAAAAAAACTGCCGTATCTAGGGTGAGCTTGGGAGAATAATGTTCAAAGAGCACTCAATAGCAGGTGTTCTTTTACAATATTTTCCCCTTGGAGTAGAAGAACAGTTAGGTGGCCAGAGACATAAACAGCTTCCAAACCCAGCCTCTTTCTAATTTGAAATTTCAAAATAAAACAGACTGCCTTCCATTTCTTAAAATGTGAGTACAATTAAGGGGAGAAAGTCTTAGAAGGAAGCTGAAAACAAGAAGTGATCATGCGGTTGGGGGTGGAGACACATTTAGATAATTTTTTCCTTTATTAAATCATTGGAAGAAGAAAGAACCAATAAAGGTTGGTATGCCATGTAAACAAGGAGGAAAAAAGATCTGCCTTATTTTAGCAGTGAAAATGCTCAACTCCTGACTACACAGAGCTGATATTTTTGTCCTAGTATTTTCCAAATTGTGTTCTGCTGAACCGTAGTGTCCACTGAGATGTAAAAAGATGTTCTGTGAATAAAGGACTCTGTTCAACAGTAAAGAAATCTGTTCAATTTTTGTCTATCCTTACATTTTCCAGCAATTTGGAAATGAAACTCTTTTCCCACGGTCTATAACTTGGGAAAAACTGCTTTTCACCGTTATGTTAAGGCAGGGTAATATATGTGTATGTTTAAAGAAAAAAAATCTTTTAATCATGTTTTGCTTGACCATTTCTGGTTCTTTCCCATGTCAAACCTTAGCTAATCAAAAGAACTCTGTGATTAGGGAAGAACTACCAGGTGGCCTGTGGGCTGGTCCCAAAGGAAAGGTAGATGAGTACTTCAGAGAGCAGTATGGAAAAGAAAGCTATTTACTTCTGTTTGATTTGGGGGCTGAGATAAGTGGGAGCTGGTAGTAATAGGTGTGGTAGATGGAATGGCCTAAACCAAAGTGGATCTGCATGACCTTACTAGAAGTATGGGGCAATAATAAAATTTCTGAAGCCAAGCTGAATGATGATATACACCTTTCCTTTGGAATAGGTCTCAGAATACCAACTCCTGAATGACAGAAAGGAGTAACAACTTCAAAGTGGGATGTAGTGGGAACATGAGGAATCTAAGGGATAAATCGTAAGTTAAAATCTGTTGGTCATCATTTTTAAAAAGCATGTGCATTCTCCATTAAAATGTTTTCATACAACATTTAATAAATTATTTACTTCCAATTTCACTTCCAAGAAGATGTGACATACCCCAGATATTTTTGAAGCCAGTTTGAAAGTCAGGGGCTTAAGCTGATCAAGAGAATAGTTACTAAATAAACAATCTGTTTTGTCAAGAAAATAATGATATGGGCCAATGTTTCAAATATCAATCTGTCATTCAACAAATCTTTATTGGTTATGTGCTAAACACTGTTTCTAGGGCCACAAAACATCACTACCCTTCTCATCACAAAGGCTTCTTTGTTCCTCAAAAACATCAACCATGCTGTATTCTCTGTTCCATCTGTCTGGAACATTTAGATATAAACATGATATGATATACCCCTCAAATAATGTCTCTGTCAAAAGTCCTTTCATTTAAGAGATCTTCCAAGAATAACCTTTATAAAAAGAGAGCATCCCCAATCCCTGTCTGTCAAGCTCTTATCAATTTCCCTGATTTACTCTATTATAAAGTACTTATTGCCAGAATGACTTCCACAAAGTACTTACTACCACCTGAATATATATATTATATGACTGTTGTGCTGTACCTCCTCCCCCTGCCTCTCTAGAATGAGTTTCCTGGAAGCAAGTATTTTTGTTCCTGAAGTATTCATGGTATCCAGCATATAGTATGGACCCATTTAATATCTGCTGTTGAAACTGTGAATGCTGTTGTTAGGATAGTAAGAGTATATTAAATGGAACTGACCAAGCCAGGAAGTGATGACTGAGACGAAATCTGATGGAACAGTAGAGTTAACTAAGTGAAGGAAAGTGGGAGTATGAGAGAGTTTTTCCAACAAAGAAGAATAAAACCTGAAAAAAGTCCAGTGTGGCTGGAGGTCAGAAAACACTGTCTGAAGACAGGTAGAAACCAGTCAAGGAAAGGCCTTTTTTGGAAGTCAAAAAGATTTTTTAGTTAAATTCTCCCTTCAAGAGAGGGAGGGTATAACACAGTGGTAGAGTGTATGCTTAGCATGCACAAGGTCCTGGGTTCAACCCTCCATCAAAATAAATAAATAAAAAATCTAATTACCTGCCCCCACCAACCCCTCTCCCCAACAAAAAAATTCTCCCTTAAAGATTTGCTTAGAGGAGGAGACAGAGGATGGCTTTGTGCATCTTAAAGCCAGGCCATTGCAATGTAAGATAATAAAAATCATTTCAGAAATACTCATTTAATTTAGATGAAGAAATATTTTTCAAAAAGAAAGTTAAATATTTTCTATGTTACATGAATGAAATTCACTCTTGAATCATGAAATCAAACCTGGAGCTTCTGATCATATCATTTAAATTAACAAATCACTTTACTTCTTGCCTAAATGAGAATGTCAACTCTCTAAGGTGTTCCCGATCATCGAAGGAATAGGAAGATGCTATTTACTCAACCATGAGTCCAAGTAACTACCTCTTCTAAACTGTGAGCTTGCTTTGTACACAGTTCTACTCTGATGAACCATAAAGAACTGTTTTTATTACATCAAATAAGCTACTTGTCAAATATGTTATTTCTTTTATGTATAGATTTTCTTTTTATTAGGATTCAACTTCTCTCTTTGGCATTCCCTTAATTTTGAGATAAACATACATAAAATTCAACACAGTCTAGCAAGAAATGAAAATATCTTCACAGCAAACATTTGGTGAGTGTTTCTTGAGGGCCACACATTGTTCCAAAAACTTACATATATTATCTCATTTTATCCTTATGTGGGAGGTATTTTTTTAATTTTATTTTTTATTGAAGTGTAGTTGATTTACAATGTTAGTTTCCAGTATAGAGCAAAGCAATTTAGTTATACATATACACGCATATATGTATCTTTTCAGATTCTTTTTCATTATGGCTTATTATAAGAAACTGAATATAATTCCCTGTGCTAAATAATGCGTCCTTGTGTTAGTTACTATTTTAAAGATGAAGGAAGTGAGGTTCAAAAGTTAACTTGCCCAAAGGTCACATAGCTAGTAAGCAGTGACACTTGGATTTACATCCTGATAGTTTAACTCCAAGGAATACTCTCAACTAATATAATACAGTCTTGCTTTAATACAGTATAAAGTTAACTTCCTATTAAATAGTTGTTATTACTTTTACACATATTTTCAAATTACAAGTGTAAAACGTCAAGTATTTCTATAACTGAATATGACATTTCATATACTGACTGCAATACTTTAAAATATTTCCAAGTTAACTCAAACACAGTCTAGCGATGGTTTCTTTATAATAATCAAGTACACTAATCAAACAAATTGAGTCAAGGGCTGTAATTGAAACTATGCCACTGACAAACATCAAGAAAACAACTCTTAATAAGCATTTTTTTAAATGGGGAAAGAATAGAGAAACAGTACCAGTGATTCCCAATATGTATAAATAAAGCTAAAAGATTTTTATCTAATCAACGCTACACAGCATTCCTAAAGACTTAGATGGTCCTTAACATTCTTACTCCTGATGTGCTAAAGAACAGTCCATTCACTGCAAAAGTTAAGGAACCAAAAATATGGATACCTACTAGCTATTAAAAAATTGTGATATTAATAAAGCTCTAATTAAGAGAGTCCTGCCTCAATTAAAAACAAAAGCTTAAAAAATATGCTTTTTTTTTTCAAAAAAGCAATTACTACATAACTTTTAGATCCAATTCTTGTCATTGTTCTCCAGATTCATTATAGCTTGTATTATGAATATCCACTTAAAACAAACGGGTTTTATAAAACAAAAAAAAATTTCATTAGTCCTTTAAAAATTATGCTAATTAAATATTATTAAGTTATTGAATTACAAGTTTAAAAGTTGTTACTTTTTATGAAGTCAATCAATGAAATGGTTGTTTCAAACCTTTTTTCAACAGTTTTATAGGTTGGAAAGGGGAGACAAATGAGAAGGAAAGGAAATAATCATAAAATGATGAAGTAATTTTTAAAAGCAAAATCACTGAAAGGCCACTAATAACTTCAAGTGAAATGCCACATAAAAGGTTTTAATTGCCTTAAATTTGTGAAAAACTACCCAGGAGATCAACAAATTCACATCAATGAACTGCATTATACTAATAAGAGACCCCTGGCCTCTAGCCAGAGAGAACAAACAAAATGAACCATTCTCACATGGCTGCAAATTATCCAAAAGGAAGAGAAAGAGACAAAGTCAAATTAACATGTTTGCACGGTGGGAAAAAGATCAAATATTGATCAGTCCAAGCTGAGGTAATTAAAACCATAGTCAAGGAGATGGGATGTATGTTCCTAGTTCTATAGAAATGCATCTTAAATGTTAAGCAAATTAGCTATTCACTTAGTTGGACCTTTGTTAAAAAAGAATTCAATAAAACATCTGGATAGTACCAGGTGTTTATACTTTCAAAATTTAGCAGCTTCTTGACCCTGTAAGAAATCATCTACTTTGTGTGATTTTCAAAAAGATCTATGAAATTTGGTTGATTTTCAATTAAACGTATCTCTGTTACCATGAAACTACTCACTTGCCCATATGCTAAACCATGGTCCGCACAAATGATCAGAAAGTAAAATAACTGCAAAATGAAGACAATTTTTAAATTAGTATATCTGATTGTCTATATACATCTATAAAGTATGAAACTTATATAAATTTTCCTAAATTTTATCATCATAAAACCTAGGCACTTGCCATTATCATTGCTATTTATAAATTTAGAGGATATAGTAACCTAAAAGATTGGGAAAAATTCTTACTAGTCTATAGCAAGAAGCAAACCAAAAATCTGTCCATTACTTGTTCAAAGTGAATTTTTTTCATTTAAGAGCTATTCTAATTATAACCATTAAGTGTATATGGTAGTTAAAATCAAATGTCTATATTAAAAACTTGTGGCGAGTCATGAGATACTCTAGAATTAACATAAAAATGTTCATCCAGAATCAAGTGGTCATGAAAGACTGATACTTGAAAACACCTGAAAAGAATTATTCTAGATTTATTTGTTTATTATTTATCGGAGTATAGTTGGTTTACAATGTTGTGTCAATTTCTGATGTACAGCACAGTGATTCAGTTATACATATATTTATATATTCCTTTTCATATTCTTTTTCATTATAGACTATTACAAGATATTAAATATAGTCCCCTGTGCTATATAGTAGGACCTTGTTTTTATCTACTTTATGTATAGTAGTATCTGCAAATCCCCAAAATAATAATTATTATTATGGTTCTATAGCTAAAAGGAAGCTCTCATTTATAAATTTTCTGATATATATCCAAAGGATTTTTTTCTCTATTTATAAATTCATGGTTTTAGAATGTTGAAATAAAAATAAAGGTGGTATGCCTAACCTCATTTCTTCCCACCACATTCATGTGTGTTGATCAATTAATTAGAGATTGACTTCAAAAAGTGTTTAAGAAACAACAAATCATTAACAGTATAAAGAAAGCAGCACCACAAAGCTTTATATCGTAAATTCAGTGCTTTAGAAGCTGTCAGCAAGTAGAATGAATGCCTATCTCTGAATTCTAGCTAATGACATAATCCAAACGCAGATAAAATTACAGGTTAATCTGAAAATTCCAATTCATTTATCTAAAATATCTCTCTCATGTTTTCTTGTCAACCAAATCTATTTTCTTAGTTGCAAACTTACTAAAATACTTTTTGTTTGTTCAATGTAAGTTGTATCTTTTAATCATCCATGATTATACATAGCTTAATTTTTTCATTAAATTTTTTTATTAAAGTATAATTGATTTATGTTTCAGGTGTACAGCAAAGTGATTCAGTTATACATACATACATATATATATACACACACACACATACATACACACATATATATATTTTTTTCAGATTCTTTTCCATTATAGATTATTACAAGATATTGAATACAGTTCCCTGTGCTATACAATAGGTCCTTGTTTATCTATTTTATATACAGCAGTGTATATCTGTTAATCCCAGAATCCTAGCTTATCCCTCCCCTCCCTCTTTGGTAACCATAAAATTGTTTTTGATGTCTGTAAATCTGTCTCTGTTTTGTAAAAAGTTCATTTGTATAATTTTTTGGTTCCCACATGTAAGTTTTATTATATAATATTTATCTTTCTCTAACTTACTTCATTTAGTATGATAATCTCTAGGTCCATACATGTTGCTGCAAATGGCATTAATTCATTTTTTACAGCTGAGTAATATTCCACAGTGTATCTATACCACATCTTTATCCATTCATCTGTCAATGACATTTAAGTTGCTTCTATGGGGGTAAACAGTGCTGCTATGAACACTGGGGTGCACGCATCTTTTTGAATCAGAATTTTTGTCTTTTCTGGATATACACTCAGAAGTGGGATTGCTGGACCATATGGTAACTCTATTTTCAGTTTAAGGAAACTCCATACTGTTCTCCATAGTGGTTGCACCAATTTACATTCCCACCAACAGTGTAGGAGGGTTCCCTTTTCTCGATACCCTCTCCAGCATTTATTATTTGTAGATTTTTGATGATGGCCATTCTGACCAGTGTGAGGTTTCTTTTGCATTTGTCTAATAATTAGTGGATATTGAGCATCTTTTAGTGTGCCTGTTGCCAACTGTATGTCTTCCGTGGAGAAATGTCTATTAAGGGCTTCTGCCTAGTTTTTGATTGGGTTGTTTGTTTTTTTGATATTGAGCTACATGAGCTGGTTGTATATTTTGGAAATTAAGCCCTCATTGGTCACATCATTTGCAAATAAATATACAGCTTAATTTCTGTGTAACACATCACATCTGTACTCTGAATAAATAATTGTAGCTGGTCCACAAATAAGAAGCACAACAGGCAATTGAGATGTTTAATCAATGTATTGGTTCTGATTAAGTCCTTTCAAGCCCCCTTTCCCAAAATACCAAATACAAGGAAAAGTAAGCGAATAATCACTAATATAATCATTATTTCTACATTAAGAGTTACACTCTTTCAAAAAATATTGTATTTAGTTTTTTTAACTTTCACTCTTTCTGGCATTTTACTTCTTCATTTTAGGATAGTTTTGTTCCATCATTTAGTTCTTTGTAAAAAGAGAAGGAACTACATCCATTTGTGTCAAATTCTTAATCCCAGTGAAGCTGTGACAGATGGACTGAAACAGTCACTTTAGTGCCTTTACTGTATGTTAGCCCTTCCACTCTCACCTTTTTTCTGAACTGCTGAAAAAAGTGGATCAGGTCATCTGATGAAAATGAATTGCACATCTAGATGTCACCATAGAAAAATAGATTTCAATTATAAATTTTTAGTCACAGCTCAAGGAATAGAAATTATACTCATTTTTCACCATTAGCACTTTTCAATGTACATATAATCATGTGATAAAAGCTACCAGTACCCACCAAGAAAGAGAGCAGTTAGTGAATTGTTCCACTGGAACACTGCTTTTATTGTCTCTTTGGGAAAAGGTGGAAAAGTAAATACACTGCTTTGCATTTTGTTACCTAGTTTGCAGACAACTTTACTGGCTAAAATAAACAATAAAGCAATGTTTATCTTTCTAGTAATAAAATCACTAAAAAGCCATCAGAGTAAGATATTGTTTGCTCTCTCTGCTCCCCACAAGGAAATCTCGATAATATCCAACTGACTAGTTTAAAAATGAGGATAAATTGAAAAGGAAATCATGAAAAAAATAAAAATATTATTTTATTTTTTTCATAAAATCCCAGGAAAAATTAATTTAACTATGAAAAAAAGCAGTAAAGCCATAATCCTTACAAATTTTAAAACACAAAAAAGAGAAAAGAGGTCAGAACTACTTTTTTTCTTTGATATTTTTCTAAGTTAGGAGTGGAAAAACAGTGGGAAATGAAACAATTTCTATGTATTAACAAACCATTGACCTACAAATGAAACAGGAAGGTAAAAAGATAGCACAGTTAATTAATCTTTGAACCATTTATCTAATAAGCCTTTAATCCCCAAACAAATATTTGTATTCACTAGGCTAAAATTACAGCAGTGTTCCTTTATATTCAATTGCTTTGTCCTGCTACAAAGAAAAGGTATAAAGATGACTTGTTCACTGAAAGATACCAAACTAAAGAAATTTTATAATGATTTAAGACAAAGTAACTAAGCATAATACTGAAAGCAGGAATACTGAAAACATTAAGTTTACTATTTCTTATCAATTACATGATGTATTTCAAATATTTGGTTTTTCTTATCAGTCTCAAAGGAGATATATTAAAAAAGTAAGTTCGGATTTCTTTTCTATGGTGTTTTAAGTTAATTTGGCAAGCAATATTAAGTATCTTTTAAATGCAAGGCAAAAAAGCACTGTGAAGAGATCCAAAATTGCATAATACTTATTGTTCTCAAAGGGTTTACATTCTTGTAGGGGAAGATATATTAGAAAATGACTTTCTCCAACTTAGGAATTGGGACTGTATTGATTCTTCTTTTTCTTCTTCTTTTTTTTTTTTCCGGTATATGTATTTTTATTGAATTATAATCAGTTTACAATGCTGTGTCAATTTCCGGTGTACAGCATAAGGATTGGGACTGTATTGATTCTTAACACTAATTTAGATATGATGCTCTGACTCCAAGTACAATCAGATCTGGATGCATAGATAGATCACACTATAACACAATTTTTAAGTTATGTTTTTGCTCATTACTTAATCCACTATAAATAACAATTATTGAACACTTTTTTGCAGGTACTGTGCCAGGCAGTAGGGATACAATGATAAATAAAAATAAATACTAGCTTTTATACAGCTCACAGTCTACTTATATTCTTAATATTATCATCTTGTTATTCTCTTAGTCACCATGCTTATTACTGCCTCAGTCGATACTTAATCACACACTGGAACAGATCACTTCATTTCTGTCAATCTAAATCATATTTATGATTCAAATTCTACCTCTTCTATCTATCCTTACAATGATTTTTGGGCAAAGTGTCTGAATAAACTTTAAGATGCTAAGATTGAAAAAAAAAAACGTAAGATATCTTTTGTTTCCTTTAAGCTCTCAGCAAAATACTAGGTACATAATAGAAAGTTTAAAAAAAAAAACCACATAATACATTAAAATAAGGAGCAAATACCTTGAACTTGCTATTTCTTTCACAAAAATTTATCCTGTGATGGCATTTTTGATATGACAATTTGGCTAGGTTACAGACTCCAGAAATTCCATCAAACACTAATCTAGCTGCTGCAGTGAAGGTATTTTTCAGATGTAATTAAAACCCCAAATCTGTTGGCATCCTGGGTAATCTGGAAGGGCTCGACTAAATCAGATGAAAGGCCTAAAAAGCATAGCCAATCCCTGGCTGAATAAATTCTACCTATGGAAGACAGCTTCAGCTAGTGCCTGTGGAGTTCAAGCCTGGTGGTGGTCTCCCCATTCTGGCTGCCTACTTTATGGTTTTTGGACTGCTTAGCCAGCTTCCGCAATGGTGAAAGTCAATTCTTTGAAACCTCTTTCTCTCTCTCTGTATGCATCTGTATCAAACATACCTACTGGTTCTGCTTATACTAATACATTTTCAAAGAATGAGTGCCTCTGCTTTTTTTTTTTTTTTTTTTTGGTGGCAGGGGGAGGTAAATAGGTTTATTTAATTGTTTTTTAATGGAGGTACTGGGGATTGAACCCAGGACCTTGTGCCTGCTAAGCATGTGCTCTACCACTGAGTTATACCCACCCCTTGCCTCTGCTTTTTAATTGGGAAAATGGGCATTTTATCAATTAAGGAAGACACTATACATTATTGTATGTAAGTATATAAAACATACAACCTTGAATTGAGGTGAATGTGAGAACCAGTATAAACCTGAATAGGTTTCTAACAATTCTTGGCTTAAACTTCATCTTTCAATTAAAGGAGCTCAATTATAAAGAAAAACTGAAGAGGAGTTCTAAAACGTCTGTCAATATAGACTGTATGCATGTGTGTGTGTGTGTGTGTGTGTGTGCACAGAGCACTTCATTAGGCACTGAGGAGCGTCAGAAGAAAAGAGTGGTTTTATGCAAAAGTTGGTTAACATCCTGGGGCAAGACAAGTAACCTTGAGAAAGTCTATATAGGGGAGAAGGTAGCATATAATGAATATTTATCATATGCCTCATTTAATCCTCATAATCTAATGAAGTAAACATCATCATTCCTATTTCCAGATAGGAAAGATGAGCCTGAGTTGTCCAAGGTCATACAGCTAATAAGTCATAGAATCGGAATTTGAAAACAAGCCTATCTAACTCTAGAGCTCCAAGTTTTCCTTCTGCTCTAGAGACTCGGATAAGGAAAAGATTCATTAACAGTATAACAAATCATTCATTGAGCACATACTATGTGTTAGACCATTTTAGTAAGCACTTTAATGTATTTATTTACTTTTTACAACTCTTTGAGGCAAGTGCTATTATTATCTCCATTTTACCGATGAGGGAATGAAGGTTGGAAATTGACAGAGTAGTATGATATTAGCCAAACCTTATGAATCATCTTAATTCAGTACTCTAGTATTAGAGTAGTCTGTAGCCAATTTCTCCAACCTTCTTCTGGGGGAATAGGGAAGCAGAGGGATGTCTGAATAAACATGGCAAATAGTATAGCTACTAATTTAACAATCAGCATGAACTTAATAATATCTATTAAAAAAACAAACGAAAGCTTCCTCAATGAAAATCAATGAGTAAGGAACATGAGGTACTTTAAGACTAATCATATATACTTTTGGCTTACAAAATCAATGTAAAAGTTTACTTAAAATCATTGCAATATATAAAATAGAGCAAATATAGTTGATGAAACAGGTTTACAATAATTTCAACACATTTCCAAGCTCTAAAACCAATAAGAAACTTATGAACAGTTGAAGATTTGTCTTCTACATTTCATTCACTTCATATATTTGGGAACCACTAGTATAAATGGTTAAATGCAAATGTACAATCACCCTCTCACTAGTATTCTTCCAAATTACGGCCTTATATCACATTCCTTCTTAAAAAAGATTTTATAGTTGCCAACTGCTTATAGCAATAGAATTTATACTTTTAAGAATGAAATATAAGGTCCTTCCTACTTTTTCACCTTTCTACCATCATCTCTCACCACTCTCATACATGCAAGCTAGCTTATTAGTATTTCACAATCTGTTCTACAGGAGAGGTTAATAAGCTCTCTATGAAAAAGGCTTGAGTGGCAAATAGATTTTTAAGAGCTGCCTATCATAGCTCTGTTTTGCAAATTCAAAATGAACATTAGCATATTAAGGACGGGGGAAGGTTGGAAAGATTTCTGAGAAAGTAAGTAAATTACACAAGGGTTACATAATTAGTGGCAGACCTCCCCCTTCAAAAAAGTTCAAATACTCAGAATGAGTAAGGAGATAAATTATCAGTCTTAACTCAGAATTTAAGAAAAACTCAAAGCCCTTTAAAGTACATGCCATCCATTTTATCATTCACCTGGCAGAACCCATTCTCAAATCATTTACTGGGTCTTGGCTAACCTACCATTTAAATGTAATAAAAAATATGTTTATGCTGTACACTTCAATTACTTCAAAAGTTACTACTGAGGTAACAAATCAGAACACTATATATGTGTATTATACTCATTTATGTATTTATACTTAAACAGCTTTTTTAAAAAGGTAAAACTTTTAAAAATGATAGTTCAATGAGTGAATTGCAATTCCTTCAAAAGAGAAGGGCAGTTATAACTCTTTCGTTTATACTTGACATTTTCCATTACCCTTTCTTAGAATTCTTGGTAAACAATTACTTGCACTCACTTTATGATTTAGGTAAAGCCCAACAGTCACTTCCTCTAAATAAGGAAACCAAGGTTAAGAGAGGTTAAATGCCTCAGAGCAGATCAGAGGTGGGACTAGCTATATAACTGTGGCATTCTCAGGAAATAATTTAATCTTTCCTTCAAACAGGTGTAAACATACTAAGACATGTGGTATTACAGACATTTCAAGTACCTTCTTTTACATTTTAACCACTTTCACTCAAAGGCTTACTGAAAAATAAAGTACAATGGTGGAGAAACACGTAGAACAATGAATACAAAAGCTTGTTATAAACAGATATAGGAGTTATTGTTAATATTATCAACAGCATTTTATTCTTTATTAAATTCTAAAAAAATACATAATAACTGTCAGTTATAAACTAGAAAATTCTTGGAGGAATAAATAAGAAAAACATAAGGTGTTAAAAATTTAATTAATTATAGATACATTAATGACATTCACACTTGTTATTAACATGTTAATCACTAAGTACCCAAGCCAGGGGCAGCTGAGTTTAACAGAAGGTCTTTTCAACAGAGGCTGTGCATAACATCTGTAAATTTCATGTCAGAACAGGGAGAGAAAAAATTTTTTTGGAAAAAACTTCTGGGCAAGTGTATAAATCCTAAATGTGCATGCAATGAATTAATTGTTCAGGATAATATTGAACAATCTATTAAACCCACATTTGTTTTTCTAAATTAGAGATTATGACACTTAAAAAGATAAATTCTACCAGGATGTTTATTCTCAATGTCTCATTATGTCTTTTTTAACCTCCATCTTTACTCTTGTATGTGCCACTATAATCAGATATTTTGAAAACTATTATACTGTCACAGGAAATGAATTTTGTGATTTCTGGTGGGAAATAAAGCAGTCAGACAAATGAATCAGTACAGGGGAAAAAATTGTATTTTTTATGAAAAGTAATGGATCAAGATATTAATGACCTTCACCCCTGGACTCACTGCTGGATACTGAAGAAAAAGGATCTAAACCCCTTAACTCCGAATTTAAAAGAAATGGCTTTAAAAGACCAAACCTTCTTTTTACCACATTATAGAGTGTTTATACTATTGTCATACGAGAGATGCAGTGAGAGAGAGAAGCTGCTTTAGAGTGCATTCCTACCATCCCTTGCTACCTTCCATGTCTACTAATTTCACTTCAGAATACTCCAGAAAGAAAATACCTCTTCTTTTTTTAACAGGGAAGACTCGAGTTATCTCTTTAAAGGTTCGTATCAGTCACATGACTGGGATCAAACAGAAGACCAGTGAGTCTACTAACTACCAAGTATCATCACAAAATAGACAAATATTTCCCATTAAAAGTGCAAAACCTTGGGGCCAGGATTTATCCTCAGGAAAGAAGTTTTTTTTCCTCTTCTTTCACTGCTTCCTACCTAATTAATGCTTTAATTTAGCTATATTAAGTATTAAGTATTTACGGAATAGTGGGAAATTAACCATCATTTGCACAGGGGGTAATTTCTGTGGGGAAACTACATTACAAATAAAATTTGGTCATATTGCTAATTTGTTCACACTGGATGGTCCGGCAGATAGACTGGTGAAGTGTTGAAGAGGCAATTGTATTAATAGCTAGGTCAGCTGCATACACCCAAAATGAAGAGGCAAGTGATAGGTGATCTATGAAGTTCTGATACCGACTCTTCCTCACTGGATTACCAACATCTGAGTTTCATCCTATTATCATGTATTTAACCAACAGGGACTACAGTGGATTGTACAAGTTAACATCACCCTGGGTTTGATGAAAATAATAAATAAAACAACAGTAATAATACTTTTACATTATACATTTCTTCAAAGTGTCCCTCTTTAATTCTATGCCTTTATTACTACAAATAAATATACTTCTAAGTACCAATATCTTAGATACTTTGTTCTTGGGTGTGCCAAGGGATTTCTAAGCAGTCTAGACATTTTGCAACATCTGTTTTCTGTAACATCATCTGTTTTTTTTTTAAATAACAGCTTTATTGAGCCCTAATTCACACACCATACAATACACACCTTCAAAGTGCACAATTCAGTGGTTTGTAGTATACTCAGAGATGTGCAATCAAGCACCCTGATGAATTTTAGAATACTCTCATAACCCTAAAAGAAAGCCTGAACTACTAATACAAAAAAAAAAAGCTAGGATATTATGCATGTTTATATATTAAAATTAAAGTCAAGTTGATTTGTAAGAAAAAAATTGTGACTATTTCAAATTAGGACATTAGTTTGAACATTAAATAACATAAAATATCTTAACATTTAATTTTATGTGATACCTTTAATATGTTTGCTTGATTTATTCTATTACACATTCTATAAACATGAAAACCGTATTTGCTGAATTAAGTAAACATTTTTAATATGAAGAGCTTTCTTTTGGAAGACAAGACAGATTATAATCCATTAATATATCTTTCAACAAAAAGGATGAAATCTTCCACTGGTTAGGCTGATAAACTCCTTCGTGTCAAAACTAAGCCTCTTTATCATGATAACCCAGAATAATGGTCAGCTGCTCTAGGCACTTTATCTACTTTACAGATGAAAAATCAGCTCTACTTTCATGGAATTAGATTAATGCCATAACAGGAAATACTTCTGGGGCTGAGCTTGCTTCATGCCTTCAAAGCTGCCTGTAAATTTAAAGTACTTCCTGAACTCAAAAGATAAGACAGGAGAAGGAAAAAGAAAAACAGTACAGTGACCCTTTTACTGAAGGAAAATATTGCTTCCTGAAAAAGCTGTTGAAAGCTACTTGCTAAGGGCATTATGCTCTAGAAAGCCTAGGGCAAGTCTGTTTTAGTTGAACATAAGGATTCTGGTCATATATCATACAGTTGCTATAAATCTGTTCTTTATATAATCCTTTTTGATAAACTTTCTTCAAGTCATCTTGGTGAAAGCTAAAGCAAAAACTTTCTCAGCTTTTAGTAAATTCAAAATTGCTCACTATTTTACATATAACATTTTATAAAGGATTACAGTTTTAAATATTTGGGAAAATGCTGACCCCAAGCTCTAGAATTAAATTTTGGTTCAGAACATATGCCAAAGACATCAAATCCAGCTGACACCTAACTGGGCAGTCTAACCTAACAATAACAATAACAAATAGTAGGCATTCTGTGGAACATATAAAAGAGCTCTTTAAAAGGTGATCATGATAGAAAGATGAGAATTTTTATTCAGAAGACACATGATTAGGGAGAAAAGGATATTGGCTATAGATATACATTTGAACATGCCCACATGAAATTGAAGACAAATATATTTAATACAAATGATTATATGGGCTAAAAAAGAAGGGAGAAAGGAAGGAATGGACCCCCCTATGAAATAACAAACACAACCAAGAGAAACACAATAAATACAGTCTGTCTGTCTGTCTGTCTGTCTATGTATGTATGTATGTATGTACGTACGTATGTATGTATGTATGTATCTATCTATCTATCTACACACACACAGTCCTGGCTGCTTACAATGTGGTCAGTACTGTGAAATATGCAAAAATAAAAAAATTCTACAAATGCATATTGGACACACATTAAATAAGGTACTGTGTCAGTTCTTAGAGATAATGTGGTTATTAAGGCAGGCAAGGCCTTTCTTTACCTTCTCATCTATAGTTAGAATCTTGGGAGGGATTATACAAGATTAACTACCAATTGAGGTAACTCAATAAAGGTTAATAAACATGGTTATATGACAGGTGGGGAGTAGGCTGGAGGTGTACAATAACAATAGCTCATGGAAGAGAAAGAGAAGCAATTTTAGATAGGTGACCAGAAAAAGTCTTGCTAAGAGGATGATATCTGAGTTGAAAGCTAAAGGATGTGAACCAGTCAGCCCTTAGAAAACTTCAGTCAAGAACATTCCAGAAAGATGGAATAAGCGTGAAGGCCTTGAAGAAGAAAATAATTTAGATATTTAAGAATAGTCAATGAGGGAGGAAGTGCAATAAGATGACATGATTGGTAAGAGAAAGCTGTAAGACCTATAAAGTCATATATCATTGAATGAAGTTTGGACTTCAGTCTATAAGCAACTGGCAGCTAAGCAAGGGATTTAAACACCAAAATGTCTTATGCTGATTTTCATTTTTAAAAGATCACTTCTATTATTCTGTGGAGGTTTGAAAAGAGTTAAAAGGTAAAAGTAAGGAAACCAGTTATTGCAGTAAGCCTAGAGTAAAATAATAATGTCTTTTAATAGGATGGTAATTGCTGACAAAAGAAGAATAAATGGATTCCACATAAATGTTAAAGATAGATACTTCCTGAAGAAAAGGGAATAATCAAGGATGACTCTTAGAGTTTGTCAAGAGAGCCTTGAGTCAAATCCTACAGTGACGCCATATACAGAGATGTATTAGATGTGAGGGAAAAACAGGCTCAACAGTGTATATCAAAAGTTCGGTTTGCATATAATCAAGTAACCAGTTGGGTGTTACATTTGGGAATTAGAAAAGATACATTTGGAAATCATCGTCCTACAAAAAGTATTCCTGGCCATGAGTATGGCTAAGATTAACTATGGGGATAATACATGAATAAATGAGAAAATTTCAGAATGTGTCAAACTTTAAATATATTGGCCCAAATTTCTTCCTAGAAATGTTTACTGATTATATATTATTTTCATTTCTAATATTGCTAATGTGTGCTTTTTCTTTCTTATTTGACTAATATTACCAGCACTCTATTTGATTAATTTTCTTTAAAAAGCCAGGTTTTAGATTGAAGTCTTTCTGTCTCATTTTTTATTTCATTACATTCTGTATTTATATTTATCATATTCTTTCCGTTTTTTTGTTCTTAGTGGATGCCTTAAGATTTTCTACAGGCAAAATCATGTTATCGGCAAATATAACGTCTTAGTCCATTCAGGCTACTCTCACAAAAATACCATGGACTGGGTGGCTTGTAAATAACAGAAATTTATTTCTCACATTTCTGGAGGTGGGGAAGACCAAGTTCAAGTGTGGTGAAGGCCTATTTCCTTTTTCATAGGTGGCCATCTTTTCGCAGTATCCTTACATAGCAGAAGGGGCAAGGGATCCTCTAGGACCTCTTCTTTAAGAGCACTAATCCCACTCGTGAGGACTCTGCCCTCAAGACACAATTACTTCTCAAAATCCACACCTCCAAATATAACTTTGGGGAATACATTATTAACATTCAAAATATGAATTTTGGAAGGACACAAACAGTCTACAACAGGTAATTTTACTTTCTGTTGTAAATGTTCTTTATATTTCTTACTTAATTGCTATAGCTAGAGCTTCTAGTACAATGTAGAACACCGAATTTGCTTACCCCTAGATCCAGAAGATTGTCAATCATTTTTTTTTTTTTTACAGAAAGTTTTATGGTTTGCACTTTAAATTTAAGTCTGTGGCCCATATTGATCTGATCTTTGTATAAGGCACGAGGTTTATGTCAAAGTTCATTTTTTCTGCCTATGGACGTCCTATTCCTGAAGCAACATTTTGGAAAGACCATCCTTCTTTCACAGAATTGATTTTGTACTTTTGTCAAAAAATTTTGTCAAAAAATTTTGTACTTTTGTCAAAAAAAAGATGTGGATATTTATACAATGGAATACTACTCAGCCATAAAAACCGACAACATAATGACATTTGCAGCAACATGGATGCTCCTGGAGAATGTCATTCTAAGTGAAGTAAGCCAGAAAGAGAAAGAAAAATACCATATGAGATCGCTCATATGTGGAATCTAAAAAACAAAAACAAAAACAAACAAACAAACAAACAAACAAAAACAAAGCATAAATACAGGACAGAAATAGACTCACAGACAGAGAATACAGACTTGTGGTTGCCAGGGGGGTGGAGGGTGGGAAGGGATAGACTGGGATTTCAAAACTGTAGAATAGATAAACAAGATTACACTGTATAGCACAGGGAAATATACACAAAATGTTATGATAACTCACAGAGAAAAAAATGTGACAATGAGTGTGCACATGTCCATGAATGACTGAAAAATTGTGCTGAACACTGGAATTTGACACAACATTGTAAAATGATTATAAATCAATAAAAAATGTTAAAAAAATAGTTGAAATATTTATATGTGTCCTTTAATGATTTTTAACAATAATTTTTGATATTTTCTCATTGGTTGTCCTAAGGCTTACAGTATACAACTTAATTAAATCAGTATCAGATTCATATAAACTTAATTCTAGTAAGATATAGAAACTTTATTCCTTTATAGCTCTATTTCTTCCCCTCTCATGCTATTATTGTTATATACATTAAGCCTATATGTATGTTACAAACCCAGCAATACATTTTTATATGTATTACTTTATATAATTTTATGTCTTTTTGAAAGGAGAGTATATATATTTATAGAGTTTGCTATATTAACCTTCTAATTTACCATTTTGGTTCTTTTCATTTATTCCTGTGGATTTAAGTTACTATCTGGTATCATTTTCTTCTTCCAATACAACTTTGTTGCCACCCACCTCCTTTGTCCTGTTATTGTCATATATATTACATTCTGATATGTTATAGTCCTAAGAATACAATTACATACATATAGTTGTATTTGATTTTAAATGAGTTAAGAGAAAAAAGAAGGAATATGCAATTATACTGCTTTTATAATAATTACTCACATAATTACCTTTATTGGTATGCTTTGTTTTATTGTGTATAAATCCAAATTACTGTCTGCTGTCACCTTCAGCTTTAAGAACTTTCTTTAGTATTTCTTCTAAGGCAGACAGACCTGCTAGCAATAAGTGCTCTTGGATTTGCTTATCTAGGAAAGTATTTTGCCTTCATTTGTGAGGTATTTCTGCTGGACAGAAGATTACTTATTGATAATTCTTTTCTTTGAGCACTTTATGTCATTTCACTGCATACTGGTCTTCATTGACTCTGATGAGAAGTCAGCTTAAAATCTTATTGGAGCTCTCTTTTATGTGATGGCTTTTTTTCCCCATACTGCTTTCACGGTTTCCTTTTGGCTGCTGTTTTTCAACATTTTTACTATTATGTGTCTTTGCTTTCATCCTACTTGGTTTGGCATTTAGTGAGACTCTGCGGTATGTAGATTACTGTTTTTCAATAAATTTGGGAAGTTCTCTACCATTACTTCTTCAAGTATCTTTTCTGTCTTTATTTTCAAACATGATAGTAGTTACTAGCATAGAAACAGGCATCAAAATATTTCCATTCTCTAACCATGTGATCATGGACAAGTCACATGAAATTTTTTGTCTCAATTTCCTTCCATGCAAAAGGGATGAATTACATCAATTATATTCCACCTAACTCACTGGATTCTTCTGAGGACCAAAATAAATATCTAATAAAAACAACACACAAAATATTAAGTAAGTATAATTTTCCCTCCAGTGATAAAGCCTTCATCTATAAGCCTTTGACCTCATTCCATCTATGAGTTATAATTCTTCTATATTGCATCATCAGACTGTTCTATCATATCTTCTTCAGGCAATATACAAACTCAGATCTCTTTACGTCTTTAAACAAAACTTTCTTCTCACCCAACACTCTAACTTTATATAATCTGCCTACTATCACCATCTCTCTAGTGTAGTGCATCTCAAACTCTCTGTGGCAAAAGACAAGTTGGTTTTTTTTTAACCCAGTTCAACATGAACCCATATGGTGGCACTACTGTGCATGACTCGTTCACTCTGTACCACAAGAAACTCTGTGCAGGTATATCCCAACATCTGAAGTTTTCCATTCCCTGTTCAATGAGGAATTGAAGTGACATTTAGCAATGCCAACTTGCTAAACGGTTTCTAAATTCTTACTCTTGATTTCTGTATTTAATTCACTAGGATCAAATGTTTCCCAGACCACACCTTGCTCTAGTGATTTCTTTCTCTTTTTATTGTCATGAGTGGTACAACAAAAGTCTGTAAGTTGGTTTACTCAGTGACGAACCCTTATCTTTCAGAACAATTCTTCTCTGTCTCCTTTGTTGGTTTTAAATTTTTCATTCATCATTTAGGAAGCATTCAGTGTGTTGCTTTTGGTATTCTTCCTGTATTCTTTCTCTTGGTATTCTCAGTACTCTAGAAGCTTTACCAAATCCATCATTATGGGTGACTCCCGAATCTACACTTTTAGTTCCAACTCACTTCCCACAAACCAGAGTTGAATTTAGATTACTTATGAATATCTCATTGGCATTTCTATTTCAACTTGTCCTAAATCAAACTCATTATACATCTAGACAACATTTCTTCCTCTGGATTTACTAATGGAGCCATGATTCTCTCAAGTCATCCAAGAGGGTAACCTCTAACTTGTTTTAGTCAGCCACGTACATTTTTTTCACAAAGGTTCTTGTCTTGATTCCTGATTTCTTACTGGTATCTTGGTTAAGGTTCCTACATTCTTTTGCCTTGTCTTAGACTAAAGGAACACTTTGCTAATTAATGTCCCTGTAACTAATGTCTCTCACTCCAGGTCAGGTTAATGTAGCCAGCACAATTTTGATCCTGTTACTTCCCTATCTATGCAAAAACTTTCAATAATGATACTTCATTGCTTTAGCAATCAATGATACAGCACTAATTTCAAATTTTACCACTAACTTATACAAATCAATTCTGACAAGTCAACAACTTCCTTAACACATCTAGTGATTATAAACATCAATAAATAGTTACTGAATGAATAACTAACCTAAATGATTAAAAGATCTGGATTCAAAATAACTTTGAAAATAAAAAAATTACTCTCTATGTTTATATGATAATGTACTTTAATATTCCTATTCTTCTTTTACTAAAACCATTCCATAACTAATGCTATTTTCACATGCCTAATAATATTGCTGCTGGTTTTATTTTACTCTTGGATGAACTACATTCTAGCCTCCTGCTGTTACTGAGAAATGCATTAAAGCAAGTCACGTGCTTTTTCCTCATGTCAACAAATGATGGCTCAATTAGGCAGATAAGTATCTACAGCCCTCAGCAGAATCTTCAGTCCATTCTCAGCAGTTTAGAAAAGCACTCTGGTTAGCATTACAGCTAAGGAAAGGAACACTTGTAATTCTTTAAGCATTCAATTAAATTTTTAAATTCACAACTGGCTATTGAATGTTTCCAAACACAAACAGTGTGGAAGTAGACTTTCATCATGAATGAGTACTCTAAAATCTGTGTGTATGTAAATTTCTTAATGAAATGAGATTATGACATTTCTGATGCACTGTTTGCAGTACAAACACTTAGGGATGATCCATTTTGCTAATTTTCTCATCAACAGAATAATTCTATGTCAGGTTGCTTATAATGGGCAGTGTTTGCTTGCACTGAACCAAAAGACTTTCAAATAAATGATACATGGAACTATTGCAGAATTATCTTGTAAAGCTTTACACTCAATGAAAGAAAACCTCAAGAATGCAAAATACAAAAGAGAACTAGGAAGCAAAAAAGGTCCCAGAGTAATCAAATATCTAAATGTTTATTACTTGACTTACTTATTTACTCTTTTCTAAAAATGTTATCTACCTAATTAGATTTTTCACACCCTAAAAAATTAGAAATACTAAAAAAGAAAGAGGTTGGTTGAGGATGATACATTATCAATTCCAGAAGTGGTAAAATTATTACAAATTACCTAGTAATACTCAAAATACATAGCAGTTTGGAGCCACTTAAAAGCAAATAAATGTACCACAGAACAGACCCATATAATAATAGATATTATATATGATAATACATGAAGAAAAACTGAATTCTACTTACAGAACAGAAAAAAAAGAAGACTATGAATTTATATAGCTATATCTAATCTGAAAAAAAAATTTAAATAAGGTTTCACTCAATATTCTGCTTGTTGTGATTCACTGCTGTTTTTGACAATTCTGGATAAATGATATATCCCTAACCAAAGTTTCAATAATACTAACTGCAATGCTAAATTTATCCAAATGAAAAAGAAAATTGTAGTCAAAGGAAACCACTGACAAAACAAAAAGACAACCTACTGAGTGGGAGAAAATAATTGCAAATGATATGACTGATAGGGATTAATATCCAACATATATAAACAGCTCATACAACTCAGCATCAAAAAAACAAACAACCCAATTAAAAAATGGGCAGAAGAACTAAACAGACATTTTTCCAAAAAGGAAATGCAGATATCAACAGGCACATGAAAAGATGCTCAACACTGCTAATCATCAGGGAAATGTAAATCAAAACCAAAGTGAGATATCACCTCACACCTGTCAGAATGGCTATCACCAAAAAGAACACAAATAACAAATGTTGGCAAAGATGTGAAGAAAAGGGAACGCTCGTACACTGCTGGGTGGGAATGTAAATTGGTGTGGCCATCAAACAGAATGGAGGTTTCTCAAAAAACTAAAAGTAGAACTATCATATGACCCAGCAAATTCATTCCTGGGTATCAACCCTCATCAAAATCCCCAAAGCACTGACTCAAAAAGCACCATATGCACCATAATGTTCATAGTAGTATTTCTCATCATTGACAAGCGATGAAAGCAACCTAAGTGTCCATCAACAGATGAATGGATAAAGAAGATGTGATATACACACACACATATATATTACACACACATACACACAACATAATATAACTCGCCTATAAAAAAGAACAAAATTTTGCCATTTGCAGCAACATGAATGGATTTGGACAGCATTATGCTATGTGAAGTAAGTCAGAGAAAGACAAATACATTTATACGTAGAATCTAAAAAATACAACAAACTAGTATATATAACAAAAAAGAAGCAGACTCACAGATATAGAGAACAAACTAGTGGTTACCAGTGGCAGTGGAGGGGCAATTTAAGGGCAGAGAAGTGAGAGGTACAAACTATTGGATGTAAGACAGGTGACAGGGATGTAATATACAACTCAGGGAATACAGACATTATATTGCAATAACTGCAAATGGAGTTTAACCTCTAAAAATTGTATATAAAAAATAAAATACTGCCTTTTAGTAAACCACAAAACAACAAAATATGATGGGATACGCAGTATGGCCTGTTTGAATATATTAACAAATCTAGAGAAAGATTATGTCGAGGTTAGGGGTTGTGTTAGTGTTGACAGGTTATTAAAGAGAAAGAGGCAAATGTTAATACTACATATTAAACAAAAGCTCATGAACTCTTGGTCAGTAGACCTTAATTTTTTAGGTCCCAACTGATGAGATAAATGTATCATATTCAGATGCTATTAAAGATTAATTTATTCAAGTCCTCTTCTTCTGACTCCATGTCATCACAGAGAAAATATCTAGTTTTCAATGCAAATTTATCTATAGATAGAGAATGTGCAGATTAGGCAAACACAAATATTTGGTCAATGTGATGTATTTCCTACTGTAAATGAATAAAGTGATCTATTGGCTTTCATATATCACTTTGAACTTGTAAACTGAATCATCCTTGCCTCCTCTCTTTCCCTCATATCCAACAATCAACCGATCAAAAATATACCCAGAATCTGAGCCATCTTAAACACCTCCACCACTAGTATAAGCCACTGTCATGAACTACTGTAACAACCTCCTAATTGTCCTCACTGGCCCAAGTGCCATCTATTTTCTGTAGAAGAGCTACAGTGATTTTAAAATAAAATATAATACAGAATATGCCACCCCTTTACTTAAACTCTTCAATAGTTACCTGTCTTACTCTGGAAAAATTTTAAACCTCACATGCCTTGTAGCTCTGACTCACAGCTGCCTTTCAGAGCTCATCTCCTTCCATTCTCCTTGCAGTGTCCCTCACTGTCCTCCTTTGCTGTGCTGCAAATATCACAGTCATATTCCCACCTTAAGGCCTCTGAACTGCTCTCCCCTGCTTGAAAATGTGCTTTCCTCAAATAGCTCATGGCATTTTCTCCCTTACTTTCTTCAGGCCTCTTCTCATGTCACCCTAGCAGCAACTCACTTCCTACTCAATTTATTGAGAGATGGTAGAATGAGATGGATAAAGCTTAGAAGCAGCTCAGAAAAATAAAAACAAATATAAACAAATATTTATGGCAGCTTGTTTGTAATAGCCTCAAACTAGAAACAACCTAGATGTCCTTCAATGAATGAAGAGACAAATTGTGGCACGTTCATATCATGGAATACTATTTATCAATAGAAGGGAATGAACTATTGATACATACATACAACAATCTGGATAAGTTACCATAGGATTATGCTGAATCTAAGAAGCCACTCTCAAAAGGTGAAATACTGTATGATTCTATTTATACAACACTCTTGAAATCACAAAATTATAGAAGAAAGATTAGAGGTTGCCAGGGGTTGGTGGGGCAGAAGGTATAGCTATAAAGGGGTAAAACCATAAATGCTATGTAGTAAATGTTTGTCTTGCCCACCCCCTCAACTGCCATCTCCCCACTTTCCCCCTCCTCCCCGCCATATTCATACGTTGAAGTCCTAATCCCCAGTGTGATATTTTTTGGAGCTGGGGCCTTTCAAGGTAATGAGGTCATGAGGGTAAAGGCCTCATGAATAAGATTAGTGCCTTTATAAGAACAGACAAGAAAGACAATCTTTTCTCTCCATCATGTAAGGCAACAGCAAGAAGGTGACCATCTGCAAGTCAGGAAGAGGGCCTTCATCAGAACTCAGCCATGCTGTCACCCTGATCTTGGATGCCCCAGTCTCCAGAATTGTGAGAAATAAATTTCTATTGTTTAAGCCACCCAGACTATGGCCTTCTGTTTAAGCCGCCCAGACAATGAGGGATCCTTGTGACAGATATGTTTGGTATCTGAATTATATCAATGTCAGTATGATGGCTGTGACATTGTATTATAGTTTTGTAAGAGGTTACCATTGGGGGAAACTGTGTAAAGAGTACCTAAGATCTCTCTGTATTATTTTTCACAATGACATGTGAATCTTCAATGGTCTCAAAAGTTTTATTAACAGCAACAAAAAAGGCTTGGACACAGGAGCCAACCTAATGTGTTCAAATCCTGTGTTGGCCAGTTGCTAACTGTGAGACCTGGAGCAAGTTAATTAACATCTCCATGCTTGTCTTTTTGTTTACTAAAAGGAAGCAATAATAGCATATATACTCATAAGGTTATCTGAAGTTAATTAATTAATATATGTAAAAATCTTAGAATGGTATGTGGCACAGAGTAAGTGCTATACAAATATTATCTATTAATTCTTTAGAAAATATTGTGTTACGTTGTCTGTTATAAACATAATCCTTATTCACAACTATGTTCTAAGTGTCTAAAACAATAACTAGCACATGATGAGCACTTGAAAATGAACAAATGAATGCCTGAGAGATTTTTGCTTTTGTTGTACTGATAAAATCATTCTTCAGAATCTCCAAGTTTAAGAATATTACTATTCAAAGTTTCTCTCTTTTCATATTTGTGTAAATGATATGGTTGACCACAAAAATTTTCCTCTATTAAAGAGTTTCTTTTTCCCTCCCTCTTTCTCCCCTCTCATGAATCTTTCTTGGCTTAAAATCCACTCATATTATACCCAACGTGATTGAAAGAACTAATGGATTAAAAAAAAATCTTCCTTCTCTACTTCTACTACAGATATGAATTATGGCTAATAAGTCGACTTGTCTGAAGAATCCGCAATTTTCTTCAAATAATTCTAATAATCTTTTTATGCATATAAAAATGCATTCAGAATTAATTCAAAGAATTGAGACATTTTGTTGCAAGCTATAACTACATACTAACTACACAGCCAGCCTTCCATATCTGTGGATACAGAAACATGCTGATAGGGAGGGCTGACTGTACTACATCATTTTATTTCGCATCGAAGGATGTTGGTGTCCTTGGTGCATGGGTGGCTCCTGAATCAATTCCCTGCAGATAATGAGAGATGACTGTACAACTGTGTATTAACTATGTATATATAACTATATATTAAACTGCTACTGTGTTAAATTTCAAGGTGATTCTAGGAAACAATCTAATACTGTAACAGGGATAAAGTCAACCTAATAAGACACTTCACCATTAGCACAAAATCACTTTTCCAACTGAATAATACTTACTTAGAATATAGGCTAAGTGTCATTTGGGACCCTCCACTATTTGAGTCCACTTTAAAATGTTTTTCTCCTCATTTTCTCCTCTGTAACTAAAGGATAATTTATCTAAATTTTCAACTGGAAATAATTTCAAATGTATCAAAAACTCCAAAAATAAAAATAGCACAAAACACCCATATATATGTCTTTCACTCAGATTTCCCTATTAATGTATATATTTTTTACTGCATTTGCTCTATTTATTTGCATTTGCTAGTATTCTGTCTTTCTCTATGTGTGCATTTTTCTAATATTTCCTTGTTTAAGTTGGTATTATGCACTCTGAGCCAGAATACAGCATAGGTGGTATGTGCCCTCCTCAGGGAGCCTTGTTAGTAGGCACACAGTGGCCGCTTGACCCTTACTGCTGATGATAATTTTGATCACCAGGGCCTGACACTTTCAATGCATTACTGCTATTTCTCTTCACACCTACGACCTAAAAACATTCTATGGGGAGACACTTTAACACCTTGTAAATATCTTGTTCCTCATCAACACATCCTCTTAGATGTCTCATCTATTGGTAATTTTCGCCTGATCTAATCTTTACACTGATAGCTGCAAAATAATGTGGCTTTTTTACCCCAACTCCACCACATCTTCCACATTTGCCAACCTTCAGCATTCGACTGTAAGCAAGATACCTTCCTTTTCCTTCTGTCTTTCCACCTATTATCAGTATAATCTCATAAAATTCTACTTCCCCCCAGTGGTTTATAATTCATTACTGTGCTTAATTATTTCAATGCCCAAATTGTCCTAGATTTGGCCAATGGGAAACCTTCAAGCTAGCTCCCATACAGTTGTGATAAACTACCCATCATTGTTTTGAGCACTTCCTTAGTGACATTAAAAGATGTTCATCTTGTAGGTACTTGACCTTAGACCCAGCCTGTCATTTCGACAAGGAGTCCTGGTTCCTTTTAGTTGTGCTGTGGGTTAACTGTGTCCCACAAAAAGATATGTTTAAGGCCTAAACCCTAGTGTTATTTGTGAATTTTGTCTTACTTGGGAAAGTGTTTTTGCAGGTATAATCAAGAAGAGATCACACTGTGTAGGCCCTAAGCCAAAGACTGGTATCCTTATAGGAAGAGGGAAGTTTGGACACACACAGGGAGAATACAAGTGACAATGGAGGCAGAGACCGAAGAGGCCAAAAAATAGCATGAGTGCAGGCAACCACCAGAAGTTAGGAGAGAGGCATGGAACAGATTCTCCCTCTGTCCCTCCAAAATCAAACGTTGTCCCTCGAAGACCAAAAATTACCAACCCTGCCAACACCCTGATTTCAAACCTCTGGACTCCTGAATTGTGAGAGCATAAGTTTCTGTTGGTTTAAGTTTCTAGTTATTTGTTGCAGCAGCCCAAGGAACTGAAGGAGTGTGAAATAGTGTTGGCTGTGTCATTACTACTTGGGTGACTTTGCCCCTTTGCCCATTTGGCAATAGAGCTAGCAAACAGATACACATATATTCACATAAACACACACATGTATACAAGTATCATACACATAAATCACATATACATGGGAATGTGTATGTTTACACAGATACCTCTAATCCAATCCATCCCCACAGAATTCTTTTGTCTTCTCCCATTCTATATCTGTATGTCCATTTTCCCACAGTGAAAACGCAGGCTCCTAACATTATTAGCTCAATTATCCATTTGCTCAAAATAGTTTCAGTATTAGATTGTCCATACCACTAAAATAAACAAATCTACTAAAAAGAGGTCAGGATTTGTCTGCAATACTTTCCTCCTTTCCTACTTTGCCCCAAACTGAAGATATACAGTCCGATATTGTGTTCAAATATTACTGGGATTAGTCCTGCCTTCTTTCTTTTTTATCCTTCAGTACATGGTATTCATTTGACTTCTGGTAAACAATTAAGTTCATTTGTTTCAGTATACTTACAATTTGAGATCCCCTATTTTGCTGATGTCATCTGAATTTCACCCGCTAAATAGGTAGGATATTAACATGCTATCAAAATTTGAAACTATACTTAAAAAATAAATTCCAAAAATGTCATGCCCACCCATATCTCTTCCACCACACACTCCACTCTGCCACTTGTAGGTTACTGATTTATTTTTTTCTGCTTTATCCTTCCTGTTTATATGCATGTTTTATTTTCCCTTCCTTCTTACATAAAAGGTAACACTATATATATGCAGTCTTTTGTGCTATCCTTTTTGTGTCAGATTTCCTGGAAATCAATCCATATCTGTTTATAAAAAAGCTGCACATACTCTATTATGTGTATGTACCATAGTTTATTCAAACTCCTATGATTAGTCATTTATATAGTTTCTAATATTCTTGGAATTATAAATGCTGCAATGAATAATCCTAGCAAATTATTTCAATATGTGTCAAGAATTGGATTCCTGATTAAACTAATTCCTACCTATGAAAATTTTTATCTTTATTCTAGTGTGTAATTGGGTGTGTAGGTACTGCAGAGGAATATTTAATGACATGAGCAAACATTCATTAAATATTAAGAAACAAAAATCATATTATGAAATAGGAGATATAATAAGATGCATATTATATAAAAACTCAAAGCAATACATGTATGCACAAAAAATAACTATCATGAGATTGTAGGGGATTTCAATATTCCTCTCCATACTCTTGTCTCAAGTTTAATGTAATCCTTAAGTATTATGTTTAAATACAAAAATAAAAACAAAAAATTGTATTTGCAAACAAGGAGGAGTTCTATTTTTGGCAGTAAAACTGACTTAGATAACATAACACAGCACTTTTGCTGAAAACAACAACAAATGATGAACTTTTTTAAAGAATCTTTTTTGTTTTGAATATATTGCTAGGTTGACACAGAATAGTCAGAAGGCTAAAACAAAGTGAAAATGGAAATCCAGAGAGGTAAGCAAACACTCAAATGTCTTTCATTCTGGGGATATGCCAAATCCCATGAATTGAGCTTTAGTTTTCACAGCCATGTACAGGGCTGGCACTGGTGTGGTGAAAATGGCTTGTGAAAACTAACTATACATATCTTTTTCCAAATTCATGTTCAATGACTTCACGTTGGTAGCTTGAAATCAGCCATAATATAAAATTGGAAAATATTACAAATCAGGACTCCCCCCCCCCTAGAAAGCCACTTTTAAAGTATTTATGAGCCAACTACAGAGCCCAAGGTTTATGAGAGAAATCCTAGGTATATGGAAGATAGGGGGTCTGTGAAGATCCCCACATCAAGCTGGGACTCTACTGAGTTGCACACTTAGTGTAAGAGTGAAACAGAAGTATGCCTATCCCAGAGAAAGAATCAGTGAGGAAATATGCCTGTTTCAAACTTCATGCTGGGTAGAGTAAAAATATCTTCCCTGAAAATTTAACCATAAGCCCACCCTTGTAAAAGTTTATGGGTCTAGAACTCATGCTACCTGTGCAGCCCACAAAACTTTAAGTGTAAAATGTATTTGAGTCTGTTCCCAGGTTGACGGAACCCCAGACTTTTGGCAGATTCCCATGCAAATCCTCTCTTTGGAAACGTATCTTCATCTCAACCTTGAAATTACCACAAATAATGAATATGAGCTCATACACACAAAATAAGGAAGCCTGATTAGGAGCCAGCAGAAACAACAGATAACAACATCAGAACTGCAAATGCTTTAACTATTAGGCTATGTACAAAAGAGAAAATAATTCTAACATATTTAAAGAAAAGAAAGGATTATAAATAGGAGAAATGAGTGAGAGTTTATCAAATTGATGAAACAAGAAGCAGATTTCAAAGAAATGAAAATGAAAAATAAAGTAATGGATAGTAAAACTCAATGGATAGGCAAAACAGAATGTTAGTGCTAAAGACACAATTAGAAACACCAGAAAAAAGATCTGAGGAAATTATTCAGAACACAGCAAAGAAGACAAAGATAGGGAAAATATGTAAGAGGTTATGAGATGTGGTACAATGATGCAGGTTACATATATGGTTAAGCTATTATAAAATTCAAGATAATGGTTTCCTTTGGGAGAGAGACAAGGGATCATGCGGGTCACATAGATTCAAAGATATTGGTAATGTTCTGTTTCTTAAGATGGGTGGTGGGTACACACTTTTTAAATTTTTAAGTAACGTTTTATTTGGGAATAACTTTAGAGTTACAGAAAAACTGCAAATATAATAGAGTTCCCATACGCCCTTCATCCAGTTTTCCCTAATGTTAACATTTTATATTACTGTAATACATTTGTTCAAACTAAGAAGCCAACTTTGATGTATTACTATTACCAAGTAGTAATACAGATTTAATTCAAATTTTACAGTTTGTACACTAACGTCCTTTTTAGTCCTGGTTCCAATCCATGAAACCACTCTGTACTTAGTTGTCACCTCTCTTTAGTCTTCTCTTGTCAGTGACAAGTTCTTAGTCTTTCCCTATTTTTTATAACCTTCACAGTTCTGAGAAGTATTCTTTAGGTGTTTTGTAGGATTCCATCAGTTTGAATTTGTCTCATGTTTTCCTCATGATTAGACTGAGGTTATGGGCTTGGTGGAAGAATGTAAGATACTACAAGTTCATTTTCCCCTATTCCAGTCCTAGAATCAGTCACTTCCTCCAAGGAAACCTGAATCCTTTTATTGGAGAATGGTATTTTCAAACCCAGATCTGGGTGCTGGGTATAGTTGTTGCTAATGAAGTACCACTGCTTCTAAGCCTTCTCAGTTAACAAAGTCAGGAAATATACGCATGTATACTAACACTGGTTTATGCATGTATCTGTAATTATTTCTGCATCTACCCATTTATAGATATTAAAACATGAGTTCATACTATTATCTCCAACTCTAATCCAGGACCACAGGGTTTATTCTAGCCGCCCCACCTTGCTTATTGGTAACATCCATGGTAGTGAAAAACCTGAATCCCACCACCCATCATCTAGGTATTTCTCCAAGCCCAGCATATATGCAAAGTGGGTTCAAAATTATTACCTCATACTCCTCTAAGAAATCTACCAACTAGAATACAGTGTTTCTATAGTGTTCTTTTGTATTTAACTTCACATTTTCCATCAAGACACCATTTTCCAAAGTTACTCAGGTCAGCTGCTTGTTTCCTCGCCCCTTCAGTGAGGTAATGTCATACATTTGTAACACAGGTTGATTCATTTGTCAAAGTTACCCTAACCATAGGATTCCCAATCTTTAAAAAAAAAAAATGTATAAAGTTAACTCTTTGTGATGTGCAGTTCCATGGGCTTTTTAACAAATGTATAGAATCACGTACCCACCACTACAGCACCATATAGCACAGTTCTATCACCCCCAAAACTGACCTGTGTGTCTCCTTTGTAGCCTATGATTTTCCTTCCCCATCATTTGTAATTTAAATATCTCAATGATTAAAAATCAGACTGTGAAAATTAAGACTCATGATTCTTCACAGAATAAAACCTAAAATTGTGAGGAGAGTCACCACTTGTAAGTTATTAGCGTTGGGAGCTTATAATCTAACCATTTAGAGATTTAGACTGGAGAAAAGACACCTGAGTTCTTTAATTAGCTTTTCCATGGTGTTATTCTAAAACATGTGTCACTATGAGATCAACTACACTGTTGTTCATGGTTGGGAGTTAGGTTCTAGTCCCAGGCACCTTTTTTATGCATTTATCAAATATTCTACAAGGAAGGAACCTGAAACATACAGATGTTTAGGATTGAACTGTTAATGGTTTACCAGAGATACTAAAAAAAACCCACAACTATAGTGTAGGGACCATAAACTAGAAAACTATCCTACAGACTATTCAATTTGGTGTATCAATTATGTGACTATTTGATATTAATAAATTTGCTAACAGCTGGCCAGTATCATAGATCTGAACCATTCAATTTCAGAAGGATAGCCTCCTCAAGTAGATTGACATATAAGGGAAAAAAACCCAAAAATCTCTAGCTCGCTTATTTGCATTCTCTCTCTCTAAAACACACACACACAAAACCCATGAGGGATGGAAGTTTCCATTTCATTTATATTTAAGCAGTGTGTTAAGTCAGTACAGATTTCACATACAATTTGAGAACCATGTCCCCAAAGGCAGTGTCACCAGGAGAGGTAGTTAACTACATAGGTCTAACCAGCACATCTACTTGCTGGCAGTATAATCATCAGGGAAGGACTTTAAGTTTAGCTTTCTCCCCCTGGTGGCAGTGTCTGCGATGATAACGTTTTAAATAATATTTGGATAGTATCTTCATGTTTAATGTTTATGGCTGCTTAAAGTCAATTACAGGTAGGCAATTTTGGGATAGAAATGGATCTAAACGAAATAGATGCAGATCTCAAAACTCTTCGAAAGGAAGCACTTATCTCCTATAGTTCCTCTTTTTTTCCAAAATGCAATTACAACCATTACATCATTGTAAATTACATGCTGGGGGTTATCTCAGTAGGTATCTGCCAAAGGTAAAACTTACAGGAGGTCTTCAATGTAATAATGATGTTTTATCATTTTAATTACAAACTCTTTAAAATACTCCCTAAAGTGTACCGATTGCGGTGGTCTAAATTAACAGTATCTTAGTAGCCCAAGGGTAGTAAAAATAGATTGAACTACTAAAATTCATCATACTTATAGCAGCTGTCTTCCTGTCTCTAGGAAGCTAAGTATTTAACAAAGCAGACAGCTTGGCATTGGCATCTGATTAGCAGTGTGTGTATTGTCAGATAGAATGTGCTTTGCTCTTTTGTTCCAGGGTTTGATTAGAAATCTGGAGAGCAGTGGCATCATGTAACTTTATTCTTAAGGCTTCTGAAAGGTAAATCAACTGTGATGCTTCTTCTGGTATTGTACATGAAAGACTGATCAATGCTTTTTGGTAATATGCTTTATGAAACTCTAGAAAATTTAAGTAAAGCAACTTTTTTTTTTAAATAAACACACCAAAGATTTATTCAAACAGGCAGATCTTGAAATCATTTTAGTTAAATATTTTATATATTAAAAGCAGTTTTACAATAGAGTGATTTGAAGCATACTGAGTCCTAAAATTAAAATACTGTTGGTGGGGAGGAAGAATGATCATTTTAGAGCACATAAATACAAGATTCTATTCCTAAAAATATCAAGATTCTAAATGAAGATTCAGAAAAAAATTTAAAACGCATATGAACATCTTACTGGAAAAATAACACTTTCTTATAAGGATAATACTGTTTTGATGCAGATGCTCAAATATTAAACTGTAAAAGGGTGACTCTCATTACCTTCTCCTCATAAATTTCTTTTGAAATTTTATTACAAACGATTGTGCTTATTGGCAGAGTTCAAAATCAGTAGAGTCCATGCAAACAATCTACTTCAATGAGAAGTACATTCTTTTACTCTATCAAATCCATCGGAGGTAATCAGACTGGATGTTTTATTCAACAGGACTGAAGAAAATTGTTCTACAATAGGTTAATTCAAAATGGCAGCATAGAAAATGCATCTGTCAGTGGGGATCAAATTACAGGGCAAGCTCCTCTCAATGCTTAGAAAAACAAGTCTGCAGTTCTACAGATTATGTGCCTGTGTGTGTTTAAAGGGGTGGGAAAGGAGCTAAATATCTGAGCTAACCTCCAATTAAAGTCAATCATAAAAACAGCCAATTTAATGAGTGCGGATTTCTTTGGGTAATTATAACACCAACCACTTTTTTCTCTTTTAAATCTGTAATTCTGCCTTCTTGTTATTGCTTGCTTTGTCATTAATCGCCTCAGGACCTTGATTTCCTAGCAACAGACTGCCACCAAACATTTGGCTCCTGTTCAACATTTTCTTTGTGAAAAATGGCACTGCTGTTGCCGCCTGGGCTGCTGCAGCTAGACTGGCTGTGTAAGTGCTCTAATAATGTATTCCACTGAAAAAAAAAAAATCACATGATATGGGGTGCAATGACTGAGCTCAGTTAATTACTGAGCTGGGAAGTTTATCTACAATCTAAAAGCTGTATTGAGGAGAAGGGGGATATAAGGATTAAAAAGGTGCTCCTTCCATTATCAATAATTTGCAGGTGAGAATTTACAAAGAAATATTTTATTCTTGAGTTGGTAGGTTTCTGTTAAAAGTTTATTTCGGAAAGGGTACAAAAGGCCGATGTCCCTCAAATGTTGCTTGAAAAATTCTTTCTCTACAAAATAGCCCCAAACACACAAAAGAATCACAGAACAGTTTGCTGCAATTTTAAAAAGCAAATTAACCTATGTATCTGTCAGCTGTTTCTTTTCTACTTAAGGCAAAAAGCATGTGTATATGTAAATATACTATGAGATGACAGAACGAGGTTTCATTCACAGTATGAACACTAGACACGATTAAAATAGAATAGTTTAAAACATTGTGTTTTGATATATTATACACCTAAGTAACTATTTTATAATCCATGATAAGAGAAGAAATATGCTTACCATTATTTTTGAAATTATTTGATTAGGACTGAGAGAAATCAGATCTCGTAATTGGAAAGCCAGTGATAAGGCAGATTTTTTGCCATTTTTCACTTGGTAGATTTATCAAGATTCTCCATGCCTTACAAATACTAACACCTCCAGTAATGATAGTTATGGAAATTAACATGGCATGTCAGATATGGTTCGCTGACACCTTACTTTAGTTCCCAGAAATGTGGCTTTATAAGACTGGCATGTTTCAGGATTGCTGTCAGAATATGATAATTTAATATACCCAAGAGTACACTAAGTATTATAGAAGCATCTGTGAAACTAATAAGTCAGTGGACATTCCAATTCTTACCAATGACTACATTCTATACAAAAAACTTCCCAAAAAATACTGTCCCAGTTCAGCTCATCTGAGATAGTAAAAAATGCTATAGTCTACCTGAAAACATTACAGTGACCATCGTGACAGACAGAAATAAAAATGACTTTAGGGAATATTCACAAAGAAGCACTAGCATTAAAATGTCCTTGGTTACATTCAGGTAGTGAAAATATACAGATATTTTTAAAAGGGAGTAAATGAATTAAAAATATTTGTATGATTTTATAGAATTCTGCTTTTCTATCACTGGCAGTGAACTACATCATTTTACCATTGAGTCTGATTCCCTACTTTATTATATTTTTACAAAAAACAATTCTTGAGTGACACAAGAAGATAAGTATATAGTCACGATCAGAAAACTTTTAGAAATCCAGAATGGACATTTTCTAATATGGATCATTTTAACTTACTATTTTCTATAACAGGAGTTCTTGACCTGGGCTCCATGAGTTTAAAAAAGTCTTCTGAAATCTATGAACTTCCAAAACTTATACAAATATTTTATGAGTAAATAAATTCTTCAGAAATAGTTTAAAGCTCAGAAAAGATGAAAATCCACTACACTAAACATATCAATCTACCTGAGAAATGCTAGTTGACATTCTTTTTTTTTCCTTTCTCAGTTTTATTAGATAGAATTATTAGTTTGACTGCACATATACATATATTGCATGTAAATACATAAATACAATACACTGAACAAAATGTTTTTAGTTTACATTAATGTACGGATCATTGTTTCTAAAAAAACAGGTTAGAGCTTTAGCTTTTTTAATTTACATAGTTATCAAAGGAATAAAGCCACTAGTCGACATTCCTAAGTATAATAATATTTTAAAGATTCAATTTAGTTTATTATAGTTGTCAAATTAAATACTGACCTACAGGAAGCTACATATCTATAAAATAATTTTTTTTTTGTAGAATGAATCATGGAACATACAGTGCTCTTTTATTTTGTATATGTGCATCTTTCTGGAAAAGACTGAACCAAAATATTTTTGGTGGGTTATGGTACATTTTACATTTTATTTGATTGTGACAGTTTCTGTCATGCACCTTATACTTAACAATACTAATACAAAGTGGTCTTAGATTGTTTATAGAATGCAGAAAGAAACAATACTTTGAAAAATGAATACATGAAATGACTAGTCAGGACAGCAGAGTTAAACAGGGGCGGGAAGTTGGGCAAAATTTATGTTTGGGTTGAGGGTATTACAGGGGAAGAGGGGAGAGAGAAAAGTATTCAAGGGTTTATAAAAAATTAAAGAAAAACGTGCCAGAAATCTGTACAGAGGACAAGAAGAATGCAATTTGGAAAAGCAGCGCTCTATTTTCAGAATATCTTCAGCTATTTAGGATTTGCTAATGTTCCTAATTATATCAGGACAACGTCAATGAAAAAATAAATATGAGTATGTCCTAGAAGTCTGGAGAGTTCCCTACATCTTCCAGAAGCTACTTCCAAGTGACAGGGAGAAAACACGATGGACACAAGGGGTTAGAGTCAAAGGAGACCTGTTATACAGCTGAGAAACCTGTACTGGTCTGAAATTGGGTAACAGCAAATATGGATTTATATATGAGCTTGCCTTCCTGAATAAATATTGGAGAGGAAGAAAACTGTTTTCTCATTTTTTTTATTCCATTTTACTAAATATAATTTTAAAAACTTTATCTGCTACATGTCATCCACCCAAAGCAGAAAAAAAATTAATTAACATTTTAAAGAATTGACCCCCAAATGTGGTAACAATATATCTAGAACAAACAAATGAGAACGAAAGCTTAAGAGACCCTCTTCAGAGTACCTGCAAAAGACTTATTATGACTTACTTCCAGTACATATGTCAAAGAAGAAAGACATGAATTCATTATTTGTCAAATTAGGAACAATTATATCATCTGTAGCCATAATACCTGAATATCACTGAAACCATTATGAAACATGGATACACATTTGAATCCAGGGACCATAGGAGAGTAACTGTTAATGGGTACAAAGTTTCTTTTTGTGGTGATGTGAATGTTCTAACTCTGTAAATGTACTAACAGTCACTGAACAGTCACTTTAAACGGGTGAACTTTATGGTATATAAACATTTCAAAGCTGCTATAAAGAGATTAAATCCAATTTTATTTACCTAGAATAACAGAGACAACAGAACACATGGGTTAAATCATATTAAGCTATAAAGATTCTATAATGTATATAGTAAAATATGTTGGAAAACAGATACACTTCTGCAGATGCTAGACTATTTATGTCCAGTTTACATACAATTTCAAAGATGTGACAACTAGCACATAAAAATGTATACTGTCATCATAATGTTTATAAATTTTCCCTCTCAATCATGTTTATTAAAGAGATTTAGTAAACATTTTCTCAAGCAATTGCTGATTGGTCTGAAATATATAAATAAAGTAAACTGAAGTGGAAATGTTTCAGTAGATGGTTTGTTAATTCATTTGGGGCTCTCTATAAGGGCCTACAGTCTTAACAACTAATTGCTATACATATGTTTATTTTCTTGCCTTGTAAGGCAATTAGCACATAGCATGGTTTCCAACCTCACATAAAATTCCAAGACTTCATTATAATGCCAGAAGTCCAAAAGACAAAAACTTTCACTCTTTATCTTTAGAGCCTGAAGCGCCTTAACGAATACTATCTTACTACTTACTTTTACTTACAAAGTAAGTATTCTGTTTACCTAAAAATTACCTTACTTTAATATTCCGTAGATTTTCCCACTCCTAGTAAAGAGTTTTATTTTTGATAGCTGCTAAAAATAAGACTTTAAGAAAACCATAGGAAGACAGGAGTAAACTTACCAACTAGGAGAAAATGTTTATCTATAAAAATCACAAAGTATTCATCTAAAAAATGATATTGTTAGAATTTACCATGCCAGAAAAAAAAATTCCAGAAAATTGAAAATTAGTACAAATAAGTTTCTAAAACTCACATTCTTGTTTGAAAATTTTTCTAGCAGAAATCAAAAATTGTAATGAGGAAGAAGTAAGAACAGTAATCATTTGTGTAACTCACGGAACATCAATAACATACGGGAAATGTTTAAAAGTTCAAAATTGAACTCAAGAAGCAACACAATTAACAGTCTTTTTCTCTCTCTCATATTTATCCAAGTTAAAGAAAGACGTCTTTACCACACAGTTTTGAGCTTTACTTGAAGGGCTGTCAAATTGGCACACAAAATTCTAAACTCCTGCATGACAAAGATTCACATACACAGTAGTCCCCTTATCTGTTGGGAATATGTTCCAAGAACCCCAACATTTACCTGAAACTGCTGATCGTGTCAAACCCTGCATATTCTGTTTTTCCAGCATCACTATTCTTGCGCTTTGGGGCCAATATTAAGTAAAATAAAGTTTACTGGAACACATGCACTGTGATACTGCAAGAAATGATCTGATAACCCAAGATGGCTACAAGGTGACTACAGAGTCAAAGGAGCCCTGTTACACAGCTGAGAAACCTGCGCTGGTCTGAAATTGCGTAATAGCAAATACGGATTTATATATGAACTTGCCTTCCTGAGTAAGTGCTGGAAAGGCAGAAAAGTGTTTTCCCAGGAAGTGTATACAGCGTGGACCCGTGGACAAAGGATGGAGTAGGACAGCACAGAATTTCATCACGCTACTCAGCATGGAGCACAATCTAAAATTTATAAATTGTCTGTCTCTGGAATTTTCCACTTAACATTTTTAGGCTAAAGTTGACCACAGGTAACTGAAAGCAAAAAAAGCAAAACTATGAATAAGAGGAGGACTACTATAGTAAATGTCAGGAATTATAGAACTATACACAAACATGAAGTGATCCAGATAGGAGGAAAAAAAACGTATATTTCTTATTTTATTTTTTTGAACTTATAAATGCAATAGTTAAGGTCACCTATAGGACATTTTCAAATAAAGGCTTAAAATTTCATAGTTAATCCCTAATGAAATCAATGAAGCTGTCCAGAATAGTATAGTCAAAACCTGAAGTAAAAAATGCAGGAACAAAGCCAAAAGATGACTTTGATTTGACTAATATAATGGGAGTTCCAATACATAAGCACTCAAAAACTGTATTTACAACAATGATAAAACGAAAAGTTCAGCCATCCCAATTCCTTAACTAATAATCTCAGAAAAGTATTAAAAGATTAATAAAATCTAAGAAGTGCCTGAATTCATTCATATCTAAATGTTCTATAAAGAACTGTGACCTATTAAATCAATTACTCACAAAAGAACTCAAATTTTTAAAAAATCCATTTGTTTATGTATTTTGCCAACTTACATTCATTATAACAGCACAGCTTTCAGAAGATATTAAAAAGGTTTTTTTCTATAGTCTAATAAAGTTTAAGGCAATGAATTTAAGTAATTGTCCATAAGTGAGCAAAACTTTTCTAACTTCATCTATCCAGATTAGGGGGGGTATAAATCTCATACATATATATCAAATTAATAGTTATCTTTGATTTCCTTTATATTACTCTAATTTCTACTAGGTTATCTAAACAAGACAAATACACTCATTTTCATTAGAACCTTTCTCAAAACTTTTCACAACAGAGCTAAGAACACCAGATGACACATACTAAATTTTGAACATAATCAAAATGATCTTTTAAAACTTCTAATCATGTTTTACTGTAAGCATCTTTTTTTAGTAAATGTTACTAAAAGAAAAACAAATTATAAAAATTATACTATTTCATTATACACTCATTCTAATTTGTTATTCAATGTCCATGGAAAAGATTTTTAATATGTAAAATTTAATATATAGGACCTTGTACACTAGATTTCTTATAATTTTCCACAGCACTTCATTTTAATAACTTTAGTTATTGCTTTCAGATTACTGACAAAGATATTTAATTGTAAGTGAGTCTATAGCACAGTTCTACTAAGATAAATTCTTACTCATGGAGTCATTGAGAATTTTAGTAGAAAACCCAAACAGCACAAAGTGAGAGACGTAAAACCCAAATACTTACTGATTACTACTTGTCCTTTATCCACAAAACCTCCTATTTCTTACCAAGTGTGAACTCCATTCCTTTCCTCCAAGGTTGCACACTTATCTAAAGCATGTTTTCTCCACTCACCCAAAATCATACCACCCTTTATTTGAGGCAAAAGTTATTAGTAACACTTAAAACCTTACCTTCACAAAAAAATATATTCCCCAAAATGGTAACATTCTAGGCTGAAAAGAGATAACAGTGGTCCCATATTCTCAAGCACTTATTGACAAACTATGATTCATTATTCTTTCATTTATAGTGCTTAATCTTCGACCAGTAAAAAAGAACACACATTGGCTAACTTAGTTAATGCAAAATAAGTCACTCGGCACTAGAAGCTTTTGTAAAACCTATTTCTTAAATATCTATTTGATCTCTAAAGGTTAAAATTTTCCCTATAATAAGCCTAAACTTGCAAGGTTATTAGTGTTTTACAATGTACTTCAAAATTAGAAACTTTTTCCTCATTAAAAATAGTGTTCAGAAATAATGCATAGATTTCTGTGTAAAAGCCCACTGTACTCACAATGAAGTCCAAAACACTATAAAGGATCCACTGAAAAGATTAGATAAAGTGAAAGCTAGAGAATTTTATAGAATCTAGAACAATAATTTAGGGAGCTTCTGAGGTTGAATCAACCTAAGACTGTTCAAAAAAAAACCAGACTGTTCAAACTCAAAGAAATAGTCAGGAAATCTTGCAAAAAAAAAAAAAAAAAAAAAAGTCATTTAAAAAAGGGAAAACAACACCAATCAGGGGATTTCCACTTCCAACCAACATGGATTAATGTGAAATGGATTTACACTCCTATCTTGAACAACTATAAAAGTGGACAAAACACATGAAACAATTTAGAGAAATTGGACAATAATCAAAGAAGGGACGAAATAAAGTGATCCCTATAATTATTCAAAATATTATCTCCCCCTAGAGAGAATTTCCAGGCTGTAGTGCAAGCAGAAAGAACCTAAACAGAGTCCAGTATCCTCCATTTGGGGAAGCCATGGTAATTAGCACATACAAGGGCAAAATACTGGATAGGTGAGAGCTATTGGAAGAAAGAGGGACAAAATGAGAACTCTGGAGATCAGTAGGGCTTTCCCATCTAGTCTTTAGCACATATGCATGAGGAAACAACCCAATGCCAAGGTGAGAACCAGAAAAAACACATGACAAAATTTGCAGACAAGATAGTAAAACAGGCATTATACTATAGTCCATAATTTAGAGATGACAGATGGCAACATAAGTATGTGAAGTAGGCATGTCAGGAATGAAAAAGGCCCAAATCAAACTTCTAGAGATGAAACCTATAATGTCTTGAGATCAAAAAAACAGTGAATGGGATTAATGGAAGATTAGATGTTGTAACAAAAATGATAAGTAAACTTCAAGACATAGCAATGCTAATTACACAAATGAAGGACAGATAGAAAAAAAATTGAAGAGATCATTGAGCTATACAGGACAACTTCAAGTGGCTCAATATTTATTAGAATCTACAAAAGTGAATAGGGTTAGGGAGAGAAATTTTATTTACAGAAAAATGTCCAAACTCAGCAAACCTCAATCTTAAGAAACATCAAGAAACCTATACCAAGGTACATCATAATAAAATTGCTTCAAAACAGTGATAAAGAGAAATCTTAAAAGCAGCTAAAAAGAAAAAAAGATAAGAAGGAACAATGACAACAGATTTCCTTTCAAGACACAATGGTAAGGCAGAAGAACCAGGGATTGTATTTATCCTTCAGTCTGAAACAACAACAAAAACAAACAAACAAAACCAGAAACAATGCATGAAACAATGGTTTTTAAGAAGTGGACGTCAATGATGAGAAATAGAGATTTTTCAGAGGTGGGAAACAATCTAGGTGAGCCGTAAGATGAATCAGCCTACTGCCTTGAGAGAGTTCTCACCATAAAGGACAAGAGGCAGGAACTGGAGCAGAGCCTGAGTTGAGGTGATAGAGCTGGGAGTCTACGAAGATCAGAGTAGCTATCAGTTCAGAGGCCAGAATACCAGAGAAAAGAATGCTTTACAGAGAACACTGGAAATCTGCAGTGGGTTAGTTACCCTTGAACATTCACCAGATCAGAGCCTAGAAAAGAATGATCTAAAAGTATTAGAAGGAAAAGGATAAGAGGGAATAATACTTAAGGCGCACACACAATTGCCCCTGTTTAAGAACCACTACCATTGAACGAGCACTATTCTGGACTCACCTAACAAAAAATAACAGTAAGACCCCAAAGGATTAAACCTACCCCAAGTAACGTTACTGCATCCCAAAATAAACCTCAAGAAGATTAATAGTAATACAAAAGTATTCTACATCTAAAAAGGTGAAATTCACAATGCTTGATAGTCAATAATTACTAGGCTTACAATGAGGCAGGAAAACACAACCCTTAATCAGGAGGATAATTAACTACTCAAAATCACCCGGGATTGACACAGTGTTAAAAATAACAAAGAAAGACATTTAAACAGTTCTTTCAACTGTATTTTATATGTCCAAAAGTTAAAATGAGATAAAGAAGAGGTCAAAGAACCAAATCAATCTTATTTAGATATGAAAACAACAAATGAGATGAAAAAAGAAAAAACCCACTGGATGGGATTAACGACAATTCAGCTATTACAGAAGAAAATATCAGTGACTAGACGGTAAAGCAAAAGAAACTATCCAAAATGAAAGAGAGAGAAAAAAGAATCCACAAAAATGAAAAACAGGTGGCATCACTGAGCTTTGAGACAACTTCACGTGACCTAATATATGAGTAATTTGAAACTCAAAAGGAGATGGAGGTTGAGGTAGAAAACATAATTAAAGAAATAATAACTGAAAATATTCCAAACATATTAAAAACCATAAACCCATAGCTCTAAGAAGTGAAACCCGAAGCACAAGAAACATGCAAAAGAACACACTAGGGTACAATACAACCAAACTGATCAAAACCAGTAATAAACAGGAAATCTTAACAGCAGCCAGGGTTGGCGGTGTGTGGCATGCCAGAGGATCAAGAGTAAGGATGTCAGACAGTAGAGCATTTTTTAAATACTAAAACACAGTCAACTTAGAATTACATACGTGGCAAAAATCTCTTTTAAAACAAAGGTGAAATAAACATGTTTTTAAAAATACAAAAGTTGAAAGAATTTATCACCAACAGACCCAAACACATAAAAGCCAAAAAATGCTCTTCAGACAGAAGGAAAATGACACCAGATGGAAATCTCATTCTAAGCAAAAGAAATGAAGAGCACTGGAAATGGTAATTAAATGAGTAGATACATGTTTCTTTACTATTTAAATCTCTTTAAAAGGTATTTGAGGTTTAAATAAAAATAATGTTACAGTGCTTATAACATATAAAAGTAAAATGTGTCTCTTGTATGGTGTGTGAATTATATATTAACAAAGGTGTTTTAAAAATAAACACAAAACTTTCAAAATGTGTTACATGACAGCATAAAGACTATGAGAGGTGAAACTGAAGTATGGTATTGTAAGATTCTTATACTACTTGTGATGTCATAATGTGTTATTTGAAGGCAGATCACGATGTTTTAAAGATGTATTCTATAAACCCTGACACAACTGCTAAAATAACATCAAACAGTTAGAGAGATTAAATCAACAATGGAGGAAAGAAATACTGGATTAACCCCTTAAAAAAGGGAGGAAAGAGAAAACAGTGAACAGATAGGACAAATACCAAGATGATAAACTCAAACCTAACCATATCAGTAATTATTTTATTGGGAATGGCATAAACATTCTAATCAAAAGATAAACAGTATCAGGGTGGATAAAAAATAAGACCCAATAGTATGTTGTCTACAAGAGATGCACTTTAAAAATAAAGACACAAATAGGTTATAAATAAAAGGGTGAAAAAGGATATACCATAATGTCAACAGTCAAAAGAGAGTTAGATTGGTTATATTAATATCAGAATAGATTTGGGGACAAAGTATATTATCAGAGATAAATATTTCAAAATGATAATTGGGTCAAATAATCAACCCTACACATTTATGCACCTAATAGCAGAGTTTGAAAATACATGAAGAAAAATTAGACAGATTTGCAAGGAGGAGTATACAAATCCATAATAGTAGTGGGAGGGAGATTTCTGAGAAATGCTCATATTTAGGAAATAAACAATACACTTCTAAACAACCCATGAGTCAAATAAGAAAGCAGAAGAGAAGGTAGAAAGTATTGCTAAATGAATGAAAATGAAAACATGACATCAAAATTTGTGGGAGACAGTCAAATGAATGCTTAGAAAGAATTTTACAGCATTAAACATTTATAGTAGAAGAGAAAAGTCTCAGATCAATGAATTATTCTTCCACTTTAGGAAATAAAGCAAAGGTGGGGGGTGGGGAGGTAGATGAAGGAAGAGGAGGAGGGCAAGAGGAGCCAATGAAATCCAAAGTAAACAGGAAAAAAGGAAATAGTAAAGAACAGAAATAAAAATCAACCTGATCTTATATTTCCCGTAAAAAGCACAAGGAAACAATAAAGCAATGTCCACAAAGCACTTTGTTTCACAAAACATTACACCAAACAAGTTGCTATTTACATATAAAAGCAATAGGAAATAAATAAAAGCTCAAGAAAAGAGGGGTTTTGAGTCTTTTATCAGGGAGAAAATGTTTAATGGCAAAAAGCAGCCACTTGAAGGAAAATCAAAATAAACAATAAAGGAATGGGGGAAATGGAGTAAAGTAATTGATGGTAAGCATTTAGCTCATTTAAACACAGAATTAAGCCTGTAAGAATTACAGTTAATAGAACAAAATGCAAATGTTTAAACACTGTAAATATAAAAATAAAAGTAACTACAAAAAATCAAGAAGCAGGAAGAAACTCAGTGCTAATTTTCTCATTTTCATAGCATATTAATATTGCTTTAAAAAGAAATACATGGTTTAGAAAATTAATGACTCCAATTTCCTAATCTTTTTCACAAACTCTTCCTAAATATCATAGTCTTAGAGGGCTACTGTAGGAAATATTTCTCATAAGAGAAGAAACAGTCATATGCTAATCTGATGCTAAGAAGGTAAAGAGCAAGTGAGAATCATGTTTTCAAAATGTAATTAGCTAGTAACATAGCCAGAAATCCCCAAATACCTTCTAACAAAGAGTTTGCGTTAAACATGGAAAAACTGACTTTATGTGCCATAAGTGGGACACCTGCCATGAAGGTAAAAAAGATGTCAACACTTCATTTAAACCAAAAGAGAATACTGGTATACATATACTCCATTTCTGTTTTTTAATCAGGAAAGTTTTTTTCTGTGAACTGCAAGTTCAGTGCACTATGCGACAGAGAAAATGGTGAAGGTTCTGAATTTTCTTAATACGCAAGACCACTATTAATTTATAGAATAGGGAGAAGAAGAAGAGTTGAGTATGTAGATCTAGTTTATTTTATGTAATGCAGGTATCTTACTTAGGGAAATGTGCTATTTACATTGAGTTGCTTCTTTAGATCAAGAACCTGTTGTAATTAAACAGCTCTCACAGTATCAGCTTTTTGAACCTCCAAAGTTTATAATGATGATGTGGGATGACTGCTAACCCTATAGAACCTGAGTATAGAGAAGCCCACCTGATCTGTCGAAGTCAGTACAGATATATACATATATCTACTCAATCTAAACTTGTAGTTTTCTTACTAAGAAAAGACTAGATTGAATGCTCTGAGGTCAAAGGGTATAAAAGATTTAAAAGACCTGCCAAATGTCTGTGGAAGTATCATTGCATTTCAGAAGAGATTTCACAGGTTTTAATGAACAAGAATTATGCCCTTAGTTGTTAGCAAAATAAGTATTTATTGAATATTTACTAGAATATACAGCATCCCAGCTATCCACTATGAGTCTACTATTTTTAGAACTATTTTAAAATAGCCAAACTCTAAACAAACTATAAATTGACTGGCAATGTGAAAGAGCACTATTTTATTAAATTACTAAAATAGAAACTAAGAGCTAATAGCTAACATCAGAGATACCAAGTGGAATCCATTATGATATATGCCTCTGCCTAAATATACTACACAAGTCTCAAAAGCAATTCATTTTGTTTATTAGTTTGACCAAGACTGATCACTCTACACTTTATACAAAACTGCACTTGAATAAATAGTTAATACTACTATAAAAATTCCACTTAGCCACAGTTGGCTAGATGTGTTACAGTTACATAATGGTTAAAGCTATGAGTTGGTTGCAAGTTGGGTCTATACTGCTATAAAAATTCCATTCATGCAAACTTGGCTAGATGTGTTACATGTACATAATTGTTCAGTGAGTTTTTTCCAAGTTAGCTCATAATTTGGGGTCCAAATACGATATACTGACATGCAGGGAACTGTAATTGTCAGGATAAAAATATTTTTCTATCATAATATATTGTCATATTTCAGTCAGTAAACATAATTAACACTCAACTTTAAACCGTGTGCTCTTTGAAAGTTGAATTTTCAAATGTAAGATGATTTGAGATAGTACATAAACTCTCCTAAAAAGTCACACTACAAAAACATGCTACCAAGACATTATGATAAAATGAGACCATTTTGTGAAATAAAATAGAGCAGAAGATAATCAAGAGAGAAAATTTAAACATTTTGAAATGTTTTTCTCACATACTGTCAGAAGAGGTGACTTTCCTCTATATAATCTTCTCAATGTAAGCATTTCCTTGACAGTTATAAAGAGGTAGGATTTGCTATACACAGGAATCAATAACAACCTTGTAAAGCCTACAGCAGTGCACATAAACATGCTGTAGGAGACATTAACACTAGACTGAAAGAAATAATTATATTTTCAATAAACATGCTCCTACTGGATAATCAATTTTTTACACATCTTACCAGCTGTTTCACAGCTCAGGTAGTAAATGGCAGCAGCTGTTATATCAAAACCATACATTATATGCATATGAAGTGCTTTTAATTTTTCATAGGTATCTACTTATTTGTGATCAGCCACATTTAACTCATATTAAATAAAAACAAAGTATTCATGGGGTGATTAATTCTGGAGAAATTCTTAGTATAGTCTTATTTTAGAAATGAATTCTTAACCAGTTATTTTTATGTCAGAAGATTTAATAATTCAAATTACATGCTGCCCTTATTCTGAGATTTAAAAGATTTGTCACAATCAATGTTTCTGAAATATTAAATTAGAAGGTGTCATAGTAATTACTATGGAATAAATAGTAATTAATATTTTTTAGGCAAATAAGCTCAAAGTGTTTGCAGTGAATATTTATACTACTAATATTTCCCCACACAATGCATGCATCATTCACAAGTAGCCTAAAAATATAAAATGTAAATTTCCAGAATTACTTCACAAGATCTTAAGATTTGATTTAATACAGAATTTGATACTTGGGTTAAAAAACATCTATGTATAATGTATCCAAAAAGAGGTATATTTGAAGGTAAAAAATGCAAATTATGTTACCATAGAATGACTATATTTCTGTTCTGTAATTGTAATCATGAACCTAGCATATGCTTTGAGATGGGTAAATAATTTACAGGATTAGTAAAAGACAATTATTTTTAAACATACATCAGCTAACAACTATAATTTAGAGTGTAAATGTGTACCAGAAACTTGAATTAGGTAAATACTTACTGCTATGTAATAAACTCTTGCTTTTTCTACCAACATCCAGTTTTTCTCCATATCAAGATGTTTTTCTTTTTTGTAACAATTGGCAGCAGCAAGATTAGCTACAAGGGATCTAAAACAACAAAAAGAAAAAGTAAGTAGGTTTTATGTATATACTATAGTCAAACCTGTCATGTAACTATACAGTTAACATTTTCACAAGTTTTGCTTTACATTTTAATTCTTAATTCTTCACACTGCTGTATACTGATTTTAATAAATGTAAATAAAATTAATTTGTTTTGAAAACTTTTTGAAACTTCTCTGTTGCCTTTGAGATAAACAGAGACATTCATCTTTGCTCTAAATACCATCTGGCATTGTGAGAAACTGGTATTTAAGCTTTCTTGTCATACTAAAATGATAAGATTATCTACTTTGTACACTTTAATAGTTCAAAATGCAGTTAAGAAATAAAGCTACTACATCGTTATACACATATGCACACACAAAATATATATGTACACAACTAAAAACTTCAGTTTTTAAGTACCAACAAATTATACACTGATTATTTAATACAATATTTTAAAAGCCAAGTATGGGATTAATTTTGCAAAACACACATATAAATGTAGACCATATTTACTATGAGGAATTAATTTGCAAACCATTGCATTTTAAGAACTAGAATAAATTAAAATTACTTTTTATAGTTGAAAACTCCCTGTGTTGGTCCAGCTTTGCAGCTGAAAAATCTAAGCAGAATATTGTACATAAAATCTTGCTACAAGTGCCACATGGAACTTTTTATTATTGCCCATCAATTAAATGTAATAAAATAATTATTTACATTACAGACAAATAAATAAAAATACTTTTCCTCCTCACTGACACAGAAATTAGGGAAAAAAAACTGTCCATTTTTCACTTTTTGTAATCCAATGCTAATAGTTGGGGTTAAGTAAAAAAATCAATTCTCTTCCAAAACATATTTCTACCCAACCATATGCCAAGTGACTAACTGAAGGATACATTCTGTTTATGTTCAATTAAAAATTAATGAAACTAAGAGTAATATGCATCAATATATGCATATGCAAAATAACTTAAGTTACAAATTTAAGAATAATTAATTCTAATTTATTTTTAAAATTTTACTAACCATGACTTCAGCAAAATTCTGACAAAATGATTACTAAATAAAAGCAAACACTTCTGGCACAAGTTACTAAACTTTACTTTGATAATAAAACTACTCTTTGACAGGAAACTAAATAGTTCCTCCAAAAGAAAAATACTGGTGTTCCTACTATCCAAGTGTATCTGGTTCAGAGTTTGGAAGAGTTCCTAACCCTATTTAAAACAATTTATCCAAATATATTAGATCCCACAATTTAGACAATGAGTTAAATAGTGAGGGTTTCCCCCAAGTTCTCACTTCCAGTATCACCTAAATAATACTGATTCCCACAACCATAACAGGAGTATATAAATTAAGCTGTTGACATCCAGGATCCTAATATTATTATAACTTTTAAAAACAGCAATTTAGCATACAAAAACAATTAAGCAATTTTATTGTAGCCTGAGTGGTATCAGAGGGAAAAGTCGACCCATTTCTCACTAATGGGAAAACTCTGTATCTGCCTACTAAAGTTGCTTTTTAGAAAAACTGAAAAGGGGAAAGGTTCTAAATAAGTATATCTCAACGTTTGAACAACAGGTGCTTTTCTTTATTAAAACCTTAAAATCATAAAGTACTCCAACACTCAAAAAAGTTTTTAAAATGGCTTTGGAATCCTAATTATTTTTGAAAGTTATATTTTAGTTATATAATGACGCCTGTCCAGAATAGTGTCAGGTCTTTAACATACATTTGCAAGGTCAAAGAGTGAGCAAAAGTGAAAGAGGTAAAGAGGGGGAATGAAGCAAAGGGAGAAGAGATAAAGGAGAAAATAAAGAAAAGAAGACAAAGAGGCAAATAAGAAAGGAGGGAAAGAATGGGAGATAGGGAATGGGGGAGGACAGCCAATATTTCCAGCTTTAAGGAATGGAAAGTACCTAGTGAATCACTATTTAAAAAAAGATCAGGGGAAAGGTATAGCTCAAGTGATAGAGTGCATGCTTAGCATACACAGGTTCTGAGTTCAATTCCCAGTACCTTCTCTAAAAATAAAATAAATAAGTAAACCTAATTTACCCCCCCAAAATAAATAAAATAAAATATATACTTAAAAAATAAAAAGAGATCATCTTTGGTTATTCTAACAATATAGTAACTGGGAAAATTATTTTTTTGTCCTTTCCAAAGGAGAAAAAAGCTTGTGCTGATCAGAATATGGAAATAATGATGCTATATAATAATGAAGCAATGTATGAATGTACTGAAGATATACCTCCACATAGCTGCAAAAGGTACAGATACAGCCAATGCATGGAAGGCTCTGAGGGACAAGTTCACAGAAAGAAAAATGTTCTAATAAGCAAAGTTGCGGGGAAGTTATAGCTCAAGCGGTAGAGCATATGTATAGCATGCACTAGTACCTCCTCCAAAAAAATAAAAATAAACCTAATTACCTCCCCCACCGCCAAAATTAAATAATACGGTAAGAAATAAATGAAATATTTTAATAAGCAAGGTTGTATAGAAATGTGATGGGTTGTTTTTTTTGAGTGGTACACTACCCATGACTGAATTTGTTTAATATGGACAGATGACTATTTGGCAGAAATGCTTTAGATGACCTACTTCACATGAGACTGGATGTAATGTAGTATTTGTATATATATGTGTTTTAATATTCCAATCCCAGTATAAGGTGAAAAGAGCATTCTTTCTAATGCCAGTTCGGCAAGAACCTAGCTACAAAACATTGAAAAAAATGTTTTCCTTTTCTGATCCTAATGATAAAAAGTAGAGACTGGACTAGATCATCTCAAAAATTTCATTTCATTAAGCCTCATGAAGACAACAGCAGGTTCAGGAAAGTTAAAAAATTTATTTAAAGGAAAAAATGATATAAGAAAGAAGAGTTTATTAAACATTAAAATTAAGTATAAACGTGAGGTTCAAATTCCAAATTCAGATTTGAACTCAGATTTTACCAGTGGTTAAACAGTCAGTTAGTGCAGTGCTTCCTTTGAAATGACACTGACCTGTTGCCACCAGTGATGCACGCAGCACACGTTCCCGTCGGCTGCTCATTCTGCTCATAGTAATGAGCATCCACATGGGCTTCGGCAGCTTTTTTCTTCAGGATCTCCCCAAATTTATCTATCCCAATGCATCCAAAAAATGTTGCTGCTTTATGTGGCTGCTGAATCATCCACTGAAGAACAGAACATAAGTAATTTTAACGGGTCAGAAAAATAGAATACACAGTTCTGTATTCTGCCATGGATGGTGGCATAAAAGGGTTGCTTTGTTAGCAATAGTGGCTGTTATGAATGGAATTCCAGTCCTGTATCACCACTTATGATTACAAATTTGATATAACAACCACATAAAATCTTATTATACTGCTTTCAGGGGGAGAAAAAGAACACAGCGGTTAAGAACTCAGTATCTAAAGTCATATAAACCTCAGGTCAATACTGGCTTGATATAGAAAAATAATACTGAGTCCAAGGGAAGTAATAAAGCACTGTCATTAAAAGCCAAGAATTTATATTGAATACTGTGTGGATTCAAATCTTGCCTCTGCCAATAATTGGCTGCATGAGTCAGAGGATGTCACTTAACATTTCTATGCCTCATTTTCCTCATCTGTAAATGAGGCAAATAATTATAAATACACCTCATAAGGCCATTGGGATTAAATAAAGCAATTTAGGTTAACGTATATGCATTGCTGGGCTAAGTACCTGGCACACAGTAAATCATATATATTACCTGTCATTGTCACTATTATTGTCATACTTGTAATGCATAAGACTTAACTATGTTCAAACATAAGCTGTTTTAAAAATTCAGAAATACAGTGTTAAAAATTCTAATATTTCATCTTTTCATTAGTTTCATAAACTTTACTTTCTTTGTTATAAATCAATGACAGTGGATTTCTTTTAAAATGTATACTTTTCACTGATATGAAATATCTTTCATAATTAGTATCAAGTATCTTCCAAAAATTCCAGAGGTTTCTAATACATGTATTAGTTATTGTAACGTCACCAACTATTTTGTTTCTAACACTTATACTTCGCAAAATATTCAATATACAAAGTCAAAAGACATCAAAATTTTACCATATTCCCAAATATTTGGAGCATAAAAGAAATGCATGTGTATTCAAGAGTTAAAGGGATGAGGAAAAGTAAGAAAGTAACAAAGAGAAAACTGTAAGATACAGATATAATAACTGTCTGGATCTAGCAATCCAATCCTACTTCTAGGAATCTATCCTGAAGAGACATGTCTACAAATACAAAACAATCTATGTGTAAGTATTCTTTGAGACATTATTACTAACGGCAAAATGTTGGAAACAACCTTAATGTCCATCCATAGAAGACTGGTTGAAGAACATATGATAAATCCACTCTATGGAATACAACAACTATTAAAAAAAAAAATAAGGAAAGTTGTGTGGAGTAATTGCCAGGATATTTTTGTGAAATTAAAAGAAAAAGAGCAAAAGTGTGTGTGTATACTTTAAGAAAGAATAAGAATTAAGAACATATATATCCTTTTAGTATACAAACATATTCTTTGAGAATTTAGACATAACTTTAAGTTTATTTTGCTTATTTTGTAAAAAGAAACAAAGGAAGAATAAACTACGAGCTTTGAAGAAAAAAAGGTTTTCAAAGAGGGTGGGAGGGAATGGAGTAGAGGAACAGAAACAGATGAAAGACTTCTCTGAACCATTTCACATAAAATTTGACTTCTGAAATACAAACATTTTATATTTTTGAAAATGAAATTAAACTCAATTTGAATTTCAAATTCAATCAGAAAAAATTATAAAGAAATCAAAGAAAACATCAGATTGCAACATAATCACACAAAAAAATGTAAATAACTTTTAAAACATACTATAACTTTTCCATATACTAATATGAGGAACAAAAACAAAAACATCCTTCCATAGTAGGTTTAGTTGGTAATATTATATTGTGTGTATTGTACGATAGAGCAAATGAACATAAAGTTGTTTTTGTTGTTGGGAACAAGGCTTACACTGTAGAAGTGAAATACAAATATGGATAGGGTAAGGAAAGAAAGTTTCAAGCAATGAATCTAAGATATACCATCTTAACCAAATGATTTAACTTAGCATCATCAATAAGGCAAGAAACTAACATTATATGCCCCCTGCTGTGATACGAGAAATACACAATATCACTTATCTATTATTTTTACCAAAAATGTTTAACCTGAATCTAATCATGAGGACACAATCAGATAAATCCAGACCAACAATGGCACATTTTAGAAGCAACTGGTTTGGATTCTTAACAGAAGGAAAAGCCTAGAAAGACAATCCCCCCACTCTAATCAAAGAAAAAAAAAAAAAAAAAAAAAAGAAAAGAAAAAAGAAAAGCGGGAGGATGAACTTCTATAGATCAAACTAAATTAGAGAAATATGACAAATACATGTAATGTGTTATCCTTACTGGATCCTGGATTGAGAATAAAATCAACTACAAAAGACACTATTAGAACAACTGCTGAAACTGCAATATCAATTATAAATCAGAAAATAGTACTATATAAATATACTTTCCTGAACCATTTTGAAGTATTTAGCCCCTATTTGGATATCACACTTATCTTTATTTATACAAAGAAAGAGAAAACAAATGTTGAAATGTTAACAATTGATAGGTCTAGATGACAGGTATAGAGGAGTTCATTTTACTAGCTTTTCTGTAGATTAGAAAAATTTCAAAATTAAAGGGTGGGCCAAAGATATTGTAACTAAATCACTCCATTTAAAAATAATAATAATTTAAAATGAACTCTGTCTTTGATATTATCAGTCAGTTTATTAAAATGAGTAAAACACATGAAGTAGTTGATACCTTAAAATGCATCAATAACCACACAACAGATTTTAAATTCTTTAAAACACACTTAGGGAAAGTGTAAATTCAACAGCAGAAAATATCTGTGTGTTGCTCTATAATTTACTTTTTTGTTCATGTAGAAGCATGGTTAAATGATTAGCCATGTCTGCTTAATGTAGTAAATAACAAAAAGACAAAGTCAATAGCAAATTTTAGTATGATTACTTAAATAACTTAATATGCCGTCAAAATAATTGGAAACATCAGTGAAAGTGAAGTTACTATGATGTAATTCAGCCTACTTATAATCAAAGTTCATGCGTTCAAACTGTAGTGCGAAAAAAAGGGCTATATCAACTCACTACCAGGCTTAAATCTGACATAACATTTTCACAATCAGGATTTAAATGAATTTAAATGTCTCCATTACAAATCAATACTACCTAAACACGCAAGACAAAAAAATAGACAAATAATAGAACTACTCAGCAGGCTGCTGTAATTCCACTACTGAATATTTCATCACAGGAAACTGGCTAACACTTGGCTATTTCTGATAGGAGCATACTGACAAAACATGAGAACTTTACGCTTGGATCAGTGATTTCTACTCAAAAGGCAGTCAATCTAAAATGGGAGTTTAGTAAGCCAAATTACACACACAGAAGAAACAGAAGCCATGTTCACTGCTTCAAAGTACTTAATAATCTAGCTGTATAAGTCAAGATGTGATAACCAAGAAAGTTTAAACAGATTAAAAATATCAATTTTTGGCAAGCTTTAAAATTAATTTGCTAAAAGTTTATGTTAAAATTTTAGTACATCTCTAATTTTGTCTCAAATACGTGTTACCAACACATACCAATCTGTTTCCTACCCTTCTGACATCCAATCAGCAAACATTTAATACATGTGTATTAGAGAATAAACTGATGAAAATGACAGTGTCCCAATACAAAGCCAAAACCATTATATTTTTGGAGTCTCCAAAAAAGAGATTCAACCTTGTCCATAACCTGATTATGTTGTTTCTTTTAGGTAAAACAAACCACCCAGCTTCTCTTTGTTTCTCTAAGTACAGGACCTCCTTAACCACCTATCTTTAACTTCCACTCAAGTCCTGAGGGAGAAGCAGGGTCCAGAATTACCCGTGTGCTGTGAATAACTAAAAACAAAACCAAAAGCGAACAACTACAGAATTTTCAGACACCGGGCAAGAGGCAGAGGTGAACTGTAATCTCTGACAGAAAAGACAGAAGGTGAGTCCTGACATCATGCAGGCTCTCTGCCAGGAGGCAATTTCCAAACTACTGTGTGGGGAGGAACAGGCCAAACAGAGCCTGGCATTCTCACTGAAATGAGGGGACAGAGATAAGTGTTCAAGGAGGGTCAGGAGACTAGAAATTGCAAAAAAGAGTTTCAGAGAGAAATGAGCTGAAATTCATACAGAGTAAGTCTAGAGGCTTTGGCTGGGGACCAATCTAAGCATGCTTAAGGAATATATGAGATCACAAAGAATCCATATAAATGCTGTAGGATTAAAGAGTGAACTTACCAAGGTCTCGGGATTCAAGATCAATATACAAAAGTTGAATGTGATTCTATACACTACCATGGAACAGATAAAAGTTAAAATTAAGAAAACAATGTCATCTACAACAGCATCAAAAATGAAACAGTCAGGACAAATTTAAGAAAACATGTGCAAGACAGAACAACACTATATAAGTTTGCTGAGGAAAAAAAAATCTATATAAATGGCAGGCTATATACTATGTGCATGAATTAGAAAACTCAGTATTCTTAAAATAAACAATTCAATTCTTAAAATAGTCATTGCAACCCCCAGTCAAAATTTCAATAGGATTTGTGAGGCTATCAAAAAGCCGATTATATCAACAGTAAAAGGAAAAGCAACTAAAATAGCCGAAGGTTAGGAGGTATGCCAGTGTGATAGAAACCAACACTGCTAAATCCCAATTTCTTCAAATATAAAATGTGGATGATATAACCTATGACCTTGTAAGGATGTTTCCAGAATTAGAAATAAACGAATGCACTTTTATTATAGGGATAATAATAGGATACCTATTATTACAGTTGTTTCATTTTTATGCAGTAAATGAAAGGGCTCTCACGATACTGTTAAGTAACTACACCTAACTGGAGAACCAGAAAATCATTATCGTCAACTTTAAATAAACACATGAATTATTTGAATTCAATTTTAAAAGGAATGGTAAACATACAATGTTACCAGAAAACGCCCAGGAGGAAGATTAATTGCAGCTGAGGGGATCAGAAAAGGCTTCCAGAAACGGGTGACATTATCAACTAGTCTTTGAAGGATGGATATAATTTTCAAAAACTGCTATAAACTGGAAAGAAAGTAGAAGCAAAGAGCACATGCCTTCTTTACCATGTTAGGAACTTAATCATGCTGTCCCTAAGGCAAAAGACATTCTATTTATTAAGTAGTTGGTTCCAAACAACTTAAGTATTTATTTCATAACAATTTAGTGCTTATCTAGCACTGCAAAATTCTCAAACCCTGGAATCAGACTGGTCACCACCACCCTCTTTTCTTGTTTCATATTGATTTTTGAGCAGTGATTATGTTTTTTAAATCACAAAACCCCCCAGATATCCAGTTTATGATATGATTCAAAGGAATGTAGCAATCTAAGGTTAAAACAGAAATATCTGGAGCTAATGGTTCATGCCATATCTAATAGATGTTACTGTTTTCCTAGAAAACTTAAAATATCCACCGAAGGGTCCTTAGCACATAGTTTGGGAAATAAAAGAAGTATAGTGTTAACAAAAATAATGAGAAAGAGAAATAAGACTTAATAAGCATTTGTCAATTAGGAGTATAATGATAGAGCACTGTGTGTGAGGGAAGAGACTAACGGAAAAGGAGATGAAAGCCAGATCATTAAATGCCACTTTAAGAAGTTTATGTGGCAATCTGTAGGTAGAAGGGTGCACAGGAGGGTTTTTGAGCAAAGGAGTGAGGTGGTAAGAGAGGATACCTCATTAAGGTAAGAAACCACGAGGAGAAAATTTACAACTGAATTTAAATAGGGGCTGAAAAATGACATATTAAGTTTCATATCAAGAGTCTTTAACAACATATGGAAAGACTTCTATTAATATTAACTTCACTTTTCAGATAAATTTCCTCTCTGTCACCTAAATGCAGTATTTAGGACTATATAAGTGACAACGCTGCAAGAGCCAGTCATTTCTAAAATAATGCTACATACTTTAATTCAATTCATAATAGAATGATGAAGAATGACACCTAGATACTGAACTACTTGCAAGATAAGCCTAAGATAAGAAATTTTATACCGGAAAACCCAATGAGGCATTTCAAAAAAATTGTAAAGCACAACTAAAAGAAATTAAATGTCAAAACTGGGAAGTAACAACAACAGGGAGACTGCAAAGGGTGATGACGAATCAAAATTAAAGTAGTTGGTTAGGAAAATAGCATAAATCACAAAGCTAAAAGGACTGAGCCTCCCAGATGACTGCCATGTTACTAAGCGAGTCAGGGTGAAACAAAAAAAATTCATAAATACTATTAAGAATCCACTCTCCCTCCATAACTAGTATGTTATGCTCCTTTCCTGCCAAAACTACTTTATTTACCCCTGTTGGCAAGCATCCTATTAATAAAAAAATGATTCCCAATAATCCAACTATCATCCCAACAATGCTTTCTTTAGTTATTTTTGTTGTTAAGTATCTGTTAACCTTTATTTCTCAGAAGAGACTTTGGGAAACTTTGGCCTACTAGGAAAAAAACACAGTTTAGACTCAAATATATGTAAGTGCATCTCGTTTGTGATGGTAAATTACATATGCTAAGAGAAATTATATTTCTTGCAGAACTATTGTGAGAGTGAGTAAGATAATGCCAGCTAAGTGCCTAAAGCACTGCCTATTAGGAGTACTGATGATAGTAACAGGGCACTGAGATATGATAAAAAAAAATTTTTAGTCTAACTTCATTCAACTCATTCCATAAATATTTTTGATCACCTACCATCTGCTGAGCATTACTGACGTAAATATTGGATAAAGAAGCATTTCTCTGTCTCTTTTGTAGGCTTCTTTTCTTCTCCCCATCCCTGAGTGTTATCTAGCCTGGATCCAAGAATAACCAGCTCTTCTCATCCTATCCACTTTTTCTGGTTATGATCTAATCTACTCCCACGGTTTCAATTACCATCTGTACACTGAGACTCCTCACCTCTATTTTTAAGTTTAGACCTGTCTTCAGATTACTGACCCAAATATCCAAAAGCCTATGAACCCTATTTGGCCTGCTTGATCTACACATTTCTGCTTCTATCTCCATCATTATCACCGCAGTGTATTTCACCACCTTCACAATTAGACTACTGCAAAGGCTTCTTTTTACAATTTTGTTGAAATATATTCAAACACTATAAGATTTACCACTGAATTTACCACAATTCAGTTATTTCCTGTATATTCACAAGGTTGTGCCACCATCACTACTATCTACCTCCAGAACATTTCATCACCCCAGAAAGAAACCTGTGTCCATTAGCAATCATGCCCCAGTCTCTTTCCTCCACTCCATTTGCAAAAACTCCTTAACTCATCTCCCTGCCTTTAGTTCTGTTTCCCTCAAATCCACAGCATCTTTTAAAATGTGATCTTTCAAAATGTCCTTCAACAGTTACCCATTTCTCTTAAGCAAAGTTCAAACACAAACAACTTTACAACTGAACCATCAACTGCCTCTCTAAGTACATCCTTCGTACTCACTCTCCTTTGAATGCAATGTTCATTGAACATCTCTCTCTCTCTCTCTTTTTTTTTTTCCTCTTTTGAGATTGTTTTATTTTGGCTGTTCTTTTTGCTTTTCTTTTTTAAATTGTGAACACCTCATTCTGTTCATATTCTGGCTCATGTTCTTTCCAGCTTCCTACTTAAGATTTTAGGCCTCACTTCCTTGGATAAAGCTCTTCCTAGACACTAGAGTATATGCCCATGTTTTATGTTGCCACAGCAAACTGTGTCAATCCCATCATAAAATTAATTCCACTTAGTTGTAATGTCCTATTCAATACACTTTTCCTGGCTTCTTTGAAAGAGCTATATAAAGTATATTTCTACATCTAGAAGAGTGCCTGCCATATTCCAAGTGTCTAATAAATATTTGTCAAACAAATGAATGAACAGGAAATCTGTAATATTTTCTTCATAAAGATTACAGTTTAGGGTTATATAAAATGTTACAGACAAAAGTACACTACTGTTTATATATATGTTATATATATGATCTATATATCATATAGATATATACGTGGAGAGAGAAGAAGGGAGGGAGGGAGAATATGAACGAGGATGGGAATGTTATTGCAGCACACAGGAGTAGCACGTATATTAGACAGTTTTGGAGTGTGACCAAAGATCTCCTAAGGGAAATACACGAAACTGTCCAAGCTGAGATTTGTAGGAATGAAAGGACATAGTGGATCTTGGATGGGATAGTTAATTTTCAGTAGAATAAGAATGACAAAGAGGCTCAAAAGCAAAAAAGAGAGTATTGGAATTAAACAACTAAAAGTAAATTCAGTATTCCAAAAAATTTGTTACCTTATAAAAGCAATGAATGAAGACAAATAAGAAAAGGTCTTTGAGTCAAAATGTTTATAATCTCTTCTTTATATCTGTATTGAAAAGATACAGTATTTTCTAAAGCATACAATAAATGCATACTGAATATATTCCACTTGGAGATATCATTAATAACATAACCATATGTCCAGGTTAAAGGTTGAGCACAAAGTAGGCACGGAATAAATTTTAACTATTCTTATAATTACTACTATTGTAATTATTATATGGGTAACAAAAACACTATTGTTATTTCTAACGCAAATTGTTAAATATTTAGAATACTAAAAAGGAGTCTGAATTTTATTTTCTAAGGAGATTTGTAGCCTGTCAGGCCCATGGGCCCCTATGAGGGCAAGGTATTTGAGGGGGGAAGTGGGGAATCCATGAACTCCCTGAAATGTAAGGCAACTTTGATGTATTTTTCAGAGGAGGGGATTCATGGATTTTATCAGATTCCTAAAGGTAACTAGGCTACCCACACCAGAGAGGAGGGAAGGGGAGACAGAAAGGTATTGGAAGAACATAGCTATAGCTAGGGAGAAAGTCTTTTTCTTTTTAAGTGGAAGAGTAACAAGGTTATAGAACTGCGCTAAATTAATCAAGAAAACCACTGATCCAAAAATATTTATCCAAATTAAAAAACACTGTATGTTACATTTTTTAAACAACTTACCTGAAATTGTTACTCAATTTCTTTAGCTATCAAAAATAAGTAGCCTAGATTTATTCCCAAAAGTTTCCAAAATTAGATGATAGAAAATAACACAGCACCTGAATATGGTGCTATCATATGCTTCCGGTTTTCATTCAGTCTGACTTTCACCAGAAGCCTTTAAGCAATAGGATTTCTATCAAATGGATAATATATATACTATTTCTATATTCTCTCAAGATTTAAAAAAAACCACACCTACTTTTAGTTTCTCACTATGCAAAATTAAATCTTTCTTTTAGGTGGGAATAAAGAGATCTCTTAAGGAGAAATCAGATCTTAAAAAAAAAAACCTTCTGGAAAATGTCTTCAGAAGCAGAACTCAATATAGCATTTTCCGTCACATTAATTGAAACTGTTAAATTCCCTTATACAGTGAATTAATGCTGTACACATATATGGCAATATGCTGAGGGGGTTTTAGGACACACAACTCCAAATTACGGCATGCTGGCTGAAGGAACTTGAGAAAACAGTGGAAGCAGGAAGGTCACTGGGAACTTCCTTCTCTTTTTCCCCTGAAACAGGCTGTAAAACCCTCATGTACGAGGTGCTTTCCCTGCATCTGGAGGAAAGGAACATCTTTATCTCCAAAGACAAAGAGACACAGAGAAGAATCCTAACAAAAGGGCCTTGCTAAGTTTTCTCCAAGTAACACTTGCCTCATACTCTCTGACCTAATTTATTTCTACAAAATTCCCCATTCTTCATCAAACCTAGAAAAATACTCACGTGAAACTATTCCTTTGGGTCTTTATTTCCTCATATAGGCTACCATGATACCTAAAATTTATATTAAATAAACTTGTACGCCTTGTCACTTATATTTTCAGACCCAGCCAGGGACTCTAAGAAGGTCAAGGAAAACTTTTTCCTCCTCTACAATCCTCAAGAAACTCAAATTATAGGAGATGGTAACAATGGCTGCTCTAGTTTAAAGGCCATTTTATTTATCTAGTATTTACCATGATTTTAAAATAATACCTAAAATCATTTTATCATTTTTCCCATATAGTCCAAACATAAGAAAGTCCCCTGACAACATAAGAAAAACTGCAGTAAAACCAAATATAAACCAAAGGTTCAGCTAAAAAACACTATAATTAACCAAAGATGAGTTAGAAACAACATAATTAAGAGACAAATTAATGAGTTCTTACTATATGTCGGGCAGTATGCTAATCTTTTACCTCGTACGTTACCTCAGCTATTCTGAACCACGAAGCACCATGTACATATACTTACTATTCCAATTTCACAGGTAGGTGCATATTTGTATGATTTTAGAAGGTATACTCTCAATCACTACTCTAGATACGAGGGAAAAAAGGGAAGTAAACAAAATCATACTGGAAAGAATGTCATCAGATCTCAGACATATACAGCTGGTCTGGAAAAGAGTAACCACGTGACCCTGTATAAGTAACTTAATCTCTCCAGCTAGTATTGTCCTCAATTGTAAAAGTCAGTAAATTATGATGATTTTCTAAGAGATCCATCACTTCAAGCTACAAAAACATAAAACAAAAACAAAACAAAATAAAACAAAAAACCAAAAAAAATCCCAGAAGAATGTGCTGTATATAAAATAAGGGGGGAAAAATCACCATGGAAGCTTATTTTGGCCAATTAAAATTAGGACACAGAGATGAAGAGAGTAAGAAACCTTTAGAGAGAAAACAGTGGGTCTTTAAAGGTAAGAATGTCAGAGGCATTTGCCCAGAAATTCTACAAACTGCACAGAGAAGTATGCCAACTAATAACCAAAGAGCAAGAGAAGAATTGAGAAAAATCCTTCTCCTTTACTATTTCTAGCATACACATTATAAAAAGAAAAATCCCTCAAGGCAGTAAACATCTGCCCATCAACACTTATCAGAAGCAACATCAAAAACATAAGGCAAAGGTCAAGTCAAAGTTTATTGACAATGATGAACTATGACAGCCTCTATTAAATTACCCCTTCCTTGAAGGTGTATGTGATCAAAGCAGCAAAGATATTTTCACTCAGTCACATAACAAGCTATTTGTTGAGATTGAAACATCTGGTCAATATCTCCTAACACTGCAATTTCATGCACAGTTAGCATTAGGGCACATTTCTTCTCCTCTTCTTACAGGGTCCATAAGGGTGGCACATATGGCTGATCATTTCATTCAAAAAGGATTCAATTCAAGGCATTACACACAATCGGCTGTGCTTTATGGTGTTTTAAGTCTACCTGCCATCGTTTTCCATCATCATTGCTCACTGCTGTTCTCTTCGACTATAAAAGCCAGCAAATATGACAGAGCACTTAAAGCTTAACAGCTTTCCTCCACTGGAGTTAGAAAGCATTTAAGGAAAAGGAATCTATAAAGTGGCAGGCCATTTTCTATTGTCAAAAACTCCCAATACATTAAACTATTTACCATTTAAGCAAAGATCTAGTACAGATTAGAAAAGTAATTTTTAATGTCAAATCAAATGCTTAGCTTTCTGTATGACAGATCTATGAAAGTATATTCTTTTGGTATAATTTTAAGTTAATAAATGATTTTAAAACAGTATTAAAAATTAATTTAATTTAAAAATTAATTTTAACAGGTTTTCAGATTTTTTTTTAACTTGACAAACAGCAATTCTATACTAAGAGAACAGGGATGCTACAATTTTATCAGTCCCATATGCTGAAAAATTTCACTTGAAATTCATGCATTTGTTGTCATGGTAACAGGGCCCTTTCTTAAACACTTACAGCAGTAAACCTGAACTCACACCATAGATATCTCTTTTCCCTTACTTCCTTTGATAATAGCTTCAAGGGAAAAATGGGGTGGGGGCAGAGGATATCTTTAAAGCTACTGCTTCACATTTTCTTTGACACATCTCACTGACAGGTAGTATAACCATATGACTACAGTAATCTTCTGAAATAAGGATTTACCTAGATGTTAATAACTAAATGAATTTAAATGAGGAAATTTTCTTCTAGTGATAAAGAATCACACAAGACCATCTTACAATTAGCAATATGCAATGGCTGATTAAAGACAAAAGTATCAAAATAACAAGACTGAATTAAAACCTAAGTTAGGTGTAATGCCCAGGGCTGCTACTCTGGCATATAAAGTAATTATTTTGTTTGTTCATTTATTCATTAATTTAGTCAGTCAATCTAACTTAAAGCTATTTATTAAATGTTTCTATGGGCCAGACAGCTGACTAGCACTGAGACACAAAGTTGAACAAGTTAGACATGGTCCCTGTCTCATGAACATTAAAAAAAAAAAAAAAAAAAAAGGCAAAGCAAACAAAACAAAAACATAAAATAGAGAAATAAAGTAATTGTAAAAAATGCCATAAAAAAATGGCTGAGAAAGACAATGGGGGTGGGAGAGAGACGCAAGAAAATAATCTACTTTAAATAGGCCTGCCTAAGAACATTTAAGTTGGGACATAAAATATGCAAATAAGCTAATCAGGCAGAAAGTGAGCTTGGGGGTTGGGGACTCTTCCAAACAGAAAGAAAGCAAGTACAAAGCTTTAAGGCTGGCATATTAAAAAAAATTTTTTTTTAATTTATAGTAGTTAAGTTTTGGCAAATATGTAGGTTCCAGATAACGCACAACTTATTGGCTATGGTAATAAGAATAAACTTCATACAGGGTGCAACAGGATGCCACTGAAGAGTTTTAAATATGAAAAGTGAAATTATTATTAAATTTAAATGAGGATCAATTTTGCTATTGTATATAAAAGGGTATTTGTACTACACATAGACAGAAAGGCAATAAAGAGATCAGTTAGGAGGGTGTTACTCACAACCCACATCCAAGTCCTTCGGAAAAGCTTATTGGCTCTATCCTCAAATTATCTCCAGATTTTAACTACATTTTTTTCAACCACTTTTTGTTAACTCTACTGCTGCCACCCATCCAAGTTACCATAACCTCTCTCGCCTAGATTGTTGGAATAGTTTCCTCATCTCCTTGCTTCCATCCTTGATATTTTTCTTTTAAAATGTAAATCAGTAAATGTCATTCCTTTGTTCAAAACTCTGCTCTTCACATCACTCAGTAAGAAGCAATCCTTACATTAGTCTATGAGGCCCTACAGGATAAAGCCACTCTTCTCTACCTCTTGCTGCCTCTAACCTCCCCTCCTGCAACTCTTCATATCCTGCTCCAATCATACTGAACTCCTCAAAGGATTCTGAAACATGTCATGCATGCTCTCCCTTGGAAACTGCTGACATCTCTTACTAGACTTCCCCAGGGGCTGGATAGCTATTCCCTCCCCTTGAAAGCCTTTACCCAAATCAAACAAAACTGTTCCACTCTATTTAATACTGTAAAATAGTCCTTTTGTTCCAACATTTCCAACGCCACACTTCTACTTTTTAATCCCTATTCCTTATCGCCTTCCATTCAGCAACAGACTCTTCCTTTACGATATAGCACCCCCCCACCACCCCAGCCAACTTCTTTTTCACTTCTTTTAAGAGTCCTTCCCTCCTTTCTGGGCAGGGACTTGCACATGGCTTGTCATGGTTGCAGACCTATCAACTGCAATTCTCTGTTGATCCTGAATAAACCCATTTTTGCTAAAGAAATATTTCTTCTAGGTCAACAGTTACGTATTACATTATTTTTATTTCTCACTCACCTCCCACTAAAATATGAGCTACAAGAAAGTAGGAATTTTTATTTGTTTTGCTCATCAGTGCATCCTCAGCACTTGACACATAGTAGATACCCAATAGGTACCTGATGAATTGTATCTTCTTAGCAGATCAATAGATAACAAAAATTATTTTGATAATATTAACACCTATTCCAAAAACACATTTGCTTTTTATACAAGAATAAAACAAGAAAATAATACTTCAATAAATATTAGCTACTAGTATCATGAATGCATCCTTCAATATTACTGGCCCTAACGCTGTTAATGCATAACTGGAGTTATGGCCAACATAATTATATCCTAAAATTAAATAAAGCACTAAAAATATTGAAAGGGGAAAACAGAATGTCACAATTTGGAAAAAAATGGAAATTAAAAAAATATTTATTTTTTGCACATTATGGGAAATAACTCACTAATCCCCCTTTTACAGAGAAAGAAAGTGAGGCACAGAAAGGGTGCATAAGCTCCCTAGGACTTAAATCTAGACATTGTACTAAGAAGACCCAAGTTTTAAACACTCTTCTGTAATGGTCACTGAAGAGGATCCACTAAAAAATTATTAGAAATAGTAAAGAAAGTTCGGTAAGACGTTCAATTACTGGAGGTGGGTATAGCTCAGTGGCAGAGTGCATGCTTAGCATGCACAAGGTCCTGGGTTCAATCCTCAGTACTTTCATTAAAAAAGAAAAGATGCTCATTACTAAAACATGTGCTTTAAAAACTTTCTCAAATTCTATTGATAAACTATTAGAAAAACAATAATAAGATGGAATGTACAACATGATGACTATAGTTACCACTGCTCTAAGAAATGTATGAAAGTTAAGAGAGTAGATTGTAGGAGTTCTTATCACAATGATAATTTTTTTCCATTTCTTTTTGTTATACCTATATAAGGTGATGGATTCTAACTAAAATCACTGTGGTAATCATTTCACAATATACGTAAGTCAAACTTTTATGCTGTACACCTGAAACTCAAACAGTGATGTATGTCAATTATATCTCAAAAAAATTAGAAAAAAATATTAAAACAAACAAACAAAAAAGAAAAAATTCTACATACAATAGCAGCAAGAAGAAACCAAACGTGAACCCAGTGATTAATCTTAGCATGGCCAAAAAACTGGTACCACCAGAAATGATGGATTACAAATGAGATATCACAGAAATGATAGAATAGCACTTTTAAAGATTCCTGCCTAAAGAAAAACATCTGAATCTAAATAAACCTCTAGCACTAACTGCAAGCAAATACTAAATATGAAGCAATGGACCAAATCCAGAAAGTGAGACAGTATACAGCATAAATTACCCAGCTGCCCCTAAAAAAAGAAAGAAAAGTCAATGATGCTTTAAAAAGAGGAAAGCAAGATAACTGCTAACTAAAAGATCTAAGGTATAAATGCAACGTTTGAATTCTTGTTTAGATTCTGATTCAAATAAACAAATCACAAATGTATTTTTAAACAATTATGAAAAGCTGAATGTGAATTGAACGTTAAATAACATTAAAATTAAGATGTTAAGGTAATAGTATGGTTTTATTTAAGTGTCATTCTTGGAGAGACAAACTGAAGGATTTACAGTTAATATGACAAGATATCTAGAATTTGCATCATAGGAGAAAACAGTTTAACAACAAGGATAAAGCAAGTTTGATAAAATAGTGTAATTATTGAAGCTAGATAACGGGTACATGGGGTTCATTATATTATTCTCCCCACTTTTGTGTAGGTTTCAAATTTTCTATAATAAAATGTTAAAAAGGTAAATATATATATATACATATATATATATATATATAAAAATGGGAAAACAAAATAAAAATCTTGATGTATGACAAAAGATACGCATTTACCCTAAAAATTTTATCTTTATATATTATACATCCTGAAAAAGGATGAGTAATAATGATGGGGGAAGGGGAAGATTTATGACCAGGTGTTTAAATATATTATTTGGCAACTGTAATTGAAACCATTTGGTACTGACACAAGAAGAAATCAATGGGAATTTAAAAAAAAAAAAAAAGAGTCGAACTCAGACTCCAGTACCTCTGACAACACAGTACAGGATCCAGATGACATGTCACTGAACTGGGAAAAGAGGGAATTATTTAATACACTGAGCTGGGATAAGTATACAGACTTTGGGGCATGCGGTATGACTCTTTCCCCTCATACTTAAACCAAAAAATGTAAAAAAAGTAAAACCAGAAAGGAAGAAAATTCAGCTACTTAAAAAAATAACAAGGCAGATTTCCTTAACCATGGCATGAAGGAAATACTGATAGCTCGGACTAGACATAAACTTAAGATCGTTATATAGGAAAAAGGAGTGTATGTATGCAGCAGGGGATGGAGGGAGGTCAGAATCCTTAAAGTACGAAGCACTCTCAAAAATCAGTAAAAAAAAAAAAAAAAATATGTAAAGTTGTCACAAGGATGGTGGTGCTTGAAGAGGTGATGCCCATATATATAGGTAATAATACATATACTCTTTTAATGTAGGTAAAGAATACAAGCATTTAAAATCCCAAGAGACTGCACATAGTGAAAATAAGCAGTACTTTGTAAAAAAAAAAAAAGACAAATCTTCATTGGCTTTCAAATCTGCATTATGGACGCCACTGCTGTTGCTATTTCCTGTTCAGTGAGGATGCCCTATGTCTTTCAAGAAGCTCCCCTTGCCATTCTCATTGTACTGCTGAGGTGCTCATGCAATTATGGTCCCTCCTGACTGACTCTAATAAGAGACTTTACCTTTGAGACTGTCTATCCACCAGGTGTAAATAAGTGGTAATACTGTATCATAGTTCTGAGTGCAGATTTCTGAGGCCAGGTTAATCAAAGGGATGATTTCCCAGGTATATCTATATCTCTGATGGGCCCACACTTTGGCCCACCTGTGTCTATTCTTAACAATAAAATAAATAGCAATGGACAATAAATGTGTGTTTTGCACTGTAACATTAGATAATTACACAATAGCATCAGACAATTAAAATGTATACAGTTTTTTAGGGAAATGATTTATATGCAGAGATTTCAAGGAGAATCTTGTTAGTAACTCAATTATATCATCATCAAAATAAAAATGCTACTGGGCACTCACTATGGAATTATACACTTATTAATCCAATAAACTTCTATTAAGCTTCTTATTATATCTAAATACTCTGTGAGGGAATACAAACTCTAATTAAGACCTTGAATAGTACACAGTCTAGTGGAGTGGCAGAATGGAAATAAAATACAATGAATGTTATAACAGAGGTAGACACAAAATATTCTGAGAGCATCAGGAAGTTTGGAGAGTAATGAAAAAGTCAAAGAGAAAATGAAAAATAAGCTGGTTGTTCAAGGTTGAAGATTTTACCAGGCTGAGAATAAGAAAAATAAAAGTAAATTATACACAGAGAAACATATGTGCAAAAATATAGACAGATACTATGTTCTTGGCTAACTCAGGGGATTAGTAAAAACATGGGGTCTATATAATAGCATATTTTATGAAGGAATGGTGGTTCATATTGCAGAAAAGCAGGCTGAGATCAGTGAGTTGCATGACAAAAATGTATTTTAGAAAGATAACTTTGGCAATAATGTTCAGAAAACTAAGTAAAAAATGTTGGGAGACAATTCTCCTTGAGTTTATCATGTCTCTGTAGGTCTTCATCAATTTTGTTCTCTCCTTTTACGGATGTTCACATAGCAAGCAGCCTTCAAAGGTAACGACAGTAGCTTTACTTCAGGGTAAAGGCTGGGTGACTTTTCAAGAAGCATCTTTGAAGACTGGGGTTTCCTAAGTTTAGGATTCCTCAGTTGCGATGTAAACTCTGTGAATACAGCTTCTACTTGTGCCTGTCTCTGAGTGACTGAGGAGGCAAAGAGAACCAACTGGAATATAAAATTCACACTGCCTGCTGCGCCATTAAGTAAAAAAATCCCTTTGTCTCTGACCCAGGAGGCTCTTGTCTTCTGTTAACATCTAAGCAGCTGTGGCAGACTAATTTTTTAGCTTGTAAGTGGGGTAAAATCCCAGACATTTCACAGTTATTCACCAAAAAGAAGAGGATGAGCAGGAAAGGACATAGGAAAACCAATTATGAGGCCACGTAGTATTACAGAAAAAAAGACAAGAATCTCAACCTCAAGAATTCTTTAAAAAAGGGAGGAAAACAGATGTAAGAAATGTTCTCTTGGAGGTAAAAAGGATAAGACTTAGCACTGATTAGGTATGGGAGATGAAGGAGAAGTATGCTGAGTATGACTGTAATGTCTCTAATTGGATGACTGATGGATGGTGACACCATTAATAGAGAAAAACTATATAAGAACATAAGAACAAGTACACTGTGAAGAGCTAGAGAATGGTGAGTTTAAGCATACAGAATTATCAGGATATTCAAGTAGAGTATCTACTGGACCACTGGAAATACCATTTTGTAGTTCTATAAAGAAGGAAGGAATAAAGAAAAAGCACTGAAGATTAGCTATTCTTGAAGAAGAATCTGCAGACCCCTAGAAGACTCTGAAAAATGTGTCAGGGGATCCACAGAGTCAACTTAATTTTCACAATATATTAAGATGTTATTTGCATTTTCCACTGTGTTAACATTTGCTTTCAGGTGCAAATTCAATGGTGGGTAAAACTGCTGGTACCTAAGACAAAGGCAGTGGAACCACCGAATTCTTTACAACCCTGTGCTCATATAGAAAAGATACCAATTTATGAAATGTACAGTGTGGGAAATATATTCAATAATATAATATCTCAGTATGGAGACAGATGGTAAGTAGACTGAAAACAGTGATCATTTTGTAAGGCATAGAAATACCAAATCACTATGCTGTGCACCAGGAACTAATGTAATGTTGTAGGTTCGATTATACTTAGAAAAAAAAAGAATAAAAAAATTCATAAAAAAGAGATCACATTTATGGTTACCAGAGGCAGGGTGGTGGTAAAAGCAGGAACTGGATGAAGGTAGCCAAAGGTACAAACTTCCCATAATAAAATAAATAAGTACTAGGGATATAGTGTGTAATGTGATAAATATGATTAACACTGCTGTATATTATATATAAATGTTGTTAAAGAGAATAAATCCTGAGTTTTCACCACAAGGAAAAATTTTCTTCTTTTTCTAATATCTATATGAGATTATAGATGTTCAGTAAACTTACTGTCATAATATTTCATGATGTATGTAAGTCAAATCCTTACCCTGTACACCTTAAATTTATACAGTGCTTTATGTCAATCACAGCTCAATAAAACTGTAAGGAAAATTTTTTTTCAAAGATACCAATTTAAGAATTTTTGAAGCATCAACAATCATTGATTTTTATTCAACAATGACTTTTAAATACGTATCTTTTTAATAATTTGTGTAAGAAATTGGGAAGTATGAATGAAGTACAATGGTTTCCTGAGGAAAAACACTTGTGAACTGAATTTCTACATGAATAACTACTTTTTTTATGGAAAACTATTTTTATTTGAAATAATGATTGACAGACAGATGATAGTTACTCAGACTTGAGCATCTGGCAGACATTTTCTTGAAAATGAAAAAAGTAAGCCTGTCACTTAAAAAAATAACTGTCAGGATTTATTGCTAATAATAAAATTTGAGCTTTCCACTGAAAATTGTAATTGTGTAAATCATATTCACCACAGTGAGAATCCCAATACACAAAAGACTATCTTCTTGAGATTGGTAGTGATATTGACAAATGAGACATTCTACAATATTTGGAAGATTTGCATAATTTAATGAACAAAAACTCTGCAAATGACTTACGCATTATACTAAAAGTCACTTATGGGCAGAATTTCTATCCAAAGAGTTAAAGAGATCGATAAATATACTTTTTTTTAACAGAATAGCTTTGCTGAGATACATTCCACATACATACAAAAAATGCTAGTTTTCCCAGCATCATTTGTTGAAAAGGTCATTCTTTCTCGAGTAGATTGTCTTGATATTCCTGTCAAAAATCAATTAATCATAAATGGATGGATTTATTTTTGGACTCTCAAATCTATAACAAGTAAATGTGACAAAGTTATAAAAGTAATTCACTGGACAAAGAATAGCTTTCTCAAAAAAATAGTAATAGAATTATTGGATAGTCACATTAAAAACAAAAATCTTCCACTACTCCTACATAAACAAAAAAACTTTGGAATGGATCATAGATTTAAATGTAAAATCTAAAACTATAAAATCTCCAGAAGAAAATGGGAGAAAATCTTTGTGATCTTAAAGTTAATTTCTGTCTTACCAATGGATTTTTAAATACATAGATTTAATATATAAATGACATTCAACAAATGCAAGTGGTATTATAATTTGTTTTATCATTGAAAGTTTAGTATTCTATAGAGAGATATAATAATCATAATTTTCCCCCTATCATTGAAGGTTTAGATTGTCTTCAGTTTACTTTATTATAAATACTGGCTCAATATACTTACATACTACTTACGTACATCTCTAACTACTATTATAGGATACCTAAAGTAGGAATTACTGAGTCAAAGATTATGTGCATATTAAAATTGTAAAAATACTGCAAAACTGGCCTACAATAAGGTATACCTTGTTTTCATGCCCATACATAAGGGTATAAAAGTGTCCTTTGCTTTCCAGTCTCCCCAAGACCGAATTCTAATCAGTTTATTTTCAACAGAGTGATATGTAAATATGGTTAACTTCTATTTTAACTTACTTTTTTATTGTTAATTAGGTTGAGGAGCTTTTCATTTACTTATTAGCAATTCCTACTTCTTAGTGAATTGAATTATTCATCATATCCTTTGTTTACTTCTTCAGTTAGGTTTTTCTTTCCTTAGTGATGCCAAGAAGCCAAGAATCTTTTCACTCATTAGAGACATTAACTCTTTGCCTGATATATCTGGCAAATATTTACTTTTCATTTCATCTTTGCCTTTTCACCTATTTTTTGCATTTTTATTTACTTAAATCTTTATGACTATGAGATTAGAAATAACAATAAGAAATTGACAGAGAAAATAAGCCAGTAAAGGGTACAGAGATAAGATGACTCAAAGAGTTAGTAAGAACAAAGAAAGAATGCTATCTGACCTGAAAGCTAATGGAAGACAGAAAGTTTTAAAATGAGGAAGTAATCAACAAAGGAAACAACCTCTAATGGGTCAATTAGGATACAGATTTTTAAAAAGCCATTGGGTTTGGCAATTGTTAGTGACTTTAGCAAAAAAAAAAAAAAAAAAAAAAAGAAAAGAAACAGAAAAGAAATGTTTTCAAAGAAGGATAAAGTTGAGATCCCATATTGCAATTAGTGAATAAAGAATGAGCGGGAGTTGAAGCAGTACTAATAATGAACGTAAACTTCTCTGTCTAGACATCTGGTAGTGAAGGGAAGGGGCAAAGCATAACAATTTGCAGTTCTAGAGAATGAAAAAGAAAATGGAATAGAATTAAAAAACCAAAGTTATACAAGCGAATTTGAGAACAATGGGGAGAGAAGATGAAGAAATTGATACCTGATGATTTCTGTTATATTTGTAGAATAGGATGTAAAGTCACTTGCTAAGGAGGGTAAGATGTTACAGGAGATTGAGAAAGATTTGAATAAACACAAGGAAATGAGAATTGGAGCAGAAACTGGAAGTGCTGTAGAAGTGGACATGTGTGAGTCCCTTACAATGCCTAGAAAATGTCTCACACACAGACAGACTCAATGAGTATAAAATTTAACTGAATTTTGGATAATTAAAAAACATACATATTTCACAAAATCTAGTTTTTAAATTACTTTTTTGGGTGGTGGATTGCATTGATTGATTGATTGACTGACTGTACTAGAGACTGAACCTAGGACCTTGTGCATGATGGGCATGCACTCTACTACTGAGCTATACCCTCCCTGCTTTGTATTACTTTTTATGTTTTATGTAAACCAGTATACTAATACAATTACATGGTGATATGATTTCCCAAAGAAATTCTACTTTATTTAATTTCTATAGAATCAGATAAAAATGTCAGATTAAGGGGTTGGGAAGTTGATGAAGTGGCAGCTACTGAAATTTATATTTGCAATATAGCATGAAAGATTTGTAAATGTCATTAAAAATGGAATCTTTAAAATTTCTAAAGGCATTTAATTACAATACTTTAATACATATATAACCTCAGAATTAATAACTTAAAATATCATCATGTAAAATGTAAGTAAAAATTTTAAAAATTAGTCAAGTTTCTATCTAAATCTGTATTACCAGGATTAACTGTCAATAAGTCATTTCCATAATAAAAGTAAAAGTAAAACGTACTAAAATTGCTAATCGGTGGTAAAGCTAATACCTAAACAGAGTTAGAATAAAGACTTTACTAAATGTATTCAGCTACTAAACATTCACTGAAAATGGTATTTTTATTTAGTAAATTAAATTTTATTTAGTAAATTAAGGGGAAAGTGGATGAGGATTACATAGGAACTCTCTGTACGATTAAAATTTTTTCCTGTAAATCTAAAATTATTCCAAATAAGTTTATTTTTAAAAACCAACAATGAAGTAATAGTTTCATATTTTTAACTTTTTACTTTAAATTATTTTTACACTTAAAGTTACAGAAATAATAGAGAATTCTTATATACCTTTCACATGTTATATTAACATGTTATATAACAATAATAAAATTATCAAAATCATGAAGCCGCTTTTATATTTTGAAGTGCTTGTCCTGTATATCATTTAAATCTTCTGTGTCATAAAGTAGTATTTTTATTGCAAAATTTCTTTGCCATGGTTTGTTGACATTCAACCAAAATAACAAATAAAAGGATACAGTTTCATTTGCAAGCAGAGTATATAAAAAGAGTAGTGTTTTCACATATCAATTATAGTTGACCCTGGAACAACATGGGTTTGAACTGCACAGGTCCTTACAAGCAGATTTTTTTTTTTTTCAATAGTTAACACTATAGCGCTATACAATCTGTGGTTGGTGCAGAACCAGGTTGGTGCAGGGATCCAGAGGGTGGATTATAAAGTTATATGCAGAAGGTTGGCACCCCTAACCCCTGCAGTGTTCAAAGGTCAGCTGTATATTCTTCAACTTTACAGAATGTATTCTTATTTTGGAAATGGGTATCCTCCAAATGGATGGATAATAGAATATTTACTTAAAATTATATAACACATATTAGTCTTCAAAAGAATTTCAAAAAAGAAAAGCTACCGTTTCCAAAAACATTACAGGAAGAGCTAAGTGGGGGTTTAGACATGAGGAATTTGAAATAGGACTCACTTACATAATAGTACTATGATTTTCATCCAGTAATCTCAGTATGCAAGGTATAAGAATGGTGGACAGTAGGTTAGACTGACCTAGCACTGGTTCCTAGACATTGTGAAATAAAAGGGCACAAAAATTGAGAGAAAACTTTTAAGTGCACTCAAATGCATTAAGTGCAGTCAAATGGCAGATTTGGGGGCAGTGACACAGGTACAAGGGCTAGGAGAATTCTAAGCCATCAAAGAACTGAAATAAAAGGAGAAAAGTCAGGGAAAAACTATAAAGAATGAGAGGTTTCAGTCAAGAAGCAGAGCATTAGATTTTTATATTTCATACACAGAACTGTGAGGGACGACAACATACAGCATACAGACATGACAGTGCATGGTTTAAAAAGAACCAAGCCCAACAAACTCCAAAACTGGACAATGGCTGTTTACAACAGTTAAATTATCCCTTACCTTCTATTTGGGGTATCTATCCTTGATAGATAGCTATATAAGCCACAATAAAATTCATTTAAACCTCTTTAAATTTCAAAAATATAAGAAGGAATGACTAAAATGTACACTTTCCTGCTTCTGTTGGATCAATTGGAAATATACAATTTTTAAAAACGACTGTCAAAAAGAAAAAAGAGAGAGAAACGTTAAAATTGTCTTGAAAAGGGATATCAGGTCAGGATCATCATTACACACATTTTATTCTTAATTTTTCAAATAATGTCTACTATTATTAACTTGAACTGAAGGTATTATAAATGAATTATTCATAAGAAATTTTTACTTCAAAAAAGTAAGTGATGGAAATATTTTAAAGTTTAAGAAACATATTCTAAACCAATGCTATATTAAGCAATCAATAAATGCCTGCTGACTCAGTATAGAAGGATCTGAAGAATGTGTATAAAATCATGCTGGGATTTAATATAAAGTCATTGTTCTGAGGAGAACAAGGAAAAACAGGAACTGACAGTATAAAAGATGTGAAAATAAAAATGAAATTTTTACTAAAATAAAAAATACTGATTATCATAAATGCCCCACTTATTAGACCGAGTCAAGGATTTAAATAAAAATAACAAATGATGACAGGAACACTAAACAAGCAAAAATATAGTATAAAACAGGCAACTATTACTTCAAAGATCGTAATTCTTCATTTTGTTAATTTTTAACAACTATAAATACTTTATGGACTCCCTGGAGTCAACTGATACCAAAAGTTACCAATTAATAAACACCCAAAAAAAAGCCTGTTATTCATAGAAACTGCTACTTGGTAGACAAAAAATAGAATATTTCCATTCCAGAATAATTCACTGCCCATTCCTAAGAAATAATTGGTACACAGTGGAAATTCCCTTACAGCTAAAACATGTATCTTATCAACAGATGTAATTAGTCTCCAGGAATTATATGCAATGACAGAGAATAGTCATTTAAATTAAGTTTGTAAAGTAAACTCTTTAGATAAAGAAGAAAAAGATTGTATCTACAAACTTTTCATTTGGAAAATAGTAGTGGAAGTCAGATTTATTGCATCTTTGAAAAATTTGGAGGTAACATAAAAGACATTAAGGATGTATGAATTCTCTCTTATAAAAGTAATCTTTTATACATTGATTATAAAAGGATATTCCAGCATTATGGCTAAACCTTCCAGTTTTTCCTGAACATAAGTCAAAATACATACACGATCTTTCAAAATGATGTTAGAAACCTGAAGTAAAACTTTTCAGAAAGTTGAGGAAAACTCTTTTTGGTGGTGAGGGATGGGGGGTTTGAAGCAAACTTCAGATTATAATTTTTCCAACATGTAAACATGGCTGATTTTAATTTAAATTTCCTTTCCAAATCCAAAATTTACAATTGCTAATACATGTATTTCATTGTGAATTTGCTTTTCATCACAATGTGTTGCTTGAAAAGGAAATACCATGAATAAAAACATACCAATCAGTAAAAGCACCCCCAAACTAACATTAACACATCTCCATGATAACAACTGCAAGGTTATTTTGAAGTTACCTCAAAATTATTCTACATAATCTTCAAATATATTAATCAAAGATTCTTAATAAAAATTAATTCTTAAATATCCTCTACCCTAAACACACATATTCTAAATTCATGTCTAACCATAACCTATTTGACCAAATATATATCAGAATAAATTACAGAAAACAGTCAAAAATGGTTCAAAAGATGTTGCTCACTCAAACTTTAGAGTGCTACCCCAAAACATTATGATTAACAAGAAAACAAGTTGGTCAAGGCTATGAATACTCAAGCTAGTTTTGGTTTCTGAAGATATGCTGACTGGTATCTAACACTCTATACCATACTCATAACTCTTGATCAGGGATGTTCATTCATTTTTAGAAATCTTGTGATTAAAAACTGAGTTCAATTAAGACAACTGAGTGTTATGTTGACACAAATTGCTTTAGTTTTTTTGTTTACTGATTTAATAGCTTTATATAGGTTTAAATGATACAAAGTTATTTGTACAAATATTAGGTACAAAACTGTATATGTTTTGACTTATTGTATATATACAGGTCTCATTCATCTTTTGACAGATTTGTCCCTAAGTATTTTACATTGTTAATGTTACAGTACACCTTGAGTTTACTAAATTTCAAATTTGTTTTTGCTAATAAGGAAAAAATACACGTGATTTTTAAAATATTGATCTTAAATTCTGTAAATGTACCAAACTCCACCATCAGTTCGAGTATCTTTTTGTAGATTCTATAGGATAATGTACATAGATGATCATATTATTGACAAATGATGACAGATTCACTTCAGCTTTTGTAATCTAGATGCTTTTCCTTTTATTGACTAATGGCTCTGGCTAGAACCTCCAGTACAATGTTGAACAGAAGTGGTGAAAGTGGACATCCCTGCCTCCTAATTTTAGTGGGGAAGCATTTAGTCTTTCAGCAATAACTACTGTATTACCACTGGTTCCTTACAGATGGATGTTGGATTTTAGTCAACTGATTTTCTGCATCTACAGACATGATCATATGGCTTTTCTTTGATCATTTTTTCAGGTGAGAGTAAATCCTGTACTTGTTACTCCATTTTGTTAGAAAGAGGGAGCCCCAAATTCCTTTAGTTATGAATAATGAAAAATATACTTTGATTTAGTGAATGTACTAAAGTACACAAATACAGGTCAATATTTGTTAAAGACCTGCTTCTAACTCTTCATCTTTAATGAATTAATAAGCCTGTAGATAAAATGACTAAACTCAGTATAGTTACCAATATCTCATAGCAAAGTATAGTATTATATTCCAATATACTGTATGATGAGCAGTAATGTTTCAGACAGAAAACTGAAGTAGACCAGCGAATTCTGGCAGAGCTAGAAAGTGTAAATATGAAGCCCACTTAAATCAACAGCATTTATCATAGTTACGTTAGAAGCATCTGATGTGTGATATTAAGAGATGAATGATGTATACAGCCTCACATAAATGTTCACATAAAAATGAATTAAGAAATAAATATTAAGTTAAAAAAACTTCAAAAGGTCAACTAGATTAGCCTAGCTGGCTCTAACCAGTTACAGTTAATGCTCATTATTCAAGGTACTTATGTTGTACAAAGTTGTCACAACACTGAATTCATGAATACCAAACCACTGCTCCAGTCAGTATCAACACATAACTTTGTTTTACGTGTGTTTCTGTTTAGAGATACAGACTTAAATTTATACTCATATAAATATAATGTATCTATATATAACCATAATTGCATATAAAAATATCTATATGTATATATATACTTATTTATATTTGGTTCATTATCACTGATTTTTGTGGTGTACAGCACTAAAACTCATGCCTGAACAAACTATACATACCTAATAATATTCTCTCCATAAGGCACATCACAGATCTCAAGAACAGCAGAGAGCACTTCAGCACTACCTTGAGGGGCCGTTTTAAGCAACAAAATCATCAACAAAATGCAAAAAACATGGCACTAAACACACCATGAAAAGGACACTTGTTTATAGTATATACAAGCACTGAAACAAGAAGATAAGTGTCACCTTGTTTGACCTCACATGGTATTGTGCACATCAAGCGACTCAAATTTAATGCCACTCTGCCCATATCCATGAATGACTAAGAAAGTGCCCCCAGTACTAATTCTGGATTTACAAATAAATTTTTACTGAATAGGTCAAGTCACAAATACGGAATCTACAATAATAAGGATCGACTGTATACACAGTGGATCCCACAACAGCCTTTATCAACATTTTAAATCTGTGGTTTCTAACCATTTTTCAAATCTTGGATTCTTGAGAATGGGAGATAAGTAATGTATTCTCCTTTTAAAATTACATGTTAAAAATGATCATTTTAGTGGATTTATGGACCTCTCATAGGCCCATAAACAGACCCCCATTATAATTGATAATCCATGAACTAGTTTCTTAAAATGCCAGCTTTAGAGGTTCTGTGTAAAGAATTTTTAAAGCACCCCTTGATAACCATTTTAGGTTTCAACTATTGTTTAACTCTTCATACTCACAAAATAGTCACTGCTGTATCACCACCAGCTTACATTTTCTGAATGCATAGTGCAATGATTGAGGTTTACCAACTAAATAGAATATACAGTGTCAAACAGTATAAAATACATTTGCAGTTTTCATGCTTTCCAAAGCAAATTTTTCTTGCAGAATTATTATTTTAAAAAATCTACAGAACACAAGCAGAAAAATAATACATGTTTAATTTAGAGAGCTCTTCTAGTTCTCAAAATGCTCTAATTTTGGTACTATGAACACATAAAGTGTGAGGTTACACACCACATTAATATTTACATCAGCTTTATAACTTTACTTGGTTCTCTCCATACGAAATATCTAAAATTGCTGATTATAAAATATTACCCTTACAGCCTCAAAAAGAAAGTTTGACTGCCAAAAACACATTTATATCTGATTTACAACTGACATATTAACCTGGTAAATATTTGTGAAGTACTAACAAGAAAGCAAGTAGTTTTTTTTAAAAAGAGAAAAGTGAACAACAGAGAAATACCAACAATTATTTCAGCATTAACCAATGACTGCTAGTTAATCGACAGGGGAAATTATACCCTTTTTATAACTGCTTATTAGGTTATGAAGAAATACATGGAAATATTCTATATTAAAATTTTCAAAATTACTGGATATTTTAGTACTAAAATTAAAAATAATTTACTGCATTTTAAGTAGAGGGACCAGGCATGCTTATATTTATTAAAAATGAGATTATAATAACAGAGAACTTCAAAGGGCAAATGTGACCCTTCTTTGATAACCGTTAAATCTAGAAATAACCTGGATCTGATCATTTAAAAGATATGTCTGGGTTAAAACAAAAAGACAAACAATCAAAGAAAAAATATTGTTAAGTAAGATGAATATACATTTCCTCACAGAAAATATCCAGATGACCAAACAGGCACATAAAAAGATGTTCAATACCAGTAGTCATTAGGGAAATCAAAAGCACAGTGAAATACCACTTTATACCCACAAGGCTGGCCATAAAAAAAAAAAAAAGAAGAAAGAAAGGGTGGGAAGATAAGTGCTGGCAAGGATGTGCACAAACAGAAACACTCATACACTGCTGGTAAAAATGTATACCTTGCTGCCACTGTGGAAAACAGTTTGTTGGTTCCTTCAAAAGTTAAAGGTAGATTTACCATATGATTCGGTAATTAAATTGCTAGGTATATACTCAAACAAATCAAAAACAGGCTTTCAAATGGTAGGAACAACCCAAATGTCCATCACCTGATGAACAGATAACAGGACATGTTTATACTATACAACTGAGTATTATTCAACTACAGAAAGGAATGAAGTGCTAATACACGTGACAACCTAGATGAACCTCAAAAGTATTATTATAAGTGAAAGAAGCAAGACAGAGAAGGTCACATGAAGTAATGATTTCATTTAGATGAAACCTTCAGAACTGGTTAAGTCCACAGAGACAGACAACCTACCAGTGGTTGTCAGGGGCTGGCAGGAGGGGAGGATGGGGAATGATTGACTGCTCAATGGGTTTGACGTTTCGAGTGATGAAAACATGTCTTGGAACTGGACAGGGGGTATGGTTGCACAACACTGTGAATGCTGTAAATTCTACTGAATTATACACTTTATTTATTTATTTTTATTTTTTTAAACTGAAGTACTGTCAGTTAAAATGTGTCAGTTTCCGGTGTACAGCAAAATGTCCTGGTCATGCATATACATACATATTTTTGTTTTCATATTTTTTCATTAAAGGTTATTGAATTGTACACTTTAAATGATTAATTTTATGTTACATGAATTTTACCTCAGTAAAAAAAAAAAAGAACATAAAAAAAGAAATGTAAGACTCTTTATCCTAACTGTTAATGTCAGCCACTGAAGCATACTAAAGGAGTAACAAGACAAAATTTGTCTTTTAGGAGAGTTTTCAGCAGCTCTGTGGAAGACAGATTGGTGGAGGGCCAGACTAGCTGTAAGGAGAGCAGAGAAAAATTATTCTTAATCTAGAAGAGAAGTGAACAAACTAGATAAGAGATGAAGGAGTGTCAGAGAAAGACAGTGGGAAATAGTGCTGCTTGGGGTAGACACTTAGTAAGACTGCCCAGCAGATAAAGGAGAGAACATCCCAGAGAAGGCCTGTGACAATCCAGCTTCATGCTAGATGACCTCAGAAAGAGCTGGAATTCATTTGCTAAGAGGCTGTGAGAACCCAAGAGAAACGTGGGGCAAAGATTAAAAAGAGAAGGAAAGAAGCACTGTAGGAACTAAAAAAGGATAGATAGATTCAGTTATGGAAAAGGAGGCAGAGGAACCAGAAAAGGAAGAAAACCTGAAGAGAGGTATCACAGAAGCTAAGTCAGAGAGAAAAAAAGTTTCAACCTGGTAGTAGGGTCAACAATGATAAATGCCACAGATTTGCCATCTCATAAGTGAGATGAGAACTGAAAAGCGTTCAGTGGATTTCACAGCTTAATCATAATGAGTGGCTTCTACTCTCTAGGTTTCAGAGAAGTGCTGAGAGCAACTGAGTAAGACCTAAAGATATACAGACTACATTTTCAAGAAATTCAACTGAAAAGGAAGAGGACAGATAAAGGAGATGCTGGAGAGAGGGTTTTTTTTTAAATTTGTTTATTTTATATTGGGATGGGAGAGAATTTAAGCACACATGTAACAAAGATGGTGAAGGGGATAAGATTTGAAGGCAGATTCAAGAATGAGATGAAAAGCACAAATGAGGGGTGTTGGATATAAAAGAAAACGAGGGGAATACCTATATCTCAAGTATAAGATAGAAATAATAAAGTATAGGTGTGGATACAATTAAGTGTGACTATGTACAAGAGACCAAAAACACTTCTTGAGAGCTAAAATGACTGCTTAGTTGAGAGGCTGTCTCTTGACAGATGAAGAGGAGGCTGGGGAGTATGTGTGTGTATGTGTGTGGTGGGCTGTACAATATAGGGGTGGGGGAGCAGGAGGTACAAACTACTGTGTGTAAGACAGGCCACAAGGATGTACTGTACAACGTGGGAAACATAGCCAATATTTTGTAATAACTGTAAATGGAGTATAACCTTTAAAAATTGCATAAAAAATTTTAAAGTAAATTAAGAAGGTTCAGGGCCCAACTTAATCCAGAAAGCTAAGTTACTTTGCCTATGTACAAACAGCATGATTTTATGCAAGTTTTTACCCATTACTTATTCTGCTATTATCCTGGTTTCTTCTGGCATGATACATAATTTCAAATAACTATGATTCAGAATATCGTTAAGCAACTAGACAATATTTACAAATTACATATGTTAAGATACTCTTCATAATTAATCATGTTAGACAGTTCCAGTTGTATTTTAGAAAAATGTGGCTATATTTATGAATGGATCTGTACAGATGCAGTAAAGTATTTGTTAATGACAGCTTATTTAAAACAAAAACCTTTATCATCCTCTTGTAGCCAAACACAGGATAAAGAATCTCTCACTCTGAGGAAGAAAGCTTTAGTCTGTTTCTTACCTTCTACTATGAAATATATATAATGCAAATTTACATACACATATATAAGTGAAAGGGTTTATAATATAAAATCATAAAGATGTAATAATGCATATGCTTTCTGTAAATTATTTTCTAGATTTTCAAAACAGAATGAGCTATATTCTTCTCATCATACACTTAATGAATGAGTAATAAATAGCTTCCAAATTGGAAAGGAAGAAGTAAAACTCTATTTGTAGATGACATTTAGTACATAGAAAATCCTAAAGAATCCATTGAAAAATATTAGAACTGATAAATGAGTTCAGAAATGCTACAGGATACAAGATCAATATTTAAATAATCAATTGTATCGCTATACACTTGCAATGAACAACTCAAAAATGAAATTAAGAAAACAATTCAATTTACAGTAACAACAAAAAGAGAAAATATTTGGAAGTACTTTTCTTTAACATGCAAAACTTACACTCTGAAAACTATAAAACATCGTTGAAAGAATTTAAAGATATAAATGGAAAAGTATCCCATGTTATGAAGCGGAAGACTTCATATTGCCACTATGCCCAGTAATACCTATATGGATCCTGATCAGAGTCTAAGCTGTATAGAAATGGACAAGCTGATTTCCAAAACTCATGTGGAACAGGCATGGGGAGGACCAGGGGGTGACAGCTTAAAGAGTATATGGTTACTTTCTGAGGTGATGAAAATGTACTCAAATTCACACTGGTGGTGGCTACACATATCTATTAATATACTAAAAACCATGGAATTGCACTCTTTAAATGGATGAATTGTATGGTATGTGAATTATATCTCAATAAAGCTATTTTTTTAAAGTAGGATGAGAACAGAGTTTTAAAAAGTGAAAACAGTATAAAGATATCAAGGAGTAATGATGTTTGTGCTGTTATGTGTTTTACTATTCTCTAAGCCTTTAAAAATCTCACAATACACATAAAGCAGCAATTAACCACAACAGCACAATCTGAGCATGCTGGTCTTGCATTGCATATTTCTGCACTAAGGCAGTTCAGAAATAAACAACTGTCAAACAATTTTCAATGCAATGACAGCCAAATAAATAAAACTCCAAGAATAGTTACTTGTATTGTGTAAGCAACTATATGACAATGGGGAACTATTTATATGAGAACCAACACATGGTGGATTTTGCAGTAAAGCCCAAACATACAGAAAACTGTGAAGAAGACATAAATAGGTAGTAAAATAAAACAAGTGAACAAACAAAACCGGAGACAGCAAGAAGCAAGGGTAATTATTGCAGAAGTTCTTTCAATGTATATAATATACTATGACAAGTATAAGAAATTTTGGCAAAAGCACAGTAAAAGTTAAAATTTATATGCAAATGAAACAAAAAATCAAAACATCATTCTGAATATACTTGTGTTAATATACTATCAAAGAGAAGGAAAATAACTGTGAGTAGAAAACTGTGATTTTGGATGTCACAAAGGCCACAGCACAAGAAAATGAGGACAAATGTTCATTAATCAGGCCAGTCATAAAATTTCTCTCACTCTAAATTTCTGACATAAAGGATAATGGTATATGTCTAATGAATAGTTAATCATTAAGAAATACTTCTTATGGAAGGAGGTTGTAGTATTTTTTTTTTGGTATCTGAAAGACAATGTCCAATGTTCTACGTATCATACTATTCCTGGTATAATTATATTTTGCAAACAGACAATTAAATAGTGATTAAGTAAACTGTTCCTATACAAATTTGTCAGCCATTTTAACTTTTTAAAATTATGTACATGTTTAAAATTGGTAGTACACAGAATGTTGTAAAAACAATTAAAACAGTTAGAAGGCACCCCAAATTTAAAAATATCCCACAAATAGAAATTCCTCAGTTTCCCTCTACTGGTTGCCAGTTTTATATATATTCTTACTGAATTTCCATTTCTATTTGTGTTTTTCTTCCTGACTCTATTCTGATGCCCTGATCTGTTAATCTATGTACAAGGATAATATATATATATATAGAAACATATTATATATCCTAGAACAGTCCAGACTTCTATTCACTTTATCAAAGCAAATGGTACATATACCCCTATTTTCATGAAAGATTTATCTGCTTACAGTTTTGAATACTAATGTTCAGAGTTCTCAAACTAGGAACCAGAATGTAACTTCTGAACCTCGTTTTGAAAATATTTAAAGAATGAAAAGTCACTAGATGCAGAAATGAAAAACTGTCATATTTCTCAAACTGACAAAAAGTGTGTGGGAAAATAGGGAAACAACCAAGTTTTTCTCATATAATATAAACAATGCAAAATGCAGATACATGATAAAACTTTGAAAGCATTTCCTTAGATTTTTAACCAGTATTCTATACCTTTGGCTTTCCCTCACATCAAAAACCACTATTTTCTTTTCTGGTCAGTAGAGTTGAATCCTACATTTACTCTACATAAATATAACTCAATATATATATTTTAAATCAAACTAAAGACAATTTATAGTAATAGAATATGTTAATAGCAGCACAAATAGTTTAAATTCCCTCATATGTAGGAGAAAAACAGCCCTTGAAAATGAAAGGGAATTTCATCAACTGGTTTAAAAATAACAGTGAAATAAAGAGCAGATCGACAAGACTACTGTTGGCCTCTGGATTCTTTCAATATAGAAATATTATAAAGAGAAGAGTAAGACAGCATTGATATAGTAAAGGAGCCTTCACCTTAATAAATCATTTCTTCAGGAAAAGGGGAAGTCTGCAAAATCTGTGAAAGTGATTTATCATCAGATGAATAAAATGAACAGCAATTGATCTTGTGCCCAGGGAGTGATTCTTCTTCTACCAGTTACAAATACATCTCTGTTAAGTATCACTAGAATAGGCTGGGTGGTCTCATGTTTTGAATAATTTATTCATACACTTAAGATTTAGGATGTATTCTGAAATTTTATACCGAATGCCACTGTTTCAGGAGGTTGATTAACTTGCCCACTATTTGGTCACTTTGTACATCTGTAAAATGAATCCAACTTGGTATAGGAGCATATCCGAGTAGCACCAAACACAGATTTCAGGGGACAGAGTATCAGAGCTAAGACTTCCACAAGAAAGTGACACTTAAGCTGACACACGAAATGGGTACAAATTGGTCAAATGAAGGAAAAGAATGTTACATGCAGAGAAGACTGTACATTTATGCCAAAGAGATGGGTGACCACAAAAGTTTCAATTTCTAGCCTAGAATTCTGAAGAAATCACGAGTAGGTCATTTTAAAAATAAAACTATTTTATTCATATTTATAATCCTGAAATTCTGTGAACAGGTTAAAAAAGTAATAGACAAAGGAAAAATAATTCACAAAATTTATTTTCATAAAGTTGGTTTCATAGTCTTTTGAGCCCTAACTTTTAATTTTTTTAATGTATCATGGGATTAGTCTGTCATGAAGAGAATTAGCTCAGACATAAGATGTGAAGAATGTGAATAAACAGGACTTACTGAATGACCAAATACTAATTTTAGATTCACAAAAAGTTGCAAAAACAGTACAGAAGGCTCCCATATTACCTTCTCCCAGCTTCCCCTCATGATACCATATTACAAAAACCATCGTCCATTTTCAAATCCAGGAACTGGACACTGGTACTAATACTAAACTACAGACCCCATTCCGATTTCACTAGTTTTTACCCACACTCTTGTTTAAGTATGTGTACAGTTTATGAAATCTTATCAGCTGTATGGATTTGTGCAACCATTACCACAATCAAGATATCACCACCAAGAATGTCCCGTGTGCAACTCCTTTACAGTCACACTGTCCCTGCTTCCCCTTCATCTCTAACCTGACAACCATTGTTGTTTTCCAAGACTACACATTTTTTTTTAATTTCAAGAACATTATACAATTGGAATCATACAGAATGTAACCATTTGCAACTGGCTTTTTTTTTTACTGAGTGCAATGCCCTTAATATCCATGCAGATTGTTTTCTGTATCAATACTTTTTAAAGCTGAGTAGTATTCCATTTTCTATTATACACATGTATCACAGTTTGTTTACCCATTCACTTGTTGAAGGTTATTTGGATTGTTCCAGTTTAGGGCAATAAAGTGCTATGAATGAATATATGTATAGTAAGTTTTTACATGAACATAAGTTTTCACTTCTCTAAGATAAATATTCAGAAATGTGATTGCTGAGTCATGAAAATGTATGTTTAATTTTATAAGAAATGCCAAGCTGTTTCCCAAGTGGCTCTGTCATTTTACATTCCACAGCAATATATGAGAGATCCAGTCATTGTGAATTCTCATCAACACTAGTTACTGTCAGCATTTTTTAACTTTAGCTATTTAAATGTATATGCAATGTTTCTCATGTCTTTAATTTGCACTTTTCTGATGGCTGAAGATACTGAAAATGTTTTATATGCTTATTTGCCATCTTAAATATCCTATTTTATCATTTAACAGTTTATGATCTGAGGAGGGATTATACAATAACATCTCCAAGTGTGCAGTTAGCTTTTACCTAAGGAAATAGTATGATAAGGAAAAACGTACAAAAGTTAATGAAGCTTTATGAATAAAAAGTGGAGACATACAAGTATAGAAAACACAATATAATTTATTCAGAAAATATCATTATATGCATGATTTGATTAAAGCTATTTATTACCATAATCCAGGAAAGGTACTTAAAAGTAATAAGGCATGCATCAGATGTTGTCATTGGCCATCTCCCATATCCTTTGGACCTAACAATTTCCCCTTGCTCCAGACTACTTTCAAAAGCTAGAAGCTTCCTCTCTATGCCCTGAACTGGTGAGAGCTGCTTTGCCCACCTGGACCCTAGGCAGGTGCACAGTCTCCCAAATTGCACTCCACAACCAATAACATGAAACATACCTGCACTTCCAGTAAGTTAATTCTGAAACTGATTTTGACACTGACTTTTCTCAAAATTTCCCCACAGGATAAAGCTCCAGCAGCCTATCACGGTAGGTGGCTTAATGACTTTTTATTAGCTGCTTAGTCTTCTCTGAATCACCTCCTGTCGCCCTTGCCAGTATTACCTAAATCTATTTGTTCTAAAACCCTTGTCCTAGGTTCTGCTGCTGGGAAAACCTATATAAATTAAACTACCCATCACAACAAAATGAATCCCATTAAAAATAAAAACACTTAAAAGAAAAAGTAGTGACAATTAATAAGATGTGTAAGTTTTCCTTTTTCTACCTACTTACTTTTTCTGTTTATTACTATTAAATAGTATCAAATTTCAAATTTCAAATCTCTCTTCCACTGTAAATTAAGAGCACGTTGCACATTGAAAACAGTTTCCAACAAGCACATTAAATCAAAATTCAACAGTGAAAATTTATAGATGTTAATGACTACAAATGTAAGAAATTTTCAACCTGTAAAATGTAGTAATTTCAACATCTAGATTCAATATAACAGGATTATAGAGCCCACAAAACAATAAACACATAAAGGGTTACTATAAGGCTGCAGTAATCAGGATGGCATGATACTGGAGAAAGAACAGACATACAGATCAATGGAACAGAATACATAGTACAGAAATACAACCATATAATTGATTTTTGAAAATAGTACAAGGGCAAATAAAATGATTTAAAAAGACTTCAGGTAAGTGTACAGGCTGGAACTATTGGATATCCATATGCCAAAGACTGGGATTTTAAAAAAGAACCTTGTTCCATATCTCATCCTGCATATATAAAAATTAACTCAAAATGGAACTCTACCTAAATATAAAAAGTAAAACTAAAACACCTAGAAGAAAATATAGAAGAATATCTCTCTGATCCTTGATTAGGCAAAGTTCTTAGGCATCACACACATACAAAATCTATAAAAAACAAACTGATAACTTGGTTAAAAAAAAAAATTTCTGCTCATTGAAAGATACTGTTAAGAAAATGAAAAGATAAGAACAGAATGGGAGAAAATATCTGAAAATCATAAATCTGATAAAAGACATATTCAGAAATATAAATCACTTAAAACTCAGTAATAAAATAAACATGATTTTTTTTAAAGGGCCAAAGATTTGAACACTTTTCTAAAGAAGATATACAGATAGCAAAAAAACATAAAAATATGCTCAACATCATCAGAAAAGCATTAATTTAAAAAATGAGGCCCTACTCTACCCGTTATAACGAATAAATAACAAAAGCTAACAATACCAACAGTTGACAAGAATGTGGAGCCACTAAGGCTCTAATACACTGCTGGTGGGAATGTAAAACGATACAGACACTTTGGCAACTTCTTATGAAGTTAACTGTACACTTAGCATGTGAGACAGCAATCCCACTTCCAGCGAAATGTAAATGTTAGTAGAGAAACTTACATACAAATGTTTATACCAGCTTTATTTGTAATCACCCAAATTGGAAACAATCCAAATATTCCTCTACTGGGGATGAATATATAAGCTACAGTACATCAGTATATGGAATACTACTCAGCCATAAAAGAAACAAACTATTTACTGACATACAACAAAAGGGATGAATCTCAAATACACTTATACCAACTAAAGGAAATAAGATTCAAAGCTATGCACTGTATGATTCCATTTATATGTGTCAGGAACTCAATTAAGCTGGATAGAATTGAGCTGCCAGGTTTTGGAATAGTCAATTAAGACAACAAGAGAAAAAAAATGTAACAGTTAAGTCTTTCATCACTTACTGTGATACGATAAGAAAGAGGCTAAACTGGAGAAAGTGCCAGCTCTCCACTGTTCCATTCCCCCCCCAAGGACCAGTATACTGGTCAAGGATCAGGTGAATCCACACAGATGTGGGAGTTATTTCATTGCCAAGGGAGCCTCCCCAAAAGGCTCCTGCGGTTTTATAACCCTGGTCCTGGGGAAGGTAGAAGGGGAAAAGCTAGGTGTAGAAAAGTACTAAGTCACAGTATAGAAAGGTATCTTCAAAGTTCTCTACCCAATAAGATGGTCCTGAAAGGGGCATCTGAGCCAGGCCTCCATGAAAGCCCCAGATAAAGATGCCTCCAAATGAAGGTGCTTGGGCTCGGGACAGAGATACGTGTTAAGAGCATGGCTGGCCAGGAGGCTGAATCCCTGACTGCAACTCTCTTCAGAGACTGTAATTCATTTGCTTTGCACCAAGCCTGGTGTGGGGAAGGTAGCTTTCCCACGTAAAGCCTACCGGCTAAAACCTTTGTAGAGCCCTATGATTGGGCCTGAAAAATCACACATAGGTTTTTGGCGAGGAGCTAGATTCCTTAATACAAAACACTGGAAAAGGCAAAACCACAGAAACAGAAAACTATGAGATATGGGATTTTATTTTACCTTGTTTTAAAAGGTAACCAGAAAATGTCTGATACCAATTCACAGACAAGGGCAGAAGACCCAAGATTCCTGGATCGAAGACAAAAGACTATTTTACTCACGGTAAGGCACACAAACATAAGCATATTTGTACCAGTTCCATTTGCCCCGAGTCCTATGGGGGTGACACGATATGGTTCAGGTAGATGCTATGTATGCACTGGGTTTGCATTGGCAGGTCAGGAACATAAAGCTTGGGGAATCTACCAATTTTATAGCAAACAGTAACTAAGTCTGCTTTTTGTCTGGGGAGAGACAGTTACCTCATGTCTTAAGTCCACCAGCTGTATAAATAATACTAGAAATGTCCGAGGAAAGAGAGCAGTCAGAGCCTTACAGTCTTGGCACATCGAGCAAGGAAGTCTGTCTTTGCCAATAAAAACAGAGGAGTGATTGCTTGGAGATGAGGTGGGGGAAAGGCCAACTACGAAAGGGCACAGGGGAAGTTCTGGGGTGTTGGAACTAGTCTATATCTTACTCCTGAGTGGTTACATGACTGTGTGCATGTGTCAGAACTTATACAACTGTACATTTAAAAGGTCAATTTTATTGTATGTAAGTTACACCTCAAATTTTTAATGGAAAAAATACTTGGGGGGGTAGGTAAATCTGAGAAGACAAAAAAAAAAAAAAAAAAAAAAGACAAGGAAAAGATAACTAGGACCTTGTGGTAACAGTCCCATTGGCCCTTTCTGCATATGTCTTCTTTCCACTGCCAACTAAACAATGTTTTCAGAATTCATTTAAAGTTAATTAATTACACTTTTAGAGATAGTTAAATCACTATTCAGACTTATTAAATGAGGACTCACAGTTTCTAAATCTCTGGGTTTTTACAACAAATTCTGAGAAAGAAAACAGCTGAAATTTGCAAAACATAATAAATTAAAAATTAATATACTTTACTGTTGCTTTTCAGCTTTCTAAATTAAGATATCCAAAACATAGTAACATTTGGCAAGCTTCCCTTCACCCTCCCTACCACCAATATTAACTGACAAACAGAATAAATTTTCAAAATCATTAAATTGCCATTGTTCATATTTCTCTTATTGACCAGTGATCTAAACACTCATTTTAGTTAAGAAGGTTTTTAATAGAATGTAACATCTGTTTTATGTTACTTGGGAGACAGCAAAATTCTTCCTCTCTGACTGGATTATTAATGCTCATGCCTTCTATGGAGTGATTCTCTTCATCTGCATCCCCACACTAGCTCTCTAAGGTGCAACATACCCCCTGATGTAATACATTTTCCTGCTAACTGTACAATACTATAGATACCATAACTTTAATGTGACATGCTGATATTTCTTTTTTAAACCACAAATGCATTTCTTATTCTCAATCACAAATTTAAATTTCCTGTATATTCCCAGCCCACCAGGCATTTTTCTTTTAAAACAGCTGAATAAAAATAGATGATTTCAATTTTTTGACTTGTCATCTCATTTTTTATAGACCTCTCTCCAACTCTTAGGATGGAAAAGTAAAACAATATTTCTTTTTATCCTTTTACTATTAAATCAACTTAAGCTTAAAAAACATTGTGAACTACTTCTATTTCTGAAGAGTGATATAAGTCCACAACACATGTAATATTTAAAATAATATGCTTGCATTAAATTCAAGAAAAATATCTTTAATAAAAGGTAGAATTCTTCCAGTGTTCACCTCTGTAATTGTTTAAACATAAATGCTTTCATTTCATTTTTTAAAGTCCTCAAATTTGACATACATTCCTCATTTTGTTTCTGAGGTTTACATCAAGATTTATCTGAGACTATCCTACATTTCATTGTTTAAAATGAAAACAAAATAACATGCTAAATGGAGTTCATATTGTATTGTTGTATTTCTATTACCTTCAGATCTTCTTGTGCAATATTTTGTTCTTTATGAATGAATTCTGACAAAACTGAGACAAACCACATCACCACTGTTGATTCTCAATTAGTTCTTCAGTTCACTTCCCTTGCCTAATTCTAAGAAAACTACATATGGTTTAAACCACTGGTATTTTTAGCTTCCTGCCAATACACAAACCATCCTTTTTTTGTGTTGAAAACATTCCCATGAATAATTATAATAGTCTCCAAAGAGACCAGATGGTAATAAACTCTAGAGCAGCTCTGGAAGGTAACCATAAATTTACCTTTTCATAGTCTCACCATCATAACATAGTTCTTTGTGCTATACCATTAAAAAAAATTCTGGTGATAAAAACAATATGAGTACTTTTTTCTGAAATAAAAAGATACACAATCAGGTTAAGATCCTTCATAACTACGAACACCCCTCATTTTATATTACCATCAACAATTTTTAAGAGAGCATCAGCTTGACAGCATATGACATTGTTAATCACATTATATTGGGATTTTTTACATTAGCAAAATTAGTAAAGTAAAATTCAAGAAATATGATCCAGGTAAAAGCAACAAATGATCTCAAAGTTAAAGAAACAGAAATACAGGCTAATGTTATATAGAATTACCACTGATTTTTTATTTTGTTTTTCTTCTGGGAAATAAAATTAATTCTGGCCTTGCTACTTCAATTGAAATAAAATGGCTTCTATAATCACTCTATATCACTTCTATATATATCTTTATATATATATAAATCACTTCTATAATCACTTACCTAAGAGCATCATATTTGTGAGAAATAAAAATCAAGAGTGGTTTTCAAAACTAGAAGCATGATTTAAAACTTTCAAAACACACTGTCGTACATAAAATTAAAATGTAGACATTTCCCTGCATCTGTTAAAAAAAATTAGCCAAAGGATAGCTTATTTTTGTACTTTCTGATTTAAGCTACCATATTAATGTATAATATTATTTGCATTTTCAATATGCACTGTAATGTTTCAGGCATTAAATTATTCTTATAGCTTAAATATATAAAGTCACGTGGCAATGGGAGAATAGAGAGAAAACAAAGAAAAATAAAAATGAGGAGAGAAAAATAATGCTTAAATAAAAACAAGAAATACAAAAGAGGGGTGGAGGAAGAAATTACAGAAAACAATAAAAACAATTTCGGTCCAAAAGGTATTTTATCTTTTTGTTTGCTACTATAAATGAAGTTTACAGTTTGTTTATATAGTCTATTAATTTAAGTGCCTCAATATTTTAATTTTAAATCCAGTTAGTTTATTAATTCTTTGTTTACAACAGTATTCACTTCATTCTGTTGGGGTTTTTCCACAATAAAATAAAAAAAGGTAGTTATTTCCCTATTTTATCTTTAAAATATGATGCAGGCTTTGGAGTTGAGAGAGACAGATTCTATTAAGGAAGCATATATCTATTTTCTTTAATGGAGATTGTTTTAACATCTCCAGAGAAGATCTAATTTCTCATTTTACTGCTACCTGACCAAAACAATACATTTTATAATACTGAACCATCCTTGCATTCTCAGAATTAACTCTACTTTCCACCTTGATCACCGACTATTAATGTGGTACTAGATTCTCTTTCCAAATATTCTACTTGGGATTTTTTTTTATAACAGTCATAAATAGTATTCATCTATCTCTAATTTTAATTTTATGCTTGGTTATTTCTTCTTCTTTCTGCTATTCCTGTTGGGTTGTGGTATCAATGTGAGACCAGCTTGAAAAAAAGAACTGAGAAACTTTTCTGCTCCTATGCTAATGAATGGCTTAGAATTATCTTAGAATAATCTGCTTCTCCCAAATTTGGTATATTTACCAAGTGAAATCACCCAGGACTTTTACTCTCGTGGAAAGGAAGCTCTTTAATAATCTGCTCTGTTTCTTGTATGAGCATTAGTCCATGCACATTTTCTACCTCTTTTTAGAAAGAGTTTGGTAATTTACTTCTCTCAGAAAATAGCTCACTCCGTCCAAGTAAATCATTTCATCCAAAGAAATGTAAACATAAACTTTCAACGAGAGTTTTCACGTATCATATTGACAAAGAAGGCTCTGAGAATACTTTGAGTTGTTAATGATATATTAAAACAAACACATTCATTTAATTCTGACGAAAATAAAAATTAGTAAAATGTTTCTGTGGACAGATTTGGCAATATCTTTAAAAATGTACCATGCCTATGCTCTTTGAGCCAGTAATTCTATTTCTAGAAATAAATTATAAAGAGTTAGCCAGATCTATTTTATAATGATATGAACAATCTCCAAAATATACTATTGAGAAATAAATTCAAGACATAAAACTGTGTATATGGTATAACATATGAATAAAATACACTTTAATAGATACACACATAGTTGTAAAAGAATAGATTTCTACAAGGATACAAGAAACCTGTTACAGTGATAACACCTAATGAAATGTACTGGGTGAGTAGAGTATGGGTATAGGAAGAAAAACTACTTTTCACTATATACTCTCGTACATTTAAAATTTTGGACTTTGTATGAAAAAATGCTCAATATCACTAATTATCAGAGAAATGCAAATCAAAACTACAATGAGGTATCACCTCACACCAGTCAGAATGGCCGTCATTCAAAAATCCACAAATGACAAATGCTGGAGAGGCTGTGGAGAAAGGGGAACCCTCCTACACTGCTGGTGGAAATGCAGTTTGGTACAGCCACTATGGAAAACAGTGTGGAGATTCCTCAAAAGACTAGGAATAGACTTACCATATGACCCAGGAATCCCACTCCTGGGCTTGTATCCAGAAGGAAATCTACTTCAGGATGACACCTGCACCCCAATGTTCATAGCAGCACTATTTACAATAGCCAAAACATGGAAACAGCCTAAATGTCCATCAACAGGTGACTGGATAAAGAAGATGTGGTATATTTATACAATGGAATACTACTCAGCCATAAAAACCGACAACATAATGCCATTTGCAGCAACATGGATGCTCCTGGAGAATGTCATTCTAAGTGAAGTAAGCCAGAAAGAGAAAGAAAAATACCATATGAGATCGCTCATATGTGGAATCTAAAAAACAAAAACAAAAACAAACAAACAAACAAACAAAAACAAAGCATAAATACAGGACAGAAATAGACTCACAGACAGAGAATACAGACTTGTGGTTACCAGGGGGGTGGAGGGTGGGAAGGGATAGACTGGGATTTCAAAATTGTAGAATAGATAAACAAGATTACACTGTATAGCACAGGGAAATATACACAAAATGTTATGATAACTCACAGAGAAAAAAATGTGACAATGAGTGTGTGTATGTCCATGAATGACTGAAAAATTGTGCTGAACACTGGAATTTGACACAACATTGTAAAATGATTATAAATCAATAAAAAATGTTAAAAAAAATTTTTTGGACTTTGTGCATATTAGTTATCTATTGCTGCCAAACACAGTGACTTAAAATAAGAAACATAACCTTACATGGTTTTTATGGGTCAGGAATTTGGGAGGTCCTTAGTAGAGCAGTTGAGGCTCAGAGTATCTCATTAGGTTCCAGTGAATAAATTGGCAAGGCTTCCACGACTGAAGATTTAATTGGAGCTGGCTCCTGCACATGGCCAGCATGTTGGTGCTGGCTGGTGGTGGAAAACTTTAGTTCCCTCCCATGTGGACATCTCCATAGGCTAACTGAGTATCCTCGAGACATGGCAGCTGACCTTCCCATTATGGCCATTCCATAAGAAAATAATGTGGAAGCAACAATGCTCTTAATGATGTAGCCTCAGAAAACGTAAATCATCACCACAAATTCTGTTAGAAGCAAGTTACTAAGTCTGGCCCATATTCAAGAGCACGGAAATCAGCCTCTACCTTTTAAATGAAGGGATGTCAAAGAATTTGTGGAGATACTTTTAAATAATCAAAATATGTATATTACATTTTGGAAAATACAAATAGAATAACTTTACAAAATTAAAAGAAATGATTCATTTAATTCTGTGGAAGATAAACTTATATCATTACTCAAAAGGATGAGAGGGAATATTGGGAGATTTAACTTTTATGAAATGCCAACAAACATTTCAATCCATATGTTGACATCTAAAATCCAACCCATACTACTGTGCTTCTCAGAAATCCCAGTAGGTAGAGCAGCAGTTTAATAAATGTATAATTATAGGACCATCTTGAAAATGGCTCTGTCCAGCCTAATATATCAATGTGAACCACTTACTTAATATAAATATTTTGTGAAAATAAATCATATAAGCTTTAACGGTGGTGATGATACTAAAATTTAACAGCATCTATCATAACAATGATTTTATGTGCCAGTACTTTACCTACTAGTACATACTGTTCTTATCTTTACTTTACATTTTACCCTCACAATCCCAGGTGGACAGTGTACAAAAGAGCAAACTGAGGCACAGAAAGGCTATGTAAATTTGCCCAATGTTATTTGCAACAAGGTGTTTATCATGTATTCTCAATATACAATTTCCAGAACTAAGTACCACATTCAAGACATATGCTGTAGAAGGTTCATTTTCCTTCATTTGAAATACTCTTCTTACATTATTTCCCTTAAATTCTATTTTGGTGGCTCTGTAAAATAACATGATACAAAGGAAATTTACATTAAAAAACAAAGCAAAATGTTTTCTCCCCCATGCAAATACAAAATTGCAGAACTATGTAAACACATACACTGACTCCCACAGAAATGGAAGAAAGGAGGTTACTGTCACTTTTTCTTCATGTTTCAATTTTCTAACATGTGTTCTAAATTTAACAATCAAAACCATTAAAAAAATTTTTTAAGGAATCCTACAAATAGGGGGATGTGAGGGTAAAGTATAAACCTGCCACAACTTCTTACAAGCCAGGTTTAATTATCTACAGAAGAGTCCAACGGCTGACTTGCTGTTCCGCCTACTGTATAGCCACTCCAAAAGTATGAGCCCTGTCAAATCAGCCTTGTACATGTCCCAAACCCTGTATATTACTTGTAGTCATTGCTGCTATAATTGAGATTTATCCCTTAGGGGCCTAAAGAAGATGGTTAAGAATTGATAGTTGATAGCTCTTAAAAAACTGCAACACTGACTACACTATTAGTGAATATGATCTTTCACACTTACTATAATTTTCCTCGGGGTAGGATTAAATCTGTAAGTTTTGAGAAGGGAAAATGTCCCATGTTAAATAATTCAAAGTAGTGTGCTATATACTTAAAGGTTTAAATTTTTTTTTAACAATTAAGACAAAAGACACAATTATATAAATGCTTCACAGAGGTGTAACTTTTCAGTTCCCCCATATTTTAATTTTATTTTACTGAAGTATAGTCAGTTAACAATGCTGTGTCAATTTCTGGTGTACAGCACAATGCTTCAGTCATACATGAATATACATGTATTCATTTTCATATTCTTTTTCACCATAAACTCAACATGTTTCAACTATTACTTTCCTATGTGAGTTATATTAGTCTACCCAATGAACACATCATTCAATTTTTAATATGAAAGAATGTGACAACTGTTACACAAAACATGAATCCCTAGTGGTCAATAAATATGAATAATTACTATTCTTAACATGGCTGAAAGTAATCTGATTCATTTCATGAAATGTTATTTTAATTGTTCATATTTACATAAATGGTTTGCCATCTTCAAATAGGACTATAGTTGGTATTGCTTTCACAAAATCAAATCTAAGTTTTGTATTTTGTCAGGTCTCAAATTTTTAAAATCTAAAAATTTTCATATACATGTTGTTAAAAGCACTTCTAAATACTCAAGTAGCAAATGGCAAAGCTCTTTAATTTAACTACACACCACCTGCAACCCACTTGTTATTCCTACCAGGAACAGCTTCTCAACGATCAGCTCAACTCTCTTTTAAATCAGCAGCAACATCTTACCTGTTCACTCATTAATTGTGAATTAAATGAAATTGTTGACACATGTTCTTTTTATAGCTGAGTCATGATTTTACCCTTTTAAGAATGTTACCCTATAAAAGTACTGTGATTATCCCCATTTTACAGAAGAGGAAACTGAAACTTGAAAAGGTTAAGTGACTTGCCCAAGTTTATACTTGCCAGCTTTGCTCAATTTCATAGCCCATTGCTATGCCCTTAATCACAATGCTGTGCTAAGCTAAAATTCAGATTTATTTTGTTTTTTACTTTGTTATCTCAAGTACCTTACCATCAAAAGTACCAAAAAACAGAAATACTCTAGAAAAGCTTGTCTTTAAAAAAAATGGCAGTTGACAGTACCACTATATAATTTAATTGACACAGACATGCCCATTGTCCAACCAAACAAATGAGACTTTTTCCCCCAACAGAAGAGGTCTGACTTATTTTTTTCAATTGAAATAAATAAATACATTAATCCACAAGACATTGACTTTAAAAGTTCCCGAATTCCAATTATAAAATATAATGAAAAAGAATGGAATCAAGGAAAGAATTTTATCCCCAGGATGAAATAAAGTCCTGCCACTTACAGTTTTTACTTCAGTTCTTGTTGATTTGCCCTTAGGCTGGAGAGAGACAATCTCAAATTGTACCCATGTTTAATGTCATATCATGGAAGACACAATGTACCACATTAAGGTTTATAAATGTAAAAGCTATGCTTTCTTTTATAAAGTGGATAATTATGATATGTACATGTAGATTTATACAACCTCAGTGCACACCGTAAATAATGAGACAAAACTAAAAGCGTGTTTTACTAACAGTGGTAAAAAGAATCCCTTAATATAAGTTACAAAATAAGGCTTAAAGGACAAAAAAATGAAAAGAGAAAAAAAGAAAGAGAAAAGAGGAAGGGAGAGAAGGAAGAGATAAAATACAGATTTTGCTTTACATTAAAGAATTTGACTTAACTTAGGAAAAATGTCACAAACATATTAAAAAACACCATTTAGGAAAAGAAAACACTACTTTCTACACCTTATTTTAGCTATTAAATCCTCTCACAATCTAACTCAACAAGGAAAAAGACTACCAAAGAAAGCAGGTATTAATTCTTCTTTAAAATTTTCAATTGCAAGGAGAAATTCACAATTTGAATAGTCAACATTACTTTGTAAGTTATTTAAAATTATTTATTTTTCTTAAAATTGGCACTAACAGGAACCTTCTTTTCAGTGACATAAAAGTTTGACAAGACTGTGTTGCATCACTATCTGCCACATCCTGCTCTGATATTCATAAATACAGTTGTGCTACTGACGGTTCTACAACTGCTCCAGGTGTAAGGCATTAGAAGAGAGAATTCTCTTTGATCACTCCAATGTCGTTTCTTCTCTTTAGATCTAAGCAATCTGGACTGTTCCCAGATTCCAGGAGATATGTCTAGTAAAATGCCTTTTAATCTCTAACTAGTTTTTCACGTGAAATAGGTCACAAAAAGAGATAATCAAATACTATTTATTGATACAGAGAAAACACATTGACTGACTTTTTTAAAAGGTCTACAAAAGAAAAGATGAGGCTCTTGATTTTCAATTTTAATATCAAAATACCAGTATGACAAAACTGGAAATGGTTCTTAAAATACCAACTTTGCAATTTGGGGTTGAATATGTTTCTATTCATTCAAACATAATTCTTTAAACTTTATTTGAAATGCTTTTAGGTACTCACTATACAAAGAGTTTAGGAAATCTTTAAAACATAATTCTGAAAACTGGTTCATCATATGATGCTTGCATTAGAAAAAACAAACAATTAAAATACTGCCCCCAACCCTCTTGTTGCAATCCTACATAAAAACATAAACAAGCTGGCACATGACAGTTCTCTCAAAATTTCATTAGAAACAAAACAAAAATGTGGTTAGGCTTTCACTAGAGGTTAAATACAAATATGGAGGCTCAGCTAACTGAAAGAGAGATGAGAAGTAGGAAGACTGAAAAGTCAATGATCAGAGAACCAGATCAGGATTTAAAGGTAGAAATAAGGATATAAGAATTCAGGAAGAGACCAAGCTAAACATTTAAAGCTTATGTGAAGAAAAGAATCAAATTCTATTGCTGATGTATTTATATTTACAATTAAGAAAGAAAATCTGTAATTAGGTACACAATGTCATATCTATTTTCTAAAGAAAAATGAGGCAGAGAGGGCTATTTGATGGAGAGTATATACAAATTTAGTAGTTTTCAATAAATGATTTTTAGTACAGCAAAGAAAGAAGTACTGTTTTACCCTCAAAATCTCTGCTTTAAATGAGAGAGAAAATAAACTTTACTTGGGAAGATGGCAGCTACTAAAATAGTAAGAAAATGATTACTCTTTATTAGTGAAAGAGAATCATAAAAAGCCATATAGCCTCAACATTGGGGGGGATGACAGGGAGAAGAAACAATTGATTCCAATGATGATCTACTTATATTCCAGGTAACAAAGGCTGAGGAGGCACTTAAATTATTTGACTAGATGCCCAGAACATATCCCAAAATGACAAATTTTTAACAAATACAGGACATTAGAAAAATCAGGAGGTCAATTTGCAGGAAGCATAAAAACAGTGAACTTATATAACTTCAAACAACATAGGAGTACCACTTATAGCTGGGCAACAGGCTTCTGAAAAATTCAGTGAGTCAGAAAATAGCATAAATCACCAAGGAGCAGAAAGGTATCCAAACAGCAAGGAAAACTGCCACCCCTAAAAATCATGCAAGAAAGAGCTGGTTTGCTCAGAATTGTATTTAAAATGATAAGATACTTGATTCTCTCTGACAACCTCCAATTCTTCCCAAATTGAAGCAGACTATAAGAAGTGTAGATAGTATGTGAAACACTACCCAAAATCTCTAACATATGGACAAGTCAAAACTGAAACCCTCTAAGGAAGAGAGAATAATCTCCAGTAAGGAGAGCAATCAGAAGCCTCCAGTTAGGACACTTGGGTTCTAATTCTGACCTGCTTAGGTATACACCATGGTATTTCATCTTATTTAATCAGAATCTTTATCATTAAAATGGAGATCACATTTTCTTGTCAGGCTCATAGGCTGTTGTGAGGATCTCATGATTGAGAGAACATACAAGAGTATAAAATAAGGACTGCAAGGAGTGAATACAAATAGGTAAAGTACATGAAAACAAACAGCTCCAGTGCAAGAATAGAAAACAATAGGCCACTGGCCTTAAAACAAAGTCAACAACTTTTTTAGAATGCCAATCCAGGAACAAAAATACCAGGCCAAAAAATATATCTATATATATTTATGATGATATAATAAATAATTATGAAGCAAACTGATGGAGTAGGCAGCTCCAAACTCTTTTCACAAAAGCATTAAAAAAGAAAATCAAGAAGACTAATAATACATGTATTGTGGGAATCCCGTAAGATAAGAGAAAGAATTAGAAAAAATTATTTGAAGACATTATGGCCAGAAACTTCCCAAATTTGATGATATCTATGAACCTATTCATCCAAGAAGCTCAATGAAGTCCAAGGAGGATAAACTCAAGTAGATTCGTAACAAGACTTGACTAAATTATTTAAAGACAAATAAAGAATCTTAAAAGCATAGAGAGAGGAGCGATTTGTCAAGAATAAGAGATCCTCAGTAAGATTAAAAGCTGATTTCTCATCGGAAACCATGGAGGCCAGAAGGTAATGATTTGACATATTTAAAGTGATAAAAGAACTGTGAACCAAGAATTCTTTATCTGGTAAAACTAAACTTTGAAAATAAAGGCTAAGTTAAAGCATTCCCAAGTAAACACAAAAGCTAAAAGAGTTTGTTAATAGTAGACCTGTCCTACAAGAAATGAAAGGATACTAGACAGTAATTTAAAAGCATAACAAGAATTAAAGAACAATGATGTAGGTAACTACATAAATAAATATAAAAGCCAATATTATTACACTTTTGATCTGCAACTCCTTTTACTCTTATAGAATTTAGAAGGCAAATGAATTAAACAATAATTATAAATCTATGTTAACGAGCACAATGTATAAAGATGTAATCAGTGACAATAACAATATAAAGGGAGAGGATGGAGATGTAGAGGAAGAATGTTTATGTTATTGAAACTAAGTTGGTACTATTCAAACTAGGTTGTTGTAAGTTTATAACATTCATTGTAATCCTCAAAGTAATCACCAACAAGATAACTAAAACATACAGAAAAGAAAAGATGGGAATCAAAATGGCACACTACAAAAAATAAAAAATATAAACAAATGAGTACTCATCATGGAATGAATTGTGTCCTCCCAAGATTCATATGTCAAAGGCTTAACCTCCAGGATTTCAGAACGCAACTGTATCTGGATATAGGGCTTTTAAAGAGATAATTAAGTTAAAATGAGGTAGGCTCTCATCTAATCTGACACGTGTCCTTATAAGCACTGATAGGAACACACAGAGAGACAAGAAGGGTGTGCAGATGGACAACTATGTGAAGAAGTAGCATGAGGAGAGAGAACCCATAGAAAACAAAGCTGCTAACAACTTGATCTTAAACTTCTAAGCCTCCAAAACTGTGAGAACATTAATTTCTCTTGTTTAACCCACCCAATCCATGGTACTTATTATGGCTGAGAAAACCAATACAGTACTTAATTTAAATTATATATTATTCTGCATTATTTACCTTTCATTACACAAGTGCCATCATTTAAATGAAACAACAGGGATAGTTAATAGTGGCAATTAGTAATAATTAAAAGTACGACTAACTAAACAGTATGTATGAGAAAATATAACCATTGTTTCTTTTTTAAATACAGCAACTTATTTTAACTTTTCTTAATTCTTTATTAGATATTTAAATTTTAGGCCATTTTATATACTCTTAACATACACAGATGTTAAGATTTTTAAAAAAAGTAGGTACAGCTGGATTAAACAAATACTACCAAAATGCAGGAAAAAAACAGTGACATGTTCCTTTTTCTCCAATGAAATAACAGAATATTTTTTACTGTGTGTTTCCTTTCCAAAAATACTTCTCTGAACTGATTAGAACCATTAGGACACCTTTAATGTGTGGTAAAACTGAATATAGTTCAATGTAAATTTCACTTTGACTTATGGCTCTGCTCTTATCAAGTCCACATTCTTGGTGTCAGTCCAACATGATGAAGCTAAATACCCTCTCAACAAAAGCATTTGAGCATGGAATATTAAGGATTTTACTTACTAGCAACACATGATATTTAGAAAGAAATTCTTAATTTTTAGCTCTACAAAATATTCATCTACCTTAAATCTAAATGCTTGTTTTGGTATTCCAACTATTTATCAATCATATCCTCTGCATTTATAAATTAACTATATGTACTACCCATGCCTAAAATGAGGATGATTTCAAAACACTCCCAAGCACAATGGGGATTTCAATTTGTGCTGTCTAAGTTAGATTCCAAGTATGTTATAGCTTTAGTAAAGAAATTGAGAAAGTCCCATTTAAGCTGGCTGCCCCTTTACAGTGACCTTCCCCACCATGAGATATAAGGTAGTCATATTCACAAAAATGAGCCATTTATTTGTTGTATAAGTTTTTTCTAGCCTTCTTATGGCATCTTCAAATATCATCAAACACTTTTGGAGAAATGGCGTATAAATTTTTGCTTTAGAGTACTCTTTCTCTCCATTCTTACCTTCAATGTATTGCCACGTTAGACAAGGACATTCTTCTTGTCTCACATTTTAAAAATATTTTACTACAGGGCATATTTTCTAAGTCTAGCAACAATTATTGCCATCTTTTAGGTACATGTCCAAGGAGGCTATCTCCTTCCACTTCTTTAAAGTCAAAAAGCACATTAAGTACATCTGTACATTCTAAAGAAAAAACAAAAGTGACCAAAGACGTTCACTATGAAAGTATCAGTATCAAACGTAAGCAAAGCATATCCCTTTTAACAGTGTCGTATACAAAGTGTGCAGATATTTAGAAGATAAAAATCTTTTTATTTTCATTAATAAGAAGTTTACACTGAATAAAATTTGTTTTGCACTACCTGTCAAAAATGCAGATGAGAAAAGTCTAGAATTGTATTTGGATAAGATATTAACAATATTTTGTTTTATGTTGCCTGTGGTTTCATTAAAATCTTTAAGAACACGTTTTAACAAACCAAAGTATCTAAGAGCTAATGGGCACATTTTCCTGCTGACATGATTTTTCACATCACTTGATATATCAAACTATGATTATTGGTAAGATCTGACAGAATGAGGTCTACACTGTCAAGTGTTCAACCTTTACTCTTCATATGACTTTCAATTCTTCTTTCAAAGAGGTGATGTTTTTGCAAATTAACGTCCCCTTTCAATGTTTCTGCATATTTTTCCATAGCTATTATGTGAGTTATTGTTGTAAAACAACTGAACAAGGAGAGCTCTATCTAAACCTGGTGCTGTGTGGGGAAATTATCTCAAAATCCTGGTAGATTTCAAGTATGTACCTAAACAAGCTACCCCAGAGGGCACAGAACAGGGCCTACTAACCAAATTAAGATGTTGAGATCACAGATTTATCCATTTAAAACACACAAAAAGAGGCAAAGGAAAGAGTTAGGTTAAGGTAACACAAGGGTGCAAACAAGTATAAAGACAAACTATCTGAATGTTCAAACATTCCCCTCTTACCTCATCTGCCTTCCCTGATGATTATGGTACAGTTATTAGAACAGGGCCACAGTTTGAGCAAGGGGGCCCACAGACAGGGGTCCCTAGGAGGTATTAAACAGTAAGGGCACTAAAGCCTGGGGAAAAGCCTGAATAGTCATGACTCTATTTCCCTTACCTGGGTTGTGTGCATGAGAACACAGTAAGTTTCACTAGTAAGTAATCTTTTTGTGGGTGATAAAACTGCCAGCTCAGTGGTATATGATCATAATATGGTCTTTCCATCCCTTTCCATCTATAAGTAATACTTTTGTTTGTTACAGTCTTTCTTTATTCTATCTTTAGCAGTCTTTCAGGTTACAAGCCTACTTGCTATTTATATTTAATGCATCTTATCAAATTCGCCTGTTTCCCAAGCTACTTCCTTATTTGCTATCAAAAATATCCTGTGAGTTTTGCCTCAATCTTATTCGCTATCAGTTTACTATCTATGAATTTCATCTATCCTATTATTTTTCTTGTCTTTACAGAAGAATTATTTTCAAAATACATATTCTATAAAACACATATTACACATGGTATATACTAACGAAAAAAATACAATTAAATGGTTTATGAATACTTCGAAGATGATCAAATCTTATCATAGACTTTGACTCTGTTTTAGATCTAGAGTTCACAGCACCTGACATTCACTTAGTGTAGCTATACTGAACTGTGTTTGCTTCTTCTGGATAGAAAAAATGGAAGGCTGTAATCCAGTTTTTTTCTGAGATGAAGGAGAACAGAAATGGATAAGAAAAAAAGACAACAGCTGAAGACCAACCAAACACACTAACATAAGACAAAACTCAGCACCTTCCCTGGTTGGGTATCCCTGGCTAGACTTTTTTAGACAGTTTAAAGCCCAGCCTCATTCACTCACCACATTCGACTCGAGCAAGACTTTATCCAGATTGTTCACTCTAAGGCTCTAAATATTTTACCAGATTTTACTTAAAATTTAGACAACACAGCTTATGTCACCAGCTAGTACCTAGCACAATGACTAGCACAGCAGATGCACAATAAATATCTGCTGTGTGTAGTGGAATCAGTTCCTCCTATTAATGATTGCCAAGAAAAATCTGAGAAATTCTCCTTCTAAAGAAAAGTACTTCTAAAGGCATGTTTTTCAAAACTGTGTGGTTATTCTAGTCATAAATTATAACTGGGCAATTATGTAGTTTGATCATCAATCAGATGGAAAGGAAAAACACTCTCAAAATATTAGGAGAACTGAAAAGCCAAACAAGATGTTCAACTGAGGACTAAATTGAAATAAGTATTTTTAAGTGGATGAGAGCCAATAATCTGGTTGTTCTGTCCATGAATGGGTAAATTTACATTTTGTTAAGAAGAAGAAAAATCAGAAAAATGGGGGGGGGGAGCCCTTCAACTCTAGTGGTTTCCAAACTCTCTTTTAAAAAGTGGTATCATTTTTTAAAACATTCAGTATTTCATTAATCCTTACAACTTCCATCTGAGATAAGCTTTAACCTCCTTATTTCCAGACAAAAGGCCTGGATAAGTTGCTCATGGTTTTACAGACAGTTAATTGACAAAGCTTGAACTCAAATCCAGTTCTCACGGACTCCCACAACCTCAAGAGCAAGCCCATGCTCTCAACTTGTTATGTCACCTCATTAATTGTTGAATAAGCAAATAAAATCTGTAACTTGAATCAGGCTGAGTTCACACCCTACTGAAGCATTTCTAGAATCTGTTTTCAATTTATTTTTCAATAGTGGTAAAATAGAGATATACAAAATTTACCTTTTTAATCATCTTTAAGCTTAAAGTGCAATGGCATTAAGTACATTCATGTTGGTGTACAACCATCACCACTATTCACCTGTACACCTCTTTTCATCTTGTAAAACTAAAACTCTGTACCCATTAAGAAATAACTCCTCATTTCCCCTTCCTCCAGCCCCTGGCAACCACCACTTTACTTTCCACCTCTATAAATCTGACTAATCTAGGCACCTCATATAAGTGGAATCATCATTAGTAGCCCTTTTGTGACTGGGTTATTTCACTTAGCATATGCCCTCAAGATCTATTCATGTTGTAGTATGTGTCAGAATGTCCTTCCTTTTTAAGGCTAAATAATATACCATTGCATGTATATGCCACATTGTGTTGAACCACTCATTTACTGAAGGACATCTGGGTTGCTTCCACCTTTTAGCTATTGTGAATAATGCTTCTATGAACACAGGTGTACATATATCTCTTCAACACTCTACTTTCAAATCTTCTGTCTTAGTCTGCTCAGGTTGCCATAACAAAATATCATAGACTAAATGGCTTGAACAGAAATTTTTGCTGGAGGCTGGGAAATCCAAGATCAAGATTTAGTCGACTGCATTCCTGGAGAAGACTCTCTATCTGGCTTGTAAATGGCCAGGGGTAACGGGGGAGAAGGTGAGGGAGACGTGGGGAAAAGAGAGAGAGAGAGAGCACGCTGTGCTGTCTCTTCTTATAAGGGCATTAATTCCTCAGGACCTCATCTAAACCCAATAACCTTTTTTTTTTTAACTTCCTCTTTTATTTTTTAAATTTTCTATTTTCTATTTTATTTTGGGGGGAGGTAATTAGGCTTTTATTTATTTATCTATTTTAATGGGGGTACTAGGGAACGAACCTAGGACCTAGGCACACACTTTACCCCTGAGCTGTACCCTCCCCCCTCCCAATAACCTCTTAAAGGCTTCATATATCATCATACTGAGGATTAGGGCTTCAACATACGAATTGGGGGGGAGCACAAACATTGAGTCCACAGCATGCTAAAATGTGGAACTGCTGGATAAGATGGCAATTTTCTTTGTAACTTTTTGAAAAAACACCATACTAGTGTTTTTCACAGTGGCTATACCATTTTACATTCCCATTTACAGTATACAGGGTTCTGATTTTTCTATTTCCTTGGCAACACTTGTTATTTGATGCTTATGTGATAGTAGCCATTCTAATGGATATGAGGTGAGCAGTAAAATTTTTAAAAGAATTAAATCTTACTTTAAAGCTAATATACAAAATAGAAAGCAGAATTGCTCTGATTTTAAAGCAACAAATCTAGAACAATTTTAGTATTGCCTCCCTGTGACAACTTCTGAGAGGTTCCACTGTTTGAAGAAAAATCTTAGACAACAGAGTTTATGTTAGGGGAGGGGGATGGTTCAAGATGGATATAGAAAAATTGCTATTCATAGGTATCTCATTCAGTTTTCCTAGTTCAAATTTAAAATTTCCTAAAATTTAGGATATAAGAAAAAATCCTACTGGGAAAATGAGAAGTGTGATTCAACCAGGAAGTGAACATCACGTTGGAGGTGTACTTGGAAAAATATATTGAGTTTTGACTTCAAGTTTTTAGAAACTGGTGGAATCACACATGTGAATATTGATGCATTTTTATTTTGGTTCTTGTAAATTTGCTTCTTTGTCTTGCAGGGGTGGAGAGGATTGCTCTGACAAAGTGATATTGCACCTAATAGTTTATAGTTATCTCTCTCCAACCCACCACCCCCATCCCAGATATATTTTTGTAATAATGAAAGCTTTAGGAGTAAGGGCCAAGTCCATTATGAACTGTCCCACCACCAAGCATCTAACAGACTACTTGGCACACAGGAGGAATTCAATAAATGATGACGAAGAGAAAGAGGAAGAGCAGAAAACAAAAAATTAGAATAGTGGTTAAAGAGAAGGGAAATGGTAATTTTCACAATGTAAGCAAGAATTTTGTAAACATGGGACATATCTTGTTCATTGATGTGTATATCATACAGCACACAGCTTTATACATATCAGGTTGGCTGACCTGAACTAAATTGCTCTGCATATGATATAAAAGAAAGATTGCTACTCTGGAAGTCAGCATAAGATTTCAATCCCCAAAATACCACTAATAACAAAATTAAAATATTAGATGACCCACCCAAAATTTTAAATTCCATTTACTTTTTTGTTAAATATGGAAATGAATAAACCATTACTAGAAATATACTGTTACAAAGCACATGAAGTATTGTGAGAAGTAGAAAATAATAATAGTTAGGCAATGGTTATTCAAATTAATGAGACTGACATCAGATAGAAATTCAATGGTGACCTTGATATTAATTATGTAAGTTATAAACCTTGGGAAATAAAAATTGATGGATATACTCAATAAAGAAAAGAATTTACTAGTGGACAGCTAATAGCGTCCCAGATCTAGGAGGATAAAAACTGAAAAAGTATTAGAATGTGCTTTGATAGATTGAGGCTTTTTATGAGACATCTGTTATGGACAGAATTGTGTCCACACCCCCCCACCCCTACCAAATCACATTTTGAAGCCCTAAACTACAGTGTGATTACATTTAGAGACAGAATCTTTAGGGGGATCATCAAAGTTACATGAAGTGCTAAGGGTGAAGGCCTCATGCAATAGAACAGGTGTCCTTATTAGAAGAAACACCAGAGCTTGCTCGCTCTCCTTCTCTCTCTGCCTCCCTCTCTCTCCCTCTCCAACAAACCTTTAGGAAAACTAACCGAGAGAGAGAGAAAGAGAGAGAAGAGACAGAAGCCCACAGGAGGACACAATGAGAAAGCAGCCATCTACAAGTGAGGAAGAAGGCCTCACCAGTAACCAAACCTGATGGCACCCTGATTTTGGACTTCCAGCCTCCAAAACTGTAAGAAAATAAATTTATGTTGTTTAAGGTACCCAGTCTGTGGTATTTCATTAAGGCAGCCTGAGGAGACTAATATAAATATCTAAGGACAAAAAGTAAATTGTCCCTTCTCTACTAACCTGAACTCACAAAGTGACCATAAGAATGTTTAAAAAAAAATTGACAAATATCTTCTCTTCAGGCCACTGCACACAAAGATTAATTTTCACAACTTAAAATAGTTATAACTATGATTAAATTTGAGCTTTGGAAGTATGTGGGATAATTACACTGTATGTTCAAATCTAATAAAAGTAAGTTTAAAAAAAGAGAAGTTCAACCTTTTTTGTAAATTTCCCACTTCTCCAGTCCTTAATTAAAGTAAAACTCAAAGAGAAAGCATTAATCAATAAAACAAAATCAAAATGACCTGAGTCCCTCAGAGTTGACCTGTGACTGCAATGAGAGGGAGTGAGAGCCAGTTTTCAAATTGCAGAGGTAAGAACCAGCGGTTTATAAAGTTTTCTTATGTCCTTCAAAATTCGAAATTTAAATAGAAAACTAACACTCTCACTTAAGATTAGGTTAGGCTGATGACTTGAAGAGTGTATGTCAAAATAAGTTTATGAAAATACCCACTGGAAGATATAGACAGATACAAGTATAAACATATAAATTTACATATACATACACTTATATAAGTACATATGTATTTATATATAACACAAGAAAACTTACAGTATCTTGTTATAACGATGTCCCAAGTACTATAAGAAATGCAGAAGCCATAAAGTTTTATCTATTAAAAAAACTAAGATTTCTGACACAGTCAAAGACACTATAAGCAGAGTTAAAGTACAAATAAGGAATACTTTCAATTTATAGAGTAAAAGGGAATAATCCATAAAATATGAAGAATTTCTACAAACCAATAACATGAAAAATTATCAAAGAATAAACAATGGATTCAATAAGTAATTAAGAAAGAAGAAATGTAAATGAATAAACATTAAAAACCAACAAAACTATCTTATAGCAACAAAATATAGATTGAAACAATTATGCACAATGACCAAAAGTCTAGAATCATTTTGAATCCATTTCTTTATCATCTTAAAAATAATTAACCAACCTGGGCCACTTTAATTGAATTCTGGGTAGAGCCACCAGCATGATATTCAACTTTGAATTTTTTTACAAGTTCATCAAACCTAAAAGGAAATCACAGTAGAAAAAAGTAGGTTAGAATTTGTCAGTTGTCACAATGCAAACTTTTCTGACTAGAAGTGCATTAAATCACTTTTTAAATTACATAATTATGTTAAATAAATGAATTAAAATACTGTATGAAAAACTTTGCTAAATTTCCATACTTAATTTTTTTCACAAATGTACAACTATAAGATTTTAAAATATATAAGCTGACTGGGGCAGGGAGAGGGTGGGTATAAGCTCCATGGTAGAATGGGTGCCTAGCATGCATGAGATCCTGGGTTCAATCCCTAGTACTTCCACCATCACCACCAATTATATATATACACACATATATATATATATATGTATATATATAGTCAGGCTGCCCATAATTCACCATTAAATTAACAAAAGGTAAAAATAAAAGTTTATAAATTATTGTTTTGCAATGTATATTTTCCTGTATCAAGTATTAAACTCTAGAGTCCTTACAAATGTATATTTTAGTAAGTTCTAAAAGTTTTAGATATCATAAATGCTATTGGTTTATAATTTTAAAAATAGAAATTACACTGGGTTGTATGATTCTAGGCAAACTGCTTGGTGACAGTTTCTGTGCCAAATAAAGGGGAAGAGAGAGGTGACTTAAAGCTTTGATACTTTATTACTTTGGCATCTTACAAAGCTACAGAACTTCTTTCTAGGAAAATACAGACACTCACTACACATAAAACTTTTCATAAAAGATGATCCATGTAAACATCGCACACCCAGCCAAAGGTCTATGGTTACCTATTCAAATAAGTCTCAAATTAGATGGCATTTAATAATCTAGATCACAAATCAATATTCCCAATTACATGTCTCTAACATGTTAGATGTTGTGGGAGATATCCAAAGGGCATAGGTATAGGTATAACTTTAATTTAAAAGGCTTTACAAGCTTTGGGGGACAAAAGGATGAATACACATTAAAAAAGAGAAAATCAGAAAATAACAAGTTATCAAATAATAAGACGTATGCAATGTAGACAGCAAATGCTACAGAAAGTCAATCAAAGAAGAAAGAAACTGGGATATCAGTAGAATACTCAAGGAGGATTTCAGTCTTTTTTCAAAATTTAAAATTTTAAGTACATAAGAAGATCCTTTTACACAAATGAAACAGTTCATAGAACTTCATAATATAAAAAGATAAATGAAGAGATAATTACATTAGGAGTAGGAAAAATGGAGTTGTTATACCCACTTTCTAACTGCCTTGGGATTCAACCTATAAAACCCTGAGATGCCAATAAACACAATTAGCAAATCTTCCCAAAATACTGACAGCAGTATTTGTGTAACACTAATAATAATGTCATACTAACAGGAGAGAGGGCAAAGTACATAGTTCCAGATGCAGATAGGTGGGCAGTTGTGGTAATTCAGGAAATGTTCTCTTCTAATTACTTTCTGAGCTATGTATCAGCGAAAACTGGTATTAGAGATTGGAGAATGGGAGAGTCAGTGGACAAAGAAAAAACAGAGTGACCAATTGCTATGTTCCTTTGAGGTCCCTTCACTTTCAAAAGTCAATTCCTCCAAAAAGATATGTCGCTCCCAGAACCTGTGACTGTAAACTGAAAAAAAAGTGTCTTTGTAGATATAATTAAGGATCTTGCCACAAGATCCTCCCTCCTAAATCCAATGCCAGGATCTTCTTAAAACAGATAGAAGAAAGACAGAGAGAAGACCATGTGAAGATGGAGGCTGAGACCAGGGTGATGTGGCCATAAACCAAGGAAGCCAAGGAATGCCAACGCCAACCAAAAGTTTAGGTTGCTTGTTTTCAATTTTAGAATCTATGCAGAGATTAAACATATAACATACAATTATAGTTGCAAAACAGCATGTAAAAACATTATATATAACACTGACATTCTGAAGATGGGAGAGTTAAGAGATGAAAAATTTTCTTATTCTCATTCCTTCAACTGAAAAGAGTCCCCAGATATCTCAAATGTTAATAGTCAACTTTAAAAAAAAAAAAGGTTTTAAGTATATTGTTAAAGTAATAAAGTCAATCAGTAAAAAATTAAAAATATATAAAATAACAGATGATGAAGAAGGGAAAAGAAAAAACACAGTCTAAGTACATTACATTCTTCAGTTCACAGATGAGTCAATGGATATATAAATTTGTTAATTAAAAAAATGGGGCATAACTGCGTTATTTATAATAGTAAACTAAATAACAAAATACAACTCTAAGGAATGAAGAAGGGAAGGTTTTTACATTTTTTTAGCTTGTTTTTAGTTCAGTTTTATTTTTTATACATTTCTTAAGGGTATCTAAAATAAATATGCAATTTAAAAATAGTTCTAAAGTGAACACCAATGTTACCACCACAACCATCACCACTACTGTAGATGGATGGATAGATAGACATACAGACAGATAGACAGACAGATAGACAGATGGACAGATATATATGCTTGACCATTTTTAGGCCCTTTATTCTGATTCACTGATCCATATGTCTACCCCTACAGAATTTCCATTTGGTCTTAGTTACTATTGCTTTGTAAGTCTGAAGGAAAGGACAAGTGCCCTCACCATGATCTTCATGAGTGTTTTGACTATTCCTGGTCTTGTTGTACCTCCATATAAATGCACAACTAGATCTCAATTTCCAAAAAAAAAAAACTTCTTGGGATTTTTGACTAGGATTGCATTCATTATATACACATTCACATACATACATACAAGGAAAAGTGATATCCTTCCAATATTAAATTGTCCAATCCATGATCACACCATATACTATAGTATATTTATTTAGGCTTTTAATATCTCTTAAATAGTTTCATAATTTTTGTCATAAATCCTGATCATGTTTTACTAGTCACAACTTCATACTTCCTATGTTTTAACACTACTGTAAGTGATATTGTTTAAACCTCACATTTATCTGTTGCTGGTATTTAGAAATACAATTCTTTTATCTTTTTTACCTAGCCAAGTTGCTAACATCTCTAATTAGTAGCAATGATGTTTCTGTATTTTTGCCATACATACATAACCATCATTGTGAATACGGAAAAATTTTTTTTCTCCTCTTTTCTTGTCTGAGTGCAGACTAGGACCTCCACCACAGCATTCATAGAGAATAAAGAGCAGAGGGTGACAAGAGGCAGACTTAGTCCTATTCCAAATTTTGCCTGATGAATCCTGATGAATGGCAGGGTAGGTCCACTTTACAAAACTGGAAGTCTTAAAGAAAAATGTTTAATTTTTCACTTTGATTTATTTTTACTGGGTGTATGCATTGATACTACTAAAAAGTTAAATATAAATGTTATAGACCTCTATCTGCTGCTAGATATTTTCCATATTTCAATTTAAGTATTAAGTTACCAAAACATAAGCACAATATAATCCAAGAAAATTACAATATACATGTGTACATTGCAAATAAAATTACCCAATAAACATGTGTACAGAAAAGGACCTGGAAGAGTACAACCAAGTTGTTAACAGTGGTTAGCTCCAAAGTAGGAGCAATTATGGATTCTACATACATTTGTTTTCATTATCTGTATAATAAGCATATAAATGTTTGGTAATAAAAACACCTTTAAAATCTACTTCATTTTATAATGGAAGAACATAGCAATTTTCCATACAATTATTTAAAAAGAACTACATATAGAACAAAACACACAGCAGAGAAGTGATTCTGACCGAAAGAAGCAGGGAAAGTTTAACATTTTAACTGCAATTTGACAGATTAAGGGAGAAACAATATTCAGAGCTGAGGGTAAAACAAACACCATAACATATTCAGAGAAACAAGTTACACATAGACTAAAATGTAGCTCAAAATCAAAGTAGTAAAAACTGACAAAGAAAAGGTAACTCTCTGCCAGGCTAATAAATTCAAGAGGCAATTAGGAATTATTAAAATCTGTTTACTAATAGTAGGAAAGGCAGATTTTTAAATTTTTAAATGATGAGAGCACTCCTCTGAGGACAAGAGAGAATAAGGAGAGGCAGGTTATCTGCCTATGGAATAGTTCATACCAAAGATCAGATGCTAAGCTCAGGGGCCAGAGGGAATTGATAAAGCTAATGAATCATTTCTGAAGTTGAAGGTATAGCATGTGATAAATAACCAGAAGTGGAAGATGTGGCAGAGGAAAGACAATTCTGAAACTTCTGGCTTGGTTAAGTGTTGGGATGGTGTTAGGAAAGGAAATACTGGAGAGAAGAAAAATCACATGGAGAAAAGGGAACTCCTAAATAGTTGACTATCAAACCCAGAAACACTTGTTTAGAGAAACGACTGCATGGGGCAAGATTTGTTTTCTTTAATCTCTTGCATGGATTGGGCACATTTTTTCTATATACTTCTCGAGCTGCTAAAAATCTGTTTGTCCACAAATGGTCTACGTTATCTATGTCAAAATTATCAATGTACCCAGTGGAAAATACTACGAAAAGGTGAAGGACTGTGTATCTTTAATGAAAGAACAAAAAATTTCAGGCTAAAACATTAATAAATCTCAAAACAATGATTATATCTCTATAGGGATGTAATCAATTACATAAAAACCTTTAATATTTTCTAAGTTGTTTAGTGATGGAAGAGTTTATGATATCTTTAAATTCTATGGGGAACTTCTATATATTTCCACTCTGTGATTATTTTTTTTTCCCTACAGGGAGTGACGTACAGCAATTTTATTACTTTATAGACACATTCTTACTTTTCCCTTCTGGTTGACCTACTTTGTCTGAATGGAGTGAGCATATCAAACACCTCAATCAAAAGAGAGAACTGAAAGAACAGTGGCTGATCCATTTTCCTACCGGTTATCTATTTGTGAAGTCCAAATTAATAAAGTATACAGCTTTTATGAAGCTAAAAGAATTCCAGAGGAAATGTTACATAAATAAAATGCAGAGATAAAAAGCTCCAAATGTTCTTAGAAACAATGAACAATACATATATGTAAATTTTTTAAATGTGCAGTATATTGTGTATATATTTACATGCAATATATTGCATATGTGCGGTCAAATTGTAACATTTCTACCTAATATAACTGAAATAATTAATTAATTAAAAGGATTAAATTAATTAAAATGGATTCAGTGTTTATCAAACTTGTGAATGAGAGTTTCCAACTGAGAGAAGTAAACAAAGAATAAGAATAACAAATTTGATAATGTAAAAATATTTAGAGCTTTTCTTTTTCTTACACTATTAGTGGAAATGTAAATTAGTGCAGCCACTATGGAAAACAGTTTGGCAGTTCCTTAAGAAACTAAAAATACAGCTACCATATGATCTAGCAATTCCACTCCTGGGCATATATACAAATAAGATGAAAATGCTTAATTTGAAAAGACACATGCATCTCAACATTCATAGCAGCACTATTTACAATAGCCAAAACATGGAAACAACCCAAGTGCCCATCAACAGACCACAGGTTTAAGAAGATGTGATATACATATACAATGGAATATTACTCAGCCATTGAAAAAGAATGAACTATTGCTATTTGCAGCAACATGGATGGACCTAGAGAATATCATACTACTATACTAAGTGAAGTAAGACAGAGAAAGTCAAGTATTATATGATATCACTTACATATGGAATATAATACAAAACAGAAACAGACTCATAGACACAGAGAGCAAACTTACAGTTACCAAAGGGGAAGTATGGGAGGGATAAATTAAGAGTATGAGATTAACAGATACAAACTACTATACATAAAATAGATAAGCAACGAGGATTTACTATGTATCACAAGGAACTATATTCAATATCTTGTAAATAACATATAGTGAAAAATAATCTGAAATAAATAAATAAATAAATAACTGAACCACTTTGCTGTAAACCTGAAACTGATACAATATTGTAACTCAACTATACTTGAATTAAAAATACACTTAAAGCTTTTATAAATAAAACCAAAATCAAACAAAAAAATTAAAATATAAAGAAGAAATGTTTAACAAATATGAAAAATGGTTATCCTTACTTAAAAGATTTTTAAATGTTTTAAACATGATTTATATACTATAACATTAATTTAACGTTTAATGATTTTATTAATTCAATATTTTTAAAATATTATTTTAATATTCTCAAATGGAACAGAAAGAAACTATTAAGGCTTATATAAATAGACAAATGAACAAAAGAAAAATGACAAATATTGAAAAAGAATCAGCCTCGTTCAGCAGTAATCAAAAATATATAAACAGATTTCTGCACATTAAATTAGTTAAGTATAAATTATAATACTCAGCATTAGTAGAGATGTGAAAAAGCTGACATAACCATACACTGTTCTTAAGGAAGCCATCCAAATCATAAATAATGCTATATGCAAGAGCTGCTCATACTACCATAAGATATAATAAAGTAACATTTAAAACGAAATATCTAAAAATAAGGAAATGATTAAATTATGGTAATTACCACTAGAAAGAATATTAAATTTATATTTTAGATATTTATATGCTGTATCATTCTAGGAAGGAATTATGACAGCTTATAAAGATATGATTAATATACTATAGTGAAAAAATAGACCAAACAAATGCAAGAAAATGACATTAAAAATATAGGTAGTGAATTAAGATGAAGTCAAAAGAACACATTTGTAGCTTACGAAAACCAAACCATAATATGGAATATTCTTATATTTACTGTTCAAAAAAATTATTAGAATATGAAAATGTATTCAACATGTTCAGTATTCTTTAGAAATTAATGAAAATAACCAGAAGAAATATATTAACATTCCAACAATATTTTTGATAAAAGCCTTTTCCTTTTAGATATTTTCTACAATTTGATCATGTGCTTATATTCATTTTGTAAGGAAAACATTTTAATTAAAGAAAAGTCTTAAAGAAAAAATTAATCTCACTGGAATGTAATTCAGAATTTATTGAAGACTAACCTTATGGGAAAAAACAAAAAGCGATATACCACATACTTCTAAAATTTTTTTAATACTTGTACTGATAATGTATAGGAGAATTTAAATTCTAAGTAATGCTTTCCACTCTCACATCACATATTATTAAATACTTCATAAACAATTGATTATTCCTGACAATAATATGACAGCTATCTACATACCTGCTTTGTTTTTGAGAAGAAAAGTAAAATACAAGGAAATAGAGAAGCTTTCAAACACTAATGTGTTAGGCAAAGCTACGATAAAATACTAGTCTTTTAATCCTGGTTTAATATTAAACCATACCTCAGAGTGGTACTATGCATAGAAAAGGTATCAAATGAAAACGCACAAATACGAAAATTTAAAGTCTACTAAAAGACAGCACAGATTTCTAGTAAAAATAAAAATAATACTGATGATCATAAACATGCTACTAGCAGCAGCAAAGAGCTTCTAACTGTGGAACAGCTGGGCAGTGCCTAAATGACTAAAGTAAACAAAGGTAAGCTAACATAATCCATCCTCTAGCATAAAAGGCCTTTTGGCATTGAAGTCAAGGCACAAGTATTAATGGAATAAATACAGGATAGTATACTACAAAGTGATTCACCTTTTCAAAAGCAGTAATTATTATGCTAACTAGAACACAGGCATATAGGTTGTGGGAATGGCAATAACTAAAAAGTTTAACAGAAAAGAATTATGATGCTAGAGTATCTAGATTTTGTTGCTTGTTATTAAAGTGTACTGATCATTTCGTAAAATTTCCAGCTTGTTTCAACTTTGCAAAGTGAAGAACAAACATAACATGATTTTTTCAATGAGTTGTTAGATGTAGATTAATGACAGCAGAAACACAGAATCTAACATAATATAATATATACAATGGGATAAGCTTTCTTTGCTTAGAAAATTCAGCACTCAAGCATAAAGGATCCGAATGAAAAATTAAGTCTTACTCCTTTAATTTGAGGATCTAGCATGGTTCATTTTGTAAGAGCCAAAGAAAGTTTTTAAATGTAATTTTAAATTCCTATCATCATTCAGTTTTTAGGCTAAGAAATTTCTTCCAAAAACACTTCCTTTTTAACCCTAAATAAATTACCCAAACAATGATGTAAACTGGCAAGACAAATGGTAAAGATATAAATGTGAGAACTTCAACAGGAAATTTTAGAAACATAAACTTTATTTTCTGACATTCCTTTAAAAAATTAGTGACTTACCAAGCTATATTTTTCATATTACAAAACATTAATTCCTGACAATTATGAACATGCCACAGTGAGTCTAGCAACTAATAGTATGAAACCACTGTTCATGATCTCTGACTTAAACATTATTGATCAACAATTTCAAAAATATATTTGTTATAAAAATAGACTTTTTAACAATTATTATAAATATTAACTTTGAGAAGGATATACTATCGAGTATATAAAGAACTCTCAAAGCTCAATAATGAAAAAACAAACAATCCAATAAAGTCAGGCAAAAGATTAATAAGGACATTAGCAAAGAAAAGATACAGATGGCAAATAAGCATAGATTGTAACATCAATACTCATTAGGGAAATCCAAATAAACCATAAGGAGATATATCTATTAGAATGGCTTAAAAAAATAACAATACTAAGTGCTGACAAGGATGCAGAGTAACTGAAACTCATACACTGCTGATGGAAATGATAAATGGATATAGTATCTTTAGAAAACAACTTGGTAATTTCACAAAAATTAGACATATACTTGCCAGACAACTCAAGTACATGACTGTTTATAACAGTCTTATTTATAATCATCAAACTCTTGAAACAAACCAAATGTCCATCAGTGAACTGATAGACTGTGGCACATTCATACAGGGAATATACTATTAAACAATAAAAAGAAACATTCAATAACCTGGGTGAATCTCAAAAGTATTATGCCATATGAACGGCAGACATAAAAGAGCTACAAATAATATAATTCCATTTACCTGAAATTCTGGATAAGACAAGGCTAGAGAGACAAATCAGAGTAGTAGTTGCCAGGAGGTGAAGGCAGAGAGAAGAAACTGACTATAAAGAAGAATGAGTTGGGGGGGGGTTGGTGCAATGGAAATGGTTACCATGGTGATGGTTTATACAACTGTATACGTTTGTCAAAACTCATAGAATATTACACACATAAAAGGTGCATTTTCCCCTACTTAAATTAAACCTCAATATACCTCAATAAACCAGGCTTATTAAAGAAAAAAAAAGATGAAGAAGAAGAATATACTATCTAGGGGGAAACCAATCAAGAAAACTCCCAGACTATCTCCTCTTCCTCCACAGGGAGATCCCTTGCTCTGAGGTCCAGTACAGGGATCAGTGGCCCTCCTAGACAAGCCACTTCAAGGGCAAAAAGAGAACTCACAACTGGACTAGGGTGGGGATGGGGCACTGGGAAGCAGGCCTATCTGATCCGGCTCCATGTTAAAAACATAGGTCTGGAACATGTGTTGGACTTTTTCTTTTCAGGAGTGATTATGTCTGTTCTTGAACTACATTCTCCACATCTTTCCCTTCTTTCTCACAGGCCCTCCATCTCCCATCCTTGCTCTCCAGAGGTAAAGATGTATAGAAGCAGTAAGAGCTCTACTGGAATATCACGCTTCCTCCTTTACTTATAAGAAATATGAATCCATCATATGATCTGTCTCCTAGTAATTCTGAATGCAGGTTATAAGTGATTTTATTTGTGTACCTTGTTTTAAGAAGAAAGGAAATTTAGCTTCATTATGTTCCAAGCCCAGTTTAAGTGACTTCTGATGACTTTCTTACAATTAGTAAGTGGTAGACTCAGGACTATGAGATCTATCCAATAATTAAGAAAACATTATAATCATACAAAATAAAAATGAGAACATTTGGAATAAAACACTTTATGGCCCGAAATTGAATTTTTAATAAAAAATTACTTTTTAATAAAAAGCAGTTGTGGCTTGTTTTTAAAATGTATCCAGAAAACCATTCTAAAAAGCCAGAAAAATAAAAGGGAAAGTGTTAAGGAAAGAAAATGAGAGACAAGAAATCAAAAGAATATAAAAAGCTCTTTAAATTTTAAGGTATAATTTTTTCTAGCTATCAGATTCTAAACAAATACTACTTGAAATGATAAAGATTTAATGGTTATACCCTATAACTTAGCACCAAACATTCTTTTTTTAATAATTTTTTTTATTGAGTTACAGTTAGTTTACAGTGTTGCACCAATCATTCTTAAGAGAAAAAACAGTCCTTATAAGATACAAGAAGACTTATGAAGAGGAAAATGCCCAGAAAACTACCCTTCACAATTTCTATCTCTATCTTAGGGCAATTGTTTCCCATTTTCACAGTAACTAAAGCTTCTTTTATTCCAGTCTTGGGGGAAAAAAGAGGCAGAGAGTTCAGCAAACATCAGAAGATAAGGAAGTTCTCATACTGTGCTAACATCACCACAGCACAGAAACCGAACAGCAACAATTTGGAACATTTCATAAAAAAGACATATAAGGGATAAGACGCAGGTAAAATCTTTACAGTAAAATGCAAAAATTTTAACTTCCTTAAGAAAGTATTCATAACTGCCAAGCAGGGTTTTTGATGGAGTTCTTTGCTAAACTTCTCATCTAAACAAATAATATATGAAAAAACATCAGTAATTCTAACCAGGTTATACTTATTAAGACCAAATGTTAATAGAATAACACAAGGGGGAAAAATCCATAGGCAAATAGTAAGAGTCAAAGCTTTGAAATCTTTTACCACAAATGTTTAGTGAGGTTCAAAAAAATTCACTTAAATGTCAGTTTGATAAAAGCCAAAAGAACATTTCCCACATGTGTTTATATTTAAGCATATTTTTAAAAGATGGAAAAAGTAACAGTCATTCAAAACCAGGGTTAAGCTATTAGTTCATAAGGATTGTAATTTAAAGGTATTTCTCCAACCTCTTATTTTATTTTCTTCGATAAGGGGTTTTAAGCATGCGTTACTTAGACAAGTCCTCATTCAATTCTAAAATGTTTAAAAGTTTAATTATTCCCATTTACAACTCCAAATATGACTGAAGTTTTTTTGCACATGAAATGATCAAATATACTGTTGAAAAGCACTTTGTATAGAAATATAGATGATTAAAATAAAACGAGTTATTCCTAAATTCAGGTGTATGGCAGCATGTGCATTAGGTTTCTATTCATTGTAAAAATACAATAAAATTTTACTGAATCAATTTAAACTACACAAGAAAAAGCCATATATAAGGAAAAAAGAAATACTGCAACATAGTGTTTCTCAAAATGAGATGTATAGTCTCTTGATAAACAGAGTGTCATCCATATGTCCACAGGATGTTCTAAAACACAAATTACATTTTCCCCCTCCTTTGATTTGATTTCGCCTGGTATTTCTATCACAGAATCCATGTTTTGTAATGGGGCCTTAGTTTCTCCGACAGAAATATTCTAGAAACATGTATTAACAGATAAGGACAGTACTTAAGCAATAATTAATCGTTTTTCTCTACTAAATTATAAAAAATATCAGTCATCAGAAACATTCAAATGTTTATCAAAACATAACATATGAAACTTCTGATTCTGAGTATCATACAGTGGGTTGTAAACAGCATTCCTACTGACAACAACTAGAAAAATCATACAAATTATAAATCATTTAAGATATCAAAGATTTATGGAGGCAACAAGGACCAAATGAATAAATTACTGAGGAGGTAAGAACTGTTCAAAGGGCAGGTCAGAACTGGCAAGCTGTCTGTCCAACCTGTCTGAATTTGTAGTCAGTAGCAGGAGGCTAGAGACAAAATTTAACATTTCAGGGACCAAAAACATATAGCTGGTTTGTCCCATAACACGTTTGCTGAATTCTGAAAATGAAATGTAAGCTGTGAAGGTTATCCAAAATCACCTGAAAACCAGAAAGTTCACCCAGTCTGGCAGTGCTTACAAAACAAAGGCTAGCAGGAAAGGAACTGAAAACATGATAAGCAAGAAATTAAATCCCTAGGAGGATTGAAGGATAATTAAAGATACACAGACACTTATCTCCTGGGGACAGGGAGAGGACATATATCTATCCTGGGTATACCAGGAAGCTGAAAATTCAGACTTGGGTTTAGCAGAACAATGTTATGAGGGTGAAGGGCAAGGGGGTTTTAAAAAATGGAAATTTTAGTCATTACACAGTACTAATGTGATAAAATTGGAAACTGAGGGCCTGAAACAAAATGTCAGTCTCCTGCTTAATGTATTTGCCAAATTTTTAAGGTGCATCAGGCAAAGGGATAAAGAATTAAGCTAGAAACCTCTGAGAGCGGTTCTGGTGGGCTGTTCCATAGGTGATGAGACAAAGACCCCAGTGGTCTGAATTAAAAGTCCTACAGCGCCAAGCTCTAATAACAGGCCAACAGGGTAGACTGAATTATCAAAACCGAAAATAAACTTTGACCTAGTTTTAATCCTTAACTTTATTAAGGTGATCAGCTCTCCCGTAACTCCACATCAGCCTCATAGAGAAAAGGGTGAACACTCCGGTAGAAGACACAGTCTGAAGGATCTACAGTTCTTAGGTAAACAGTGCCTGACAGACAATAAACAACTGATAGTTATGCAAGAAGGCAAAATAACTTGACTAAAAGCTTACAAAGAAAACACAACAGGAAAAGTTTCAGAAATGATTCAGATACTAAAAATAAAGAAAGGGACTTCAAAATAACTATAATACATATTTTCAAGGAATTAAAGGAAAGAATGTCTAAGTTAGATGAAATAACAGAGAATTTCAACAGAGAAGTGAAATTATTTTTTAAAAAAAGAGTAAACATCTAGAACTGAATAATCTGATATGAGTTTAAGAATTCATTGAATAAGTTTAAACTTGAAGATAGATTAATAAAAATGTTCCAGTCTGAACAACAAGGGGAAAAATGATTTTTTAAATTAACAAGTACTCAGACACTTATGAAATAATACTAAAAGATCTAACGTGTACATAATCAGAGAACCATAAAAGAAAAATGCAGTGCAGAAAAAAATTTTGAAGACACATGTCTTAAAACTTTCTAAATTTGATTAAAGACACACTCCTACAGGCTTAAGAAACTCAGAAACTCCAATATTATATACCTAAAGAAATCCATGTCCAGACAAGTAAGAACCCAGAGGGTGGAACTGGGCCAAACATCAGTATATAAGAGGAAAAGGCATCAGCAGAGAGGAAGGGAAACATCACATACCAAAAAAGGAAACTTCAGGACGGAAGGAAGGAATATCCAGCATAGTCAAATTTCTTAACTAAGGACATACTAGACAAATTTGGTATCAACACGGTCAAAATGTGATTTTACACTGCAAGTCATCAGGATAGGCAGCATTCCTTAATGCTTAAAAGCAAAGGTTCTGGAGTAGACAGACCTGTCTTTAATTTCATGTTCATCTAATTGTCTGACATGGGGCAAGTAACTTATACTCTCTGAGATTAAGTTTCCTCATTTATAAAACATGGCATTAAAACCCCTAACTGTTTTTGCATTCCACAATATTTAAGAATAGTGCTTGACAGATACTGGGTACACACATGCAAAAAAAAAAAAAGAAAAAGAAATGGATGGGTGAATTAGGGAAGGATTAACTAAGAGTCTTCTTGCTGCTGCTGTTGTTAGTGCTGGTGTTGGATTTTTAAGAAGGTGCATACTACCAATCTGTACACATTTTAACAAAATTAAGTTTTTCTTTAGTATTTTTAAACAGAATTTGACATTGATTGTGATTTTGCCTACTAGATGTCCCAGATGACTACCAGACACTAGGCAGAAAATTAAGGCAAAAGAACTAAAAAAAAAAAAGAAAGAAAGAAAAAGAAAAAAAAACCAAGAATGTAGTACATTGTTATTAGAGAGAAATTTAACTATAAGAATAAATTTTAGGTTAGATAGGAGGTCACCTGGTGAGAAATAAAAGTCAGATTATTTCTAAACAGAGATCAGATAAGGTACTCCTACTTGCCTCCTTTACAACAGACTCAAGAGAAAAGTGTGTTTGTATGTATATGTGTGTTTGTGTGTAGTGCACTATTTCACTTTTTCATTTCATTTACTAATCCCTTATTATCTTTCTTTCAATTTGTACAAATCATTACCACTCCATTGTGAGCATTATGCCAGTGCCTTGTGCGTGCTAAACACTCAATAAATGTTACCAATTATTTTTATAATTGTGGAGGGATAACTTAGTTGCTGATTCTGCAGAGAATATGCAATTTGGTTATGCTCTAAAAAAGAACTAAATGATTGACATCTTTAAAATTTTAAATTCAAACTTCCCAACATTTTGGAAAACACTTAAAGCAAAACATTCTTAATCCCTACTTTACTAAGTAATGAAGAATAAAATCTATTGCAAAACCCATTAAACAGTTAACCAAACGTTACACCTATACAAAACAAAAACCAACCACATAACAATGCTAGTTCAAAAGCACATACAACACATAGTATTATTTTTTACATTACTATTAATGCAATTCTCATTTTGCTATTACTTTTTAAAAGCAAAGATTCTGAAATTTTATCAATATAGAAAGTTTTATCTTATGCATGTCTTTGTAGTAGAAGACATTAAAACCAATATGAAAAGTGTTTAGAGACTGAGGAGATGTTTTCTTTCATCTCCCGAATACTACAAACAGAGATTCCAATAAAGAAAACCACAAGTTTGCTGAAGTTTAAAACATCTGGGGAATATCTTAAGATATTCATTCTTAAGAGCTCCATGTTAGAGAACAGCCTGAAGGGTAGATGATAAATCTGCTCTAAAAGAGGAAGTGTGTTTTTAATCCCATTGACTATAAACAGATTCGAAAGAAAGAAAGAAAAAGAGAAAGAGAAGAAAAGACAAAAGGAACTATAATGCGGAAACAAAGTACCAAGACAAAAATGCTCCATAAAGGGAAACTTTAAAAATAAACACTATAGCTCAATTATTAAAAAAAAAAAAAAGGACTTATAAAATGATAAAATAATCCTGAGAACATAATAATTTTAGAGGGATCAGCAACCAGAAGGTAACTGTCAATAATCCTTTATAACTGCTAACTGAAGGATATTGGGTGATGGGTTCAGATTACAAATACTCTTTTGTGAAAGATGTTTCCCCAGATGTAAACTCTCACGAGACAACAATAAGCTCTCAGAAAGCTATTGCAAGAAATAAATGGGTGAATTTATATTTAAAACATACTGAAAGTATATTTTTCTTTTACATCAAGTTAAGATATCAATGTACAATTTTGTTTCATAAAAAGATTATTTACCAAAATATACATTATAGAATGTCTCAAGGCATATTATATGAGATCCTAAAACTCGTATCTCCCACAGAATTTAAAATAAAACTGCCCATGAAGCTTACAAGTTGAAGAAAGCATTCATACTGTTTTTTTAAAACAACTACCAACTTTGGACTCAGTACAATGTCAAATAAAAATTCCTTTTAGTACATACTGGATTTCAGAAGTAAAAAAAATTGAGCAAACTATCATTGTCAATTTGGAAGAAAAAGCAAACAAAGAAGGGTAAAAGAAGGTGAAGCCCTGAATTCCAAAATTAGTCAGCTCCTGGAAAGGAGTGTTTGTTGCAAGATACTATATGGGATATACTCTACTGACATAATTCACAGATGAATTTCTTTTCCAGTACTTCAAAGATTTAAATTATAGTGCACAGACAATAAACTTTTCCAAATATGAACATTTTTAGTATTTTCTAAATCCAAGAAATCTGAAACGAGGCTAAAGCACAAGCAACCCAATATGTAACTAGTTTCTAAGTAAACATTCCTTTAAGGGCGGAGTGGAGTCAGAAAACTCTCTATCAAAAGTCAAATATTAAATATTTTAGGCTTTGAGGGTAAAGAGAAAAACAAGAATATTATTTAGGTAGTTGTAAAACAAGAGAGAAAACAAATTTCTAAAAAATCTTTGGTAATTCAGGTCTACTAATAAAAAGAGCGTAATTCTTTTAAGGGGAAGGAATAACATTTCATTTAATTGGTGTTCAAAGTTACTGTTCCCTATCATCAAAAATGACTGCAAATGTTCATCTGTTAACACTGATCTATAATGAGATTTTAGATATTTCAACTTTGAAAATGTCTTTTCACAGAGATATACTGCCAAATACTGATATCAATCCACAAGCATATGATTTTAATTGAGCATATTCATCACTTAGAAGGCATTTATAGAATTCTATTACAGAGGTCTCTTGGTATTTGCCTTTTAGCATGTCACTACATTGTAGATTAATCACTTCTAACTCAAGGTTAGGTAGACACTCCTCAAGTGCACTGTTAGAAGACTTTGAAATAAGGAAATTTCCTTTGCACTTCCATCAAGCTCTGAAAAAAATACTGTTTGAACTGTAGTTTCAGCCTGGAAAATGTATCTACTGCAAATATCTGTGTGAATAGAGATATCACTCCTTGCTTTAACTTCTGTCAGAACGTGATGTTTATAAAGTAGACTGACATTATTTGTGAGTCAAACTACCTTAGTTGCTGACAAATGACTACCATATTATAAGTTTCACATATAAGGGTTGTTTTGTCTCACAACTAAATATTATCAATTATATCATTAAGAAACAATTTCTAAAAAGAAACACTATAAATAAGGAAGCAAAAGGTAATGTTCAAAGCCATTCAGTGTTACGTAAGAGTAATTAAAGGAGTGTGTCCATGCCTAGAAAAATTTGAATCTTGACTGTGAGCTCAAAAAATTGTAACGATCAAACTTATGGGTGTAGGCCATGTCAAATAGCTCCAATTTCTAACAAAAACTGTAACTACCTCTTCATGAGATCAAATGAAGTTCACTGTTTATATCACTGGTTCAGTAATAAATAACAGAGTCAAATATTTTCTACAACTTTGTAATCATAATAATACAATGAATAATGACAGAATTTAAAAGCCTCACATTTTCACAAACTTTGTAAATGTGTCCAATTAACTTTTTTTATGTTCTACACATATTTTTACCACCATCACTTGTAACACATCTTAACAGATTCTACTTCAGACTATACAGAAATAGTGTTGTCAACTTCTTTGAAAATAATCTTGCCTGCAGTTGTTCTACAAAGACTTTCCATGGAGGCTAATTAATTCTTTGGTCACTTGAAACTCGGCATTACCTCTTTGAATCAATAACTGAGCAGTGTCAATAAACATCTGTTGATTCATCAAGAGTCCAGGAAAACCACTCAAAATCATTATCTTCTTCTTAAATTGACTTTTGGTGTTGTTACCAATGTCCTCAATTCTTAAAGCAATTATTGCCACCAAAAGGCTAATAGTCTTAAATTTATTTTTCTGAACACATTTCTTTGGCTACTACAAGGAAACACAGTTTAATTAGCTCACCATTGGTAAGTGGCTCTTCTTTGTTTGGCTAACCAATGAGCCACTCCAAATCTTACTTTGAGTGCATATTCATTTTCACTTTTTTTCTGTTCGTGAAAAAAAATCTGCTATGATGAGACATTTTAAATTTTACAATTTTTATGAGAGTTGCTTTCCTGTGCTTGGAATACTCTAAGGGCTTAGCCTGGCAATGGCAATGTATACTGTATTCTTTTAATAGACCATAATAAACCCCATATTTTACCATCTAATTTAATGAAGCAATCCACAGTTCACTCCCCTAAAACCATGAGATTAAAAGTCCCCCTTTCTATCCCTTTCTTGTTTTGACATGATGGGCATGCAACAGTAATAAAAAATTAAGTGTATGGCACAGCAATATGTATGACACTTGAAACACTACTGATCACAACTGCATCTCTGAGAGGTGTAGTGTGCCAAGCAGCAGTGTGAATGAAGTAATGAAAATGCCACATCAAATCCCTGTTGCAACTACTCAACCCAACGATAGGGTGGAAAAGCAGCCACAGATAATACATAAATGAATACATATGAGTATCTTTAATAAATTTTAATTACAGACACTGCAATTTGAATTTCATGTAACTTTCATGTTGTATTATTTTTCCCTCGGCCATTAAAAAATATGAAAACCATCCTTAGCTTACAAACCATACAAAAACAGGTGGTGGGACAGATTTAGCCCACAGGCTTTGCCAATCCCAGCTTTAGAGAAATCACTTATTCACTTGGGCTCAGTTCACTGTTCCGTGACATGAAAATAAAACAATGACTGCTGTATCTATCTACCACAGTGCTCTATGAAAAAGACCATCAAAGATAATATGTGATCAGGTTTTTAAACTGTAAAACAGATGAGTGATTGAGTTTCAACTAATTCTATTTTGCATTCACAAAACATTGATCATACAACATCCAATGCATTATGCCAGGCAGTGTAGAACACCTAATGAGCATATAACATGGTCCATACTTTCTATTTTCAATGAGTTTCCAATGAAGTGAGAAAATACAACATCACTAAAAGAAATTCTGAATAGCTGTGTCAAATACAGATGAAGTCAATCCAATTCCATAAACATACAACAAACACTTAGCATTTACCTTGTAAAAGATACACAGGCACTTCAGAAATTCAGTAAGTACACACAAAACACAAACACTTCATCCACAAACTCTTTTAATAAAATACATATTTCAGGAACAATCTTTTATTGGGCTTGTGACATAACAACCAGCACCGACAGTCTACCTCTTTTTAGTGGCTTCAAAGTTTTCCACCGCACAGCTACAGCCTAATCTGTAGAATAAACCGATTGGTGTTTTCTAGGTTTTCTTTTCTTTTACAAGTGTATGGGAACAAACTCCTCACACGTACACAAAGTTCGCAGATCAAAGGCATTTAAAATTTTGATAAATAATATAAATTGTTCCTTCAAAAAGGTTGTGGCAATTTATATCACCACCACATTACAAAAGTGCCTATTCTCCATATCCTTGCCCATATAATATATAAGAATTATCGTAACAGGTTTATTTTTAATTCCTCTTATGAGAAAAGATAAAACATCCTTTCATATGTTTATGTGCCATTAATATTAACTTTTCCATTCATCATCTGTTTATAGACATTGCTTATTATTATTAAGTAACTGTTGCTCTTTTCTTGTTGACTTCTAGGAGTTCTTTACATATTAAAGAAGTAGGACTTGGACTGAGATTTAATTGGCAATTATTTTGACCAGTTTGCAAACTGCCTTCCAACTTTATGCAAACTTTATGTCATGAATTAAAAAATGTGTTTTTAAACAGTCACATGTCCATTCCAGAATGTAAAAATAGAAATGCAAATTAAACCCAAAGAAAGTAGAAAAAAGAAATAACAAAGAGATGAATAGGGGAAAACAAGCACACTCTATAGGGGAACAACAAAGCCAAAGTTGGTTCTTTGAAAGGGCTAATAAACTGATAAACCCTTAGAAGGAACAAATAATCATTAGCAGAAGTGCAGAAGGGTATATTTCCATAAACTACACACATATTAAGACATCAAAGGAAGATATTATGAACAAGGGTATGCTCAACACATTTTAACATTTAGACAAAATATACTAATACTTTTAAATATAAATCTTACCAAAGCTAATATAAGAGTGAGTAGAAAAATCTAAAAAGTCCTTTAACTGTTTTTAATTGAATGTTCCCACACACACACACACAAAAAAAACTCCAGGTCTACACAGTATTATCACTGAATTCTATAGAACATTTAAGGATGAAATAACAGTAACCATATGCAAAATCATACAGTATCCAAAATGAGTATCCACATTAAAGATCATTTACTTAGAAAAAGATACCTTTAAAAAAGTGAAAAAGCAAATACCAAAGTCACAGAAGGCATTCGCCAACCAAAACGGGTCACAACCTGAATATATAGAGAATTCCTATGAACCAAATATTATTAAACATCCAACGGAAAATTGGGGAAAAGAACTTAAACATGCAAAGAAGAATATACAAACAGTAAATAAGCAAAAAAGAAAATGCTTAATTTCATTAGTAATCATGGTCAAAGAAATAACAATTAAAACAACAATGAAATACCACTACTCACACAACAGTATGGCTACAACAAAAGTTTCAAAGCCTGAGAACACCAGTGGAACAATTGGATTTCTCAGGTCTGCTAATGGGAATACAAAAGTTTCTAAATCTTTTTGGCAGTATCTAGTACACTTTAAGACAAGCATACTAAGTGACCTAGTATTTCTAAACCTACATACAACTCCAGCAGAAATATGTGCACATGAGCACCAAAAGATAAATACAAGAATGTTCAACACTGGCATTATTTGTAATAGAGCCAAACTAGAAACAACTCAAATATCTATCAACAGTAGCATACAAAAGTAAATTGGATAGATTTATACAGTGGAATAGGACATAGAAAAGAAAATGAACAAAGCACTACCACGAGTAATGATGTGGATAAATCACACAAAGGTAAGCCTGAGACACCAGAGACAAAAAATTCACACTATATAATTTCATTTATTTAAAGTTCAAAAACAGCAAAGCTAATCTCTGATGTTTTAAGTCAGTATAGTGGATACCTTTGGGGAAGACAGAGGGGAGGGGCCTGGGGTATTTCTGGGCTGCTAGCCAAGTACTATTTCTAGAACTGGATGGCAGTTAAACAAGTATGTTTACTTTGAGGTAATTCTTTCAGCTGTACACTTATGATCTGTATACTTTTCTATGTGTGTTATACTTCAATTCATAAAAAGTTAATAAAAGGAGAATGACTTGAATTTTGCAAATGCATTTTTAGCATCTATGAAAATAATCATATAAAAATTCTCCAAAAATCTGTTAGTTTGGGTCCAATCAAAAGATTAAAACCACAGTAAGTTAAACAAGGGAATTTTAACATAAAGAATTAACTATGATAAAAGAGGAACAGTAAGAGACAAGAAAGCTCCATATGGTACTCTAGTTCTGACTGAAGAGTGCCTGAGGAAGGAAAAACATATAAAGAATGAGATCTCACTTGAGAAGGTGTGGTTCAGCCACCAAATAGCAGAGTTCATTCCTTTAGCTGGTCTAAAGTTGATGAGCAAACAACAGTAACCTTCTGCGAAGCTTTCCTCAGCATGGTAAATCATATTAATAGATTCCCTAATTCTGAACTTTCATTTTAAAATATCCTTTCATTTTAAAATAAACCCTACTTGTACTAATCTCTTGATATGTAGCTGTACTCTGTTTATGTTGCTGTTAAGTTATTGTTTGTGGTTCTTTGTATAAAGCATAAAAAATATATTTTTGTGTATCAATTCTTTAACGCCCCACCAAGTAAATGTTCTTGTTTCTAATTATTTGTCAGTTGATATTTTCTGAGTTTTACAATCATATTACCTGCGAATAATATTTCCTTTCTTTACCATTTCTATACCTTACTGATTTTTATCAGAGCATCATGATCTGACTTATGTTTTTAAAACGTCTACCTGTCTCCTGTACTGAGAATAGAATGAAGGTGGCAAGAGTAGGAGAGAAACTAGTAGAGGCTACTATATTAACCCAGGCAAAGAATGATGGTGGCACAAAGCAAGGGACAGATGACTGTAGTGGTGTCAAGGGTGGGAACTGATTAGATTCAGGATATATTTCAAGGGTGGTCCAGCAGGATTTGTGAAGGATTGGATACGCACTGTAAGAAAAGAATCAAGAATAATGCTAAGGTTTCTGAAGCCTGAACCGCCAGAAGGATAAAACTGCTATGAAGTGGAAAAAAGAAGGTTGCAGGTAGAAGAGGTTTGGGGTGGAAAATTAGGAGTTCAGTTTGGGATATACTGAGTTTAGGATTTCAAAACCACAAGCATTTTCATTAAATAAATGTTGAAAAAAACAAACCAATTCAACCATCTCTCAAACATGACTGATTCTCCAATATTCCAAAACTGGTACGATTAAGGACAGAGAGTTATGCCACAGGACATTCTACTTCACTGCAAAGAAATGATTCCTTGAGATCCACAAACAAGGATAAAGACTTCACAACAGATGCCATCTTACCAAGACAGAAGCTGGCCTACATCCTGATTGCCATGTGCAGGAAGAACCAAAATGCAGGCTTTCCTAAGACAGAATCAAATTCTTCTCCAGCATACTCCACGTGATCTTTGTAAACGAACAGAATGAGTAAAGAACTGGTATTCTTCATACAGCAGACAACACTAGGCTCACAATAGTCTAGATAGATCCATGTTAAATAAATAAATTTGAGAAAAATGGAAAAAATCCCACAGTTCATGGTGCTAGTAATGTAGTCATTCTGTGCCCAAGAAAACCCTGCAAATTTATTTCAAAAGAGACATCTTGCATTAAAAATCTGAATTCTAAGATTTTAAAATTTCAAGTTTTTCAATATGATATGCTCTTCTTTATCCCATGCTACCTGCTTTCATTCCTGTAAGAAAAGTAAAAAAATATTATGCAGATGAGAAAACTAAAGTATGCAAACATTGTGACATACGTAACCAAAATTAGGTAAGGTAAATTAAGGTAACCAAAATTAGAATCAGTATCTCCCATATCCTTCACTACTCTAAAAATTTCTAATATTGCAAAGCTGTCATACTAAACCAAATACGAGGTATCAAAGAAAACTATAAAAATTTAGCACATTATCAAAATCCCAATGACCTTTTTTCCAGAAATTAAACAGAATACATCTTGAAATCTATATGGAACCTCAAGAGACCCCAAGTAACAAAAATAATTTTGAAAATAACAAAGATAGAGGACACACATTTCCTGATTTCAAAACATATTACAAAGCTACAATAATCAAATAGTATGAACTGGCATAAAGGCCAACGGAAAAGAATAAAAAGCCCAGAAATAAACCCTGGCATATATGGTCAAATGATTTTTGACAAAGGTGCCAAGACAATTTAATGAAGAAAGAACAGTTTTTTCAACAAATGATGCTGCAAAAACTGCATATCTACTCGCAACAGAATGAAGCTGGACATTTATCTAACATTATACATAAAATTAACTGAAAATGGATCAAAGTCTTAAATTTAAGAGCTACAATGATGAACTCTTAGAAGAAAACACAGGGCAAAAGTTTCATGACATTGGATCTGGCAATGATTTCTTGGATAAGACACCAAAGGAACAGGCAACAGCAACAACAAAAATAGACAAAACTTCATGAGAATTAAAAATTTTGTACATCAAAAACAGTATCAACAGAATAAAAAGACAACACACAAAATGGAAGAAAATATTTTTAAATTATCTGATAAAGGATTAAGTTCCTGAAATATATAAGAACCCCTAAAATGCAACAAGAAAAAACCCAAACAGCCTGCTTCGAAAATGGACAAAGGACTTGAATACACATTTCTAAAAAAAATATTATACAAATGGCCGATAAGCACAAGAAAAGATGCTCAACATCACTAATCATTAGGTAAAGGCAAATCAAAATTGTGAGACACACCCATTAGGATGGCTACTATCAAACAAGCAGAAAATAACAAGTGTTTGACAAGAATACGACAAAGTTGGAACCCTTTGCACTGTTGGTGGGAATGAAAAATGGTACAGCTGCTGTGGAAAACAGCATAATGGTTTCTCAAAACCTTAAAAAAAGAATTACAATATAATTCAACAATTCTACTTCTGGGTATATATTCCAACACAACTGAAATCAGAATCTCAAATAGGGTATCGGTACATCCATGTTCATAGCAGCAATATTTACAATAGCTAGAACATGGAAGCAACTCAAATGTCCATCAATAGATGAATGGATAAGCAAAATGTGGTATATAGGCTCAATGGAATATTAGTAAGGAAGGAAACTGACACAACACAAACATGGCTGAATCTTCAGGATACTATGCTGAGTGAAATAAGCCAGTCTCAAAATGACATATACCATGTAATTCCATTTCTGTGAGGTATTTTAGAGTAATCAAAACCAAAGAGACAGAAAGTAGAATGGTGGCTGCCAGGGATTGGGGAAAGGAGAAAAAGAGGAGCTATTGTTTAATGCGCATAGAGATTTAGTTCTACCAGATGAAAAGAGTTATGAGATGGATGGTGGTAATGACTGAACAACATTACAAATGTATTTAATACCTCTGTGCACTAAAAAATGGTTAAGATGGCAAATTTTATATGTATTTTTAAAATTTTTTTTTAATGGCGGAAAATTAAGTAGACATAACATAAAAACACTTTTAAAAATCAGTACTTCAAAAATCACAATACTTTCCCCAATTACTGACAATTATCACTAAGATTTGACCACTTTATATAAAAGAATTTTACAGTTAAGCTGGCTTCCCACTTGTCTGTAACTCATAACAATCTACACAATACTTTGGTTTTAAAAATGCTTTCTTTTTGTTACATGTGACATTGGGGGGTTTTTTTGTTTGTTTTTATCAGCTGAAGATAATAATGAGCAAAATGCTTCTATATCCTTTAGCATATATTTTACATATGGGCAATAAAATGTATTACAAAACATTTTCCATTTTAAGTTTGTTATTTGGCGGAAAATCTCCCACAGCGTTTAACTTATTATTATTATTTGCTACAGACTCTTCCTAAAAGCAAGAGGCCGCCCATTTTCTCCAGATGACTCATTAACTAAAGGCACAGTAGAATGAAGTGTTCCAACTTGAAATACCAACAGCTAAATATAACCTCTTCCACAACATTAGAAAATTCAGTGCCTCTCCTTAGTCTATATGAGCCATCTCAAAGGGTCACCTTAACAAAACACATTTAGCACATTAGTTGATTAGCAAGAAGAAAAACCTGGAACAATGTAAAAACAAATGTTTAAAGCATTCAGCAAAAATGGAGAAAGCTGTAAATTATAAAAATGAAGTTAATTTTTTCTCATTCTTTAGGTAAACCACTTACCTCTTTCATAAAAGCATTTTAACACCTCAGAATATAAATACTGGCATCACAAATACTGAAATTTATCAGCTGGTCCCTGGCGTAAATTGAAGGCTTTTTCAGCCATTAAATAAATGAAACTCCAGTCATGGTTATTTCATTTGAAATTACTCTTTTGAGGAAAAATAATGAAATACATTGTAAATCTTACAAAAATATTAAACCAAATTATTTTTTCTGGATATTTATCTTGCATATAAAATAAAAATGTAAAAACAATATCTGAAATTACTAATTAATCAACAGTACTGATAGCTTTTCAAATGAACAAGAAGGAAAAGCTAGCAGAGGACCATAATACATACACAAAGTCAAAGTAAAAAAAGAGAGGAAGAAGTCTGACAAACTGTACGTAACTCTCAGAGACAAAGGAAAGAACTGAAGAAAGAAAAATCTGACAGCTTTTGAGTCCTTAAATTTAGTCAACCCTTATGCCTAATGTGTGTACCCATACTTTCGTGTGTGCAGTTTTAGTGACTAAGTTGCTAAGTTTCCTTTTTAGATAAGCTAGTGCTAGTTCAGCTTCCTGCCACATGTAAGCCAAGAATCCTAATAGAGTATAAAAGTATTATTTTAAGAAAGAGGAAACTACTAATTGTCCATACATCACAGAAATGCATCAATTTTCAGTTGTATGATGACATACATACATTCTATCTTCTCTCCTTTTTCCGCAAAGGAGAATTTTATTTTAGAGGAAAGGTAGAGATTTAAAAAATCATCAAAATAAGATTCACTACAGGAGACAACTTCAGGGCCACTTTTTTGAGAAGCACCACTGTGAGAAAGCAAACTGATAGCAACTTTCCTGAAGTACTCATTTCTTTTGAAAAATGTAGTTATCTTTTTAAAATATATATTTTTACTGAAGTACAGTCAGTTTACAATGTTGTGTCAATTTCTGGTGTACAGCACAATACTTCAGTCACATAGGCACATATATACATTCGTTCTCACATTCTTCTTCATAAGTTGCTACAGGATATTGAATATGGTTCCCTGTGCTGTACAGTATAAACTTGTTGTTTATATACTAGTACCATTTTTATTTCCAGTTTTAATTGGGATATAATTGTCATACTGTACACGTTTAAGGTGTACAGAATGATTTGACTTACCTATATTACAAAATGATTACCACAATAAGTTTAGTGAATATCCATCATCTTGTATAAATATAAAATAAAAAGAAAAAATTTAAATGATGAGACTCAGGATTTATTCTCTTAACTTTCACATATGACAGAACAGTGTTAATTATATTAACCATGTTGTACATTATATCTCTAGTACTTATTTATTTTACAACTGGAAGCTTATACATTTTGATTACCTTCATCTAATTCCCCCTCCCCCAAGCCCCCTTTCCTCCAGCAAATCTGATTTCTTTCTCTATAAGTGTGTTTTTTGAAGTACAATTGACCTACAACACTATGTTAGTTCCTGGTACACAACACAGTGATTCAATATACTCTATTCATGGTGGAATTGCTGATGATCTTTGTATTTTTTTGTTGTATTTTTATGTATTTTCCAAATTCTCAACAATGAAAAAGAAACATTCCTTTTTAAATAAGAATACATTTTAAGTAATTTTAATCTTCATCATGGTTCAACTGACATCTTTGCTTAGGCTTAATCTTCCCAACGCTTTGAGAAGCAAAATGTCTAGTTCAATTCAGCAAATACTTACCAAACACCTACTATGTGTAAAGCAGAGTGTCATAAAAAAGTGATGTGCAGTTCACAGAAGAAGCCATGAGACTTCGGTGAATGTGTATTTGGTTGTATTTGGGGTGTGTGTGTGTGTGTGTGTGTGTGTGTGTGTGTGTGTGTGTGATGTTTGAGTTGCAATAAAGTTTAATCCAGGTCAATTAAACAATGAAGCATAAACTACTTCGTTTATATTTTCATTTCCTACCTATTAACATAATTTTCAAAGTACTCACCCTCCCTCAATCTGTTGCAATACAGACTTATAAAACATTACTTGCTTTTCAGATAATCTCTTAAATAACTTAAGGCCAATTAATTTCCATAGATATAAAGAAAAAGAAGTAAAATAACACTGCTAACCCATTTTAGACCCTATTTGCCACACTATTAGTTATCAAGGTTCCACTCAGAGGTATGTAAAGAGATCATCTTCACTGTAGTTTTAATAGTTTATAAATTTTGACAAAAAACAGAGAGACTTTCAGGCAAATGCCTCTTTAGAGAGGTTTTAAAAGTTTACTTTTTGAACATATGTATATTCATGTATGACTGAAGCAATTTGCTGTACACCAGAAATTGATACAACATTGTAAACTGACTATACTTCAATTTAAAAAAAGAAAGTATTTAATGTTTGCAAAAATGCAGGGTCAGTACAAGCTAATAAAAGAATGGTGGTAGTATAAATTTAGACAACTCTTTTATTAATAAACTTGTTAATAAAATATCTTTAAAAAGTTTACTTCTGTATATTATGGTTTTTTTCTTCTTTTTTTTTTTTAAACTACAGTACAATTTACCTGATCTCTAGTAAAAGTTTGTTTCCAGTGCTGGAGAAAATGAAAACCGGAAGTTCATAAGCTGTTTAAACTCAAGAAGTTCAACTAGATAGGCAAGTCCCAGAACTTCCTTTGTGCTTCCTCCCAGGAACAGGAATATAATTGGGCCCTTGGTATCTAGTTAAGGCTGGAAAAATGAAAAGGTCTCAGTGCCCACAGCTGTCCAGGTGTTTAAACACACTTCAGTTAAAAAAAAAAAAAAACTGGGAGACAATTTAGGAAGCAGCTTACATAAATATTTATTTAGAGCCTATTAGGGCCTTAAGTATGTCCTACTTTGTGTACTATATATTATTAATATCTTTACCTCAGGTTGACACAACCACTCTCCCACAATGAATATACCCTTGGAAGTCATTCCTCTCACTGACTTTTTTACATCAATAAGTCTGTTGATTCCAGCTCACAAATAACCTTTAGTTCCACCTCTTTCCCCTTCAATCTGATTCCAACTTTTTCAGGGCCTCCTTTTTTCTTTTTTGGGATATTTCTTTAGTCTAACGTGTCTTTATGACTGCAGAAAGGCCTTCCTCTAACCCGTTCTCCACACTTTTTAATCAATTCACTCTCCTATTTAAAATCATTCCCATCACATATTAAATAGCAAATCTAAATTTCTAGAGGGTATATACATAATATGAACGTAGTTTAATGTCTTTATATCTACTAAACTCACTCTGAGTTCCCCAATTCACACATTATGCTTCAGTCACATTGAGCTGTTCCCATAAAATGCTTTCTCATGTCTCTGCACGTCTTTTGCAAAGACTGTTCACAATATAACCATGCTATACACATAACTTCTGGCCTGTCACTTTCAGTGCCTAAGTTCATACTTGTGTTTAAAGACTGAGCTTAAGACATTATCTTCTAAGTTAAGTCAACCTTAACTTTGTGAAGTTCTAATCCTGAACTAGATACTTGATACTCTCCAGAAGTGCCTTTTCAAGTGTTTATCCAAACAATTACCACTTTTTTATTAAATTACTAGCTATGTGACAACTCAAGAATTCTGAGACTCAAGTTTACTCATCTGTACAGTGACTAACATTATCTACACTAAAGGACTATTATAAGGACTAGTGCAGGAAATATTTAGCACTTAATAATTAAGTTCTGCTAAATGACAGATGTACAGTAACATTAATATTATTCTCAAAGGCAAACATGCATCCTCCTTATCCAGCAGCTAATCCAGCCCTTGGCAAAAACTAAGTTGCTATATATTTAAAATGAATAAATCCAGGTTTCAGAAAGATGACACCTATAGCACTACAGATGGAATTGAGGAAGTCCTACAACAGAACCTTTAGAACCTCAGACAGAAAAAAAATCACTTTTAGGGTATTTTAAAAACCATACGTACACCACACAGAGACCCAAAGGATTTGGCATCTCAATTGAGAATTACTACTGAAGGGAGACTCTTAATTTAGAGGGGAGAGGGAGCTCCATGAGGATCCAATCCCTCATGTACTGCTGGGATAGAAAAAGTGGAAAGGGAGAACCACTGGAGACATAAAACCAGAGAAGAGAGGGCTACAGTTCTTAATGCAAGAGATGATATGGACAATGAACATGAAAGGAGCAAAGAGAGGTAAGATTTGAGTCATTTCAGACAGTTATTGAGAGCTGGTGAACAATCTGCTTATGAAGGTTTAAGAAGCAGGATCCAAAATGGCTAAAAATGCCTTGTATGATAAAATAAGTTAATTGTGATTAAAAAGTCAAAAAGCAAGGCACACAATTAAAATTACCCAGGTTTAGAAACTGGCAGGGTCAAAAGGGAGAGACAACTGAAGGTAATGGTAATATGTAGTTGAAATAACGCACCATGCCACTCAGGCTGGATAAAGAGAGTAAGGTGAAAATGAGAAGGCAAGAAACAGGATGTGGATACAGACTTTTTAAAGCAGTTCTCGGCAACGACTAGGTTCAAAATGTGAAAGAGGGTTGTTCAAGTGGAATGAAGATACAGGTAGCTATAATAGAGGAGTTTAAGGAAGAGTGATGATTGGTGCTGGAAATGTCATCATATAAGAACTAAGAAGATAACAGAAAACAGAATATTTGTAAAACAGGTACCAAAGTTTTCAAATAATGAAGAGGCCTAAAAGGGTGACACAGATCAGAACTCCAAAAGCTTCCCAACAACCTTTCCATGCTATGATCTAGCATTTGCCTTAGCGACTAAAGAAATTAATTATAAGCTTGTTTCTGCTTCCTCTAACTTACCACTGTCTTCCAGAACAAGTCCCTGACAATTTTCTGGCACTGAAGGTAGATACATCACAGTTTGTCATAACCAGAAGAGTACATTCTACATCAGGTGACTTTCATATAGTGTAAAACAAAAATAACAGCAAGTAAATCTGATTTTACACTGAAAACACACTTAATAATCTTATATTATAAGGTAACAATGAATAATTACTCATTCTACATGTTTTGGTAAAACAATGACTTAAATGAAAACAAGAAAACACTTCATGTATGTATTTGATACAACTGCGAACATTTCTGGAAAAATACATGTTTTCTGGGAAACTAGCTGTTCTCATCACCATACTATATCAATGGTTATTCTTATTACTATGCACAGCTTTAAAAGCAATAAAACAATTTCTTATAAAGGTGTTTAAATCCAACAAAAGAATAAAACTAAATCGTACAACCCTTAAAAGCTTAAGGGAATTATTACAATTTATGGCTATTCATAATATTTTAGTACTTTTTAAATAATCCAACTACAGTGTCTTTTCATAAGTACATCGGTATCACCATGCAATTTTAATCCATATGTTTAAACCTCTTTCACAGTTTACAGGAACAAAGCAGTTTTGAGTCACAAACAATGCCCTGCAGTCAAATACATTCATGAGGTATTAATTTACAACTTCATCTGTGATCAGTTAAACTGCATGTGAAATCTTAAACATCCTTAAAAAGCTCACCACAAATAGTTCAGTAAGAGTTTTGGTAACATTACTTTAACAAAAAACATGTAAGATTAAATTCTATTGTAAAATAAAACCAAATGCCACTTGCTTTTAAGGATAAGTCACTAACAAAACAATCTTTTAAACTGCCACCTTTTGCATCTAAAATATTAATTAAAAATGTAATGCCAGTATCAAAAACATATGATTCCAAAGCTTTGGGAAGACAATTTACAAATAAAAAAGAAAACCAGTTTCATGAAGAAAATGCACATATTTCAACAAATAAGATATTTTTTCAATCAGTCCTAGGAGCCAGATTTAGTAAAATGTCAGGTCAACCTGAATCATACCAAAATAAAAGAATAAAATTACCAGTTTTACCAAATAACTAAAATGTCAGAGCCACACAAATTATGGCCAAAGACAGTAATAATGAAAGAAAAAGATATAAATTTCCAATTCAGCTTATTTTAGTGGAAAAATAATAACCACTAACTTCTCAGAAACCTGTAGTTTTAAGCTTTAATGTTTATGTAATTAGAACTTGAGAATGTTTATTTACTTAGGATTCTTTTTTTAACCTGGCTACAAGTAATGGTTATTTGTATTACTGTAAGACAATCAGACGAATTACTATTTTACATAAACAGCACCAGAGCTAGAGGAGTTCCAGGATTAGTTAATTTATTACTCAGCATCATAACTGGCCTAGGTTCTTCGTATGTTTTCCCTGTGTCATCCCTAGAGTGATAACTTTTTTGTCCTTTAATGGCCCAGAGTTGCTGTAGTAGTTCCAAGTATCACCTTATCACCTTACCTACTGTTCAAAGATAAGGAGAGAGACTGCCCATTCTTTATGTCTTGGAAAAAAAAAAAAAAGGAAAGAAAACCTTTCCCAACAAATTTCTCCAAGTGTCATTGGCCACGCTTCACTAAATCAATCAATGGCAAAAGGAATGAAATAAGGATGACTGGATTAGGTTAATCCAGATTCAGCCCCCAAAAGTAAAGAATCCAGCTTCCCATAAAGCACATGGGCATCTGATGAGTGATAAAAACTAAAATATCAAATCAACTGTATAAAAAGATAAAGCATCAAATTAATGCTATTTTCATACACTGCACATAATAGTCATTATTTCCTTTACATGTTTCAAATGAACATTTTATGTAACAGTGTGGAAAATCCTTTTTGTTACCCTTAATATCTCAATTCTGAAAATAGAATATCTCACTAGAAAACAATACAATGCAATAATTTTCTATCTAAATTAATAAAGACAAAAGATAAAAGTATTAATTCAAGATATGTCAGACTTTTAGGAAAAAACCAAGGAATTCACTACTTGCAAGAACTTCTGATTCCTCCTGAACCCCACTAAAACTATTCTCAAGGACAAAAATAACAGAAATGGAAACAATGGTGACAAAAATTTGAATACTAGAAAACAGAATGAGGAGTAGTGATTAACTCTACAAACCAAAAAAGTTGAATTCTAAACAGCAGTGGAGAAAGACAGAAGGAAATTGGGAGCAGCCAAATTTGCACTGCCATACCCCTAAAGGCACCACACTAGGTGGCACTGGGAATGTCTAGGAATGGGAGGGAAAGTAGGGCATAAAAGTTGGCTTAAGAAACCATCCTTTACTCTGCACATCAGGGAAAATGGCCCTCTTTCTCAGTGAGGCAGAAGACTAGAGGTCCATTTTCGAAAAAGGATAAAAAGAGGGCTGGAAAAATATATTGAAAACAAGAGGATTAACCAAAAGTTAATATAGTATACTTTGGGACCTCCAATTTTCTTCTTCTTGGCTCCAGAAGACAGGAAGTTGGAAAAGGAACCTTCCTATAATCAACCTAGTCTAAGAAATGATCTAATGCTATCAACATGAAATTGTTACAAAACAGCACAGCCAGATCTTTTAACAGTGACACAAACAGCTGACAACTCCTATCCATGCACAATCACTGTCTTTTAATTTCCCAGTCTTAAAAATAAGCAAAGAGGTAAATATCACCAGATATTTGAAACTCCACTGTGAAAGACATAAGCCAAAATAAATAGAAAATTTAAATGACAACTTGTAGGAAAGAGACATATATTTTTTAAAAAGCTTGAGAAAAAGAATATCTTATCATTAAAATCCTCAGATGAGAGAAGATACTGCATCCATGAGACAAGAATAGATGCTACTTTAAAAAAAGTATCAGAATAAATAAGAACTCTTTGAAATTAAAAATGACAGTAAAAATCAGAATTTCTTAAAACATGGAATAAAATTAGAAAAGATAATTTAGAGGACCAGTCTAAGATGTCCAATATCCAAATAACTGGAGTCCCTACCCAAAAAGAGAATAGAGAAAATATGAAGAAATCATATAAATAATTCAAGAAAATTTCTTAGAACTCCAGGACATGATCCGTATCAAAAGAATCCACCACCAATGTGCCCAGCAAAGTGGATGAAAAGAGACTTACAAAGACATTATCTGGACAAAGAGCCTAAAGGCTTTTTGCAGAAAAAAAACACACAAAAGTTTGGAACAAAGGATAAAGAATCAGAATGGCATCAGATTTCATTACAGCAACACTGAAAGCTAGAAGATAATGGAGCATTGCCTTGAAAATACAAAGGCAATTTTGGCAAAAAACACATTACTGAGATTTAGAATAGCTTTGCACCAAAAATGCGTGCTTCATACTTGCTGGTTTTAGACTAGCCAGTACTGCAAGAAAGGAATAAGAGCTCTCAAACCTCAGAAACTCTAAATATTTCAATCCTACAGAGAAAATAAGAAAAATGGAGTCGTGGTTTAATTCAAAATTGTCCCAAGTCTGTTAGAAATTTCTGACTAGAAATTCTAATGTTCACGGAACACTCTATTCCTGCTACTGGAAATCATGCAAAATAATGAAAACAGCACCTTATTTTCAGGAAAAAAACAGGAGATAAATACAGTCAGTAGGCATTAGCAAATTAATAAGGAGAAGATGGAGTAATCAGTGATGATATGGAACAACTATAAATGTAGACTGTAAGCTGTCAAAAGTTGCTTCCATGCAGTAGTAAGAAAAGCACAAAGTGCAGCAAGAGGATCCACCAGGGGAAATTCATTAAAAAAGACTGTGAAAATATACTTTTTGAAGGTTCGAGGAGTACCACGAAATGCATAACTTTACTACTAATTTGCTGAGTTAGAAATAATAAAGTCTACTACCACCATTATCATTGCACATCATATTGGAATACTAGCCAACACCATTAAACAAAAGGAAGGAAACTGGAGGTATAAATATTTAAATGTTATTGCATAGCTAAAAAAAAAATTGCATAGCTAAAAAATTTTCCAAAAAATTTAAGAGAAATACAATCAATAAGAGAATGTGATAAGTTACATGGGTAAAAAATTAATACATATAAAAATCGGTAACTTCCATTTATAAAAACCAAAGCCAATTTTAAAAGATCTTGATTGACAGAATGAATAAAAAAGATAAACTTTATAATTGTATAATACCTGTAAGAAAATAAATTTAAAACACTTCTGAGGGCACTAACAGAAGACATGAAGCAACAAACGGACAACGCATGCTCTTGCTTAGGAAAACTCGACACAGAGATGTCATTTACATTCAGTTAATTTCTAACTTTAACACAATAACCATATCAAGGGCAACCGGTTTCAGGGTTTTTGTTTGGTTTTTTTTTTTTTCAGGATGGGTAGTGCAGATGGGACAACATGATAAAAAATACAAAACAAAACAAAACTAAACTAAATAAGGATAAAATGAGAAACTCTGAAAAAACTAAAGTTAACAGGACGGACTAGAATAAAGAAGACTACTAACCTTCAATAACTAAACTGGCATGAATCAAAAGCCATACCAATGGAACATAGAAGAAAAGCCCAAAAGTAAAGCAAAATAAACGTGGAAATTTAGATATGATGGTAACATGGTTAAAGTGGTATCTCAAAATAATGAGGAAGAAATGGAGTAGACAGTAAACAGTATGAAACAACTAAATAACCAGCTATAAAAAATAAAATAGGATCCACATCCCATTTTGTGTAGGAAGATAATTATAAATGGACCAATTATTTCAAAGTACAAAACTGGTAAGTCTTAAAAAAAAATGTCAATTATATAACCATAAAAAATGAAGTTAGCAAAATAAAAATCTAAATTATAATCTTGTAAAAATATTTGTAACATATAGCCAAACAAAGGGCTTATGGTTCCTAACATATAAAAAACTCCTAGCAATCATTAAAAACATTAACAACTCCCCCAAAAAAGGAATTCTGCTATAGAATATATGAACAAACATTTCACAGAGAAAGAGAAACAAATGGTTTTTAAATAAGGTTGTCAACTTCACTCATTTAAAAAAAAACACAAATTAGAGGTAGGTTGAAACACCATTACTTAGTGATTAAGCTGGCAAAAGAGAAAAAATCAAAAATTAAACAACTCTGTTGGTGAGGTTCCAAGTAAAAGGCATCCAATTTTTTTTAAAAAGGAAAAAAAGGAGAAAAAAGGGAAGTAATACATACAAATTTGGAAAGTCACACTTACGCTAAAGGAGAAAGATTTCAAGATTAGATAAAGGAAGAAAACCAACTAATGGCTGTTGTAAGAGATACATCAAAAAAAAAAGAAAATACATTAAAAGCATAAGGATGCCTAATGTTCTAATGTAAAAGGAGGAATAGGATATGCTGGTCATATGTTAATAAAAGGAAATAAGTTTAACTGTAATCATTATCAGATAAACTTTAAAATAAAAGATATCAATCAGAATAGACAGGGTCACTACATAATGGTTTTTTAAAAATTCAGTTTACAAGAAAGAATAGTAATTCTAAAAGTAAATGCACCTAATGAAATGGCAAACATATATTTAGCAAAAATAAGTAAATCTGAAAAATAAATTGCAAATCTAACATCACAACACATTTCGACACACCTCTTTCCATTACTGCAAGCATTTAAATAAAAAACATATATGTAAGAAATAACAATATGAGGGAATCACATAATGACATATGGAATATATGGAATTTTTCATCCAACAATCAGAGAATGTATATTCTTATCAAGTATACACAAAACATTACGAAAGTAATCACTGTGACATAAGACAAATTGCAAAGATTTCTAAGAGCAAATATCACATGCAATGTTTTCTCTAACCACAATATGGAATTAAATTAAAAAACAAATAGATAACTTCTTTAAAGCCCATATTTCAAATTTTAAAACAATTCCCAAATAACTAGTGGGTCAAAAACAAACCATTAAGGGAAGTTTAAAATACTTAGAAATGAATGCTAAATAAAAGACTATCAAAATCTACGTGATACCACATAGAAGGTGTTCTGAGAAAAATGTATAGCCTTAATTGCAAATCTTATAAAAGAAAAAAAGGCTATAAATGAATGAGCTAAGTGTTCACATTACGATATTACAGAAGTAACAATAAAACCAAAGAAAGGAAAAAGAATAAGAGCAAAAATCAATGAAACAGAAAGCAAAGTACAACAGAAATCAGTTTAGAAAACACACCCACATATAACTAGATACAACAGAAATTAAACAGATAAAAGACTGTGGCCAACAGCAAACAAGCGAGACCTCAGTCCTACAACTCCTAGTACTGAATTCAGCCAACAGCTTGAATGAGCATGGAAGCATTCATCCCTAGTGCCCTAATTCCTGCCAACATTTTTATTTCAGCCCTGTGAAATCTGAAGCAGAGAACCAGTTGAGTGAGACACACCGTACCTACTTTTGACCTACAGAACTATGAAATAATAAATAGGTGTTGCTTTAAGCTGCTAAATTTGTGGCAATCTGTATGGCAGCAACAGAAAACTAAAATATCTTCCTTGCCTGACAATAAAATGCTGCTCCCTAGGCTTTACTCTTCCAGGATCCCATCATCTCCCTTGTTCCTAGAGTCCAATTTTGTAAATGTATCATCTACTATCAGTCCCCATCTACAGTAAAAAGCCACTCTTAAGGCTTTTCTATGATGCTAGGGCTCCCCTCACTATTATACTTCCTTACTGCATCATTGACAAGCAGAGGGTTTTTCTGGTCTCAAGAAGTAGCTCCATTCTAGCATGCTCACTTCTCTAAGCCTTTTGATCCCTTGCTACACTGTCTGCCATGCAGCTCGGATAGATATACTTCAATTGATATGGGCCATCATTCTTTCCAAGCTTCCAAGAGCCACTGCAGCAGCATATTAGAACCAGCTCCAAAGGCCTCTGCCAGGTTGTTAAATTGCTTTGTCACTAGAGAATGCTCCCATATCAAGAGCTTTGGTTTAGATGTTAACCAGAATCAAAGGTTCACAATATTTAGTTTGACCCTGCATACAAAAAAATCAAAAGCCTTTCCTTCTTAATTCCTTGGTAAGAAAGACCTGTAGTTTTCAATCTAGCTTTAAGAATAGGGTGAAAGCTGTAGACCCTCTCAGAATTATTCATATCTACACACACACCAAAAAAAAAAAAAAAAACAACATAGAATGTATGAAAGATTCAAGGACATGAAGCCCCTACACCTCCCTGTTGTGACCAGGATTCTCTGAAAACGGACACTGGGATGGTATGGGGTACAAGAGGTTTCTTAGGGATCAACACCTGTGAAAGAATGTAGAGGAAGCAGAATTATAGAGACAGAAGTCAAATTACAATACAGGCCTCACAAGGCCTCAGGCAACTGCAGCAGGGATTTCTGGAGGTACACTGCTTGTCAAAGTCGTCCCAGGTATAAACAAAAAGGCTGGGCCTTTATCCCTCTGCCTTGCTCAGTTTCAGGATGAGAGCTGCTCTGGGAAGAATGGGACCTCAGGTGAGGAGGCTCTCTGAGCAGAAGCTGACCTTGAAGGGGCTGACAGCTGAAGGCTTTCTGATTACTTTCTTCTCCACAGCTAGTCTGCAATTCTTCCTTGAAGGAGGATCTGGGCTGCACAACTCCAAGTCTACCACACTTTCACTTAGGAATTCATTTCATCCATTTTAAAAATTCTCTCCTCTCTCCGAATCTACCCTCTTCTCTTTTAGACTTCTTCTGTTACACTCATGTGCTTAAGGCAAAAGCCCAAGCAGGCAGGATCTGCACCGCAAAAAACTTCCAAGAGATACACTATAGACTGTAGACAGACTGAAGCTGGATGTGGGTAAAAGGAGGCCCTACTGTTCTAAGTTTATTTGGCTGTAAATGAAATAAGTAATTACATGGGAATAGTTGACAAAAGGATCTAACAGCAAACCTCCGAACAGGATGGCTTATAATTTATCCATCACAAGAAGGAGCAGTAAAATGCCACTATCTGGGGGCTACAGCCCATGTTTTTAATTATAATCAGAATGAGAAAATAAAGCATTTCTAATGATTTTGTCATATACTATTTAAATAGAATCTTTCTTCATAAAACAATATTTAAGGTCCTACAGTGTGCCAGCCACTCCTAGGAGCTGGATATAGAAGTCAACAGGACAGAACTCCTGCCTTCAAGAAGCTTATATTCTAGTTAGAGGAGACAGATAAACAAGAAAGCAAAGTCACTTCAGATATTGCTAAGTGCTATGAGAAGTGTCATTTAAACTGAGAACTGAAATAAGTCCAAAAGAACCATGAGAAAAAATATTCAAGAAAAAAAGAAACACCAAATGCAAAGGTCCCAATGTAGGAATCAACAGCTGTTCAAGAAATAAAACGAAGATGAGCTTCACTGAAGCACTGTGAACAAGAGTGTTCTTACAAGGGGTAAGAGCTACACTCAAAGTGTCAATATCAGGATCAACCATCCTTCCTCCTACTTAATCTGCTGTTGATTGTTAGAGAATTATATAAATACTTGAGACTGAGAGCTGATAAGCTGACACTTTCAGATCTTACCAGAAACCTATGCTGCTTCCCATCAGTTGTTCCACTCTCCTTATATTATAAAAAGATCAAATCTACATTTTCATAGAAATTGAAGAGAAGAAACAGAAATGAGGAACGAAAAACTTTCTCACATCCCTTACAAGGAAAATTAATTTTACATGTAGCATTCAGTAATGCAAAGGGTATTAGCCACATTTCTCTTTTATGCAAGTATCTGCTTATATTTTGACTGAGTTAAAGATAGTAAACAAATCATCTACACATCATAACATAAGTATATTGTGAATAATTAAGATTTCCCTACATGTTAAATCTCCACAAATAATTCAGTGTCAGTGGATTTGCAGTGTACTTGATTTCTGTTCAGTAAAAGCAACCAATTATTCGCTGGACTTAACAAAGGGAAGTTTAAACTAATATGATAATGCCAAGTAGCTTTGTCATACCAAATAATTACAGCTTTGATAAACACTATTAAGAAAAACAAATGATATACTTCAAATTGCCTTAAAACATACTTGAATAAAAATTTAAAAGAGAAATACTTTTTATCTCTAAGCATGAAAATATAAATGGTTAAAGTGCTTAGTAGTGTTAGAGCTAAAATTTCCAACGTTAGAAATAACACTTAATTATTGCAAGATACTAACCAAAGTCTGGCCTATCTCCATGCCTTAGATGAAGGTATCAGAATCCCCCACAACTTGACATTGGGGTGAATACATGTTATACTAAGAAAAGTTCTCTATACGGAGGCCTATATATATATATAAGTAGGTTAAATCTCTGTTTCTTAATCGAACATGACCAGGCCCTGAATACAGTCCTATCAACTAGATTATTACACTGTTACCCTCTACTCCTAAATTGCTGGTACATGCCTTCTATTTGACTTCTTTCTCCGAAATATTTCAGTTTTGTCCACACTAAAAATTGGTTATGAGATAATTTCTCCCTGCTTGATGATCTCTGCACAAGTTTTATAAACTTTTTAGCAGCTATGGAATCCACAGTTGCTACTTTGCCACTTACTTGAGTACCACATTAATTTAAAGGACCTTAACTCTACAGGACTATCTCTGGCTGTGACAAGATTGATCAGCAGCATTTACACAGTGTTGGACCTTAAACTCTTGGTGTTTTAACATAAGGTCAATAGACATCTGATATTTGCTGTAAATTCAAAAGAACTTCTACCAATGCCTCGTACTAATCATTTTTAGTTCGTGTAGGCCAGCAGTTCTCAAAGTGTGGTCCATGGACCACAGGGGTCCCTAAAATTCTTTCAGAGAATCCACAGGTTAAAATTATTTGCCTTTTCTTATTTATTCCTGCATGACTATACAGCAGTTTCCCAGAGGCTACATAATATGTGATGACACCACTCTGGTGGCTAATGAAATGGATGCTTACGTATTTGTTCCATTTTGTTTGAGAAGTTTTTAAGGTAACAGATCTAGGATGTTAATATGCCCATTTTCAGAGCTTACTTCTACTGTGCTCTTACTAGCTTAGCTATAGTTGATATAATCTCAGCATGAGGCCATACTGCATTTGTATACTTCAGTCAAAACAATGTATTTCAAAAGATTGAATGCAGAAGCAAATGAGAATCCACCTGCCTTCTACTAAGTCAGATATTAAAGAAGTTTGCAAAAAATGTAAAACAATACCAATATTTTTATAGTATTTTCTGTTATGGAAAATAGTTACTTTTCCCAAAAATGCATTACTTCCGTTAAGATATAATGAGTTTATTACAGTTATCTTTAAATGTATTAATAAGTATTTTTAAATGTCTCCATGTTAATTTCTGATATGGTAAATACCATCAGATATAACCAAGAAGCAATAGCTCTCTGAAGTACAGGCACACTACTTTTCACATGTCTGATCACCAGCTTTGTCTTCAAAATAATTCCTGTTGTTGCACAAACCAATTTTTCACTATTTTCCAATTTTTAAAAATTCTCTACTTTTAATTACCATCAGATTGATACCTCTCTCCTTACTGCATTTCATATTTTTACTGCTTTTACACATACATAATACAGTATTTTAAAAAATAATTGCAATTACAATGCAAACAAATAATGAACACAATAACCAACAATAAAATGATGGGCCACATCAGTTTTACAACATCCTTTGGTCTCCTGTAGCTTTATTTTTGGCTACAACATTTTATGTAGTGAAAATTGTTTAAAAGAACTTTTTTTTATATTTGACATTCATATTTATCAATTCTGAATAAAAGACACCAGTTTAACACAGCTTATAGCTAACCACGTTTACCACTATGTTAAATTGTAAGGTAAATAATTAGTTCTATGCCATCATGATCAAGAGTTTCATGTGTATTGTTAGTTACTGGAAATGTGGGTTACTAAAAATCTAACGTTTAAAAACCATAATGGAGGTCCTTTTCTTGAGACAACATACAAGTAAACCTAAATGGATTCCAAAAGCCTTATAGTTGGTGAAAACATATTATGATAAATATAAGCAATATTTTCTAATAAAGATTAATGGTAATTAAAAAATTAATGTTACATTAAAATACATTTCTGAATACTGTACACAGCAATGAAGCACCTTAATTAAAAAAACAAGTTTAAACCATATTTAATCATTCATCTTTCTCCCGTGCTGTCAGTTTCCCTCTATTCTTCAAACACATGAAGCAGTTTATATTATTTACCTAAACAATAAAATCATTTATCATAATTTCACTATTTTATTGCTGTCTTTAAAGATAATTTATACTTCCCAGAATAGATTAAATAAAAAATCTTTCATGTGCTAAACCTGCACATGCAGTACAAATATAAAAATACAGGTAAGTCATGAACAGAACAGTGTCTATCAACTGCTATTTTAAGCACTGGAAGTGGTAATCAGAAAATTACATTAATAATTTAGAAATTTATCATTAAAAGTTACTACATTTGAGGTTGACTATAGCTCAGTGGTAGAGTGCATGCCTAGCATGCACAAGGTCCTGGGTTCAATCCTCCGTACCTCCATTAAAAATAAGTTAATGTTTGTAATATTCACTGATTATAGAAGGCTAATATGAGACATATATCAAGTATTGATTATAGTCAAAAGTGCCTGGCTGATAACTATGCTTAGAGGTAAACTAACATTTCTGGAATATCTAATATATGCCAGGCACTCTAATATATATTTCATACATATTATATTATTTCATCATCACAATTACCATATCACTAGGTGTCATAGCCCCACTTTAGCCAATGAAGAAATAGATTCTGAGAAGTCATACAACTAACCAATGACAGAAACGGGATTAAAGTAAAAGCAAATTCTAGCTAAATAAAATCAAAGGAATGAAAACAATTTTAATACAACTTTCTTAAAGAAATGACTGTCATTTTACAATCATTCTTTACAACCAGACTGAAAATTTGCTTTTGAGAAACTATCCCTTCAACACTCTTAATCCCTAAATTTTCAGGAATGTTAATTCTATCCCCAATTGCAGGAGTAGATATGCAGCCCAAGCCAAGTCAAACAGACCTAATATGATCTAATACCACAGCTTTTCTCAGAGCCATTAGATGCAAAAAAAAAAAAAAGAGAGAGAGAGAGAGAGAGCAAGAAAGATATAAACTTATAGCTGCTAGCAGGTACCCTACCTCGAGGAGATGAGAGCCAATTATTTGCAAAAGGAGTCAATAACAAGAAAAACAGAGCTAACAGTTGAAGAAGGTTCAAAGAACATTATTTAAGCCACTGGATCAAGCTTCACCTGAAGTCAGCCATGCCATGATCTTTTTAACTACGTGAACCAATAAATATCCATTTGCTTAATTTAAGACAGTTTGAATTGGGGTTTTTTGTCATTTGTTCAATGAACCTATCAATAAAAATTTAATGGTGTAAATCATCCCCAGAAATCAAATAATGTATTTAATTATTCTCAATCTGGAATCTTAAAAGAAATTAACAGAAATCAAGAAATTATTTTCAGTATTTCAAAAAAGTTTAATGGAACTGTACATTGACCCAAGGTCAACTAAAGCTTATTAAAACACCAAGTTCCTCCTGAATTTTATCATTTCAATATGAAACTTGTTATCTTACTATACTATGAGTTCTAAATAAAAATACATTTTTAATTTTAAATTAGAAGCAAACAGATTGTCCACCAAATAAACTGCATTTTAAAAGTAACAAACTGCTTTAAAACAGGAAATTTTTCAAAATGATAACTGGAGAAGAAAATATCAAGAACTATCATATTACTTTGAAATATACTCAAAAAAAAATTCAACACCTTTAATATACAAGCAATTCCTGACTAATCTCTTAATTTATGACTACCTTTTTAGTTATCTTTCTACCCTGAGGCTATTCAGCCTCCAGAGATATCAGATAAACAATCTAGGCTAATGGCACCACCTAGTGTCCTGCAGTGGTCACTGAGGCTGTCTTCCACTTTCTTCTGCAGCTAAAGGAATACAGGCTAGTCTCCAATTATTATTCTGTATTTAATCATTATTCCAAAATCCATTTCCTTATTATTCACATGTACATATACTTTGTCCTAAGTCTTCTCTCATCTCTCTCTCAATAATTGTCCAGTTTCTTTAGGAACAACTATTTAGTATGCCCTTCATCTTTGCCAAGGCGCTTGATTTTTAATGCAGACTATCATCACAAGCACTTTGTAAAGTTATTATTTACTAGAAGTATCCCATTCACATGCCCAAGATGACAAATCACTGGACAGGATGACTCCAAAACTCATTTGCTTAATTACTATTCATGAGACCCATGATGCTTTTCCTTAATTTTTCTTTTCATACTATGGCCAAACCACAAACTCAATTTATAAAATTGGTGGTAAATGATGCAGCTGTGTATTAGAAGAAAGCAAAAGGCACTGAAAGGGAAAAATTAGATTTAAAAAGAAATTAGGCTCAATCTACCACTTGAAAGTGTACAGAAGTTCTGACTTTCAGTTATCCATTTTTTTCATTCTTTGAATATTAAGCCAAGCTTTCCTCAAATACCATCACAGAAAAAAATGTTTCTGTTCACTTCTGTTGGTTGTACTAATATATTAGAAAATATAAAACATTTTCTAATATTTTGTATTATGAATTACAATCCTCTATCTTCTCATCAGTTAAATCAATTCTGGGGGGAGGACTTAGATCTAACTACACTGTTCTGTTTATTTTAAGAAAATTCAAATGAAATATTGGTATGGAGATAAATAGATCAATGAAACAGGATTAAAATCCAGAAACAGACTCACACATATAAGGGAACTCAGTAGACTGTTCAAAATATTATGCCAGGATAACTGGTTATCCATACAGTAAAGAAATTCGGTCTCAAAGTCTACCTCACACCATACACAAAAATTATATTCAATTGGATGAAACATCAGACTCTGTAGAGCACATATAGGAAAACTCTTTGACCTTCAGGTAGGAAGTAATTTCTTAAACAAAGCATAAGAGCATAAAGCATAAAAAAAGACTGATAAATTTAGTTACATCAAGTTTAAAAACTAGTATGAAACCAGACATTACAAAGAAAATTAAAGACAAGTCACACACAGGGCACAGATATATTTAACAAACGCAAACAAAGAATTAGTATCCATAAAATATAAAGAGTCTCTATAAATCAGTGATTTTAAGTATTCCAGCAGGAAAAAAAAAAAAAAAAGGTGAGCAAAAGACACTAAGAGGCAATCACAAAACAGGAAATTTAGGCAAATAAACATTTAGGAAAAGATGCTCAACCTCACCAGACATTTTTAAGGTGGAAGTGAAAAATCACAGTAAGACACATTTTATACCTATTAAATTTTTAAAAATTAAAATTTCTATGGATACTAATTTTTAGCAAGACAATTGAGAAATGGAATGCTCAGATACTGCTGGCAAAAACAATTCAGCAATATCTAGTAAAGTGTAAGATTTGCATGACCAATAATTCTACACACAGGTATAAATCCCAGGCAGCGTTATTCTATAGAACTTTCCAGAATAATGGAAATATTCTGTATCTACAATACTCAGGACATTAGCTGCTAACTACATAGGACTACTGAGCACTTGAAATGTGGCCAGTACAACTGAGGACCTTAATTTTATTAATTTTTAATTAATTTAAGTTTAAACATCCACATGTGACTAGTGGCTACTGTATTGGACAGCTCTAGAAAATCTTTCACATATGCATACACAAAATAAGTACAAAAGTTTTAATTGCAGCAATGTTTCTAAAGCAGAAAAAAATTGTAAGTCCTAATTCCTCAACCAGAATATAAATTGTGACACAGTCATACAATATTGTATAGGAGAAAATGAACTATATTTATTTTATAATATATATATTTATAAAATATAAACACATTATATGACATTAAAATTTTAACATCTAAAAGTCTCAAAAATATAATATTGCACAAAAAAGCAACATGAACACAGTAAAATAGCATTTACATAATGTTTTAGACCCTTCAAATCAATCTCTCATATTGTTCATGGATACATAATATACTCACTTTAAGCACTAAGAAACATCTTACAGCTAAAAATATGAGAAAGAGCTAAAAGTACCAGTGACCTGGGATAAGAGGGAGAAGGAGATTGCAGAATGGTGTACAGGTTTGAACTGTACCTTTCTTATTCCCTCCCCCGACTACAATCAAACCTTCAACAAATATAGCCCATAGTGTTAAGATACTGGGTACATCAGTGTATGTTTTAGTCTTGTTAAATGTTTCGACATACTGAAAATTTTCATAAGGAAAATCTAAAAACAGGAAAATCCATGCTATACACTGTAGAAACAACCACTTGAAAGTTTGAGAGTTCCTGTTTATTCTTTAATTTCTCCCTATCTCATTCAGCCCACTAACATCCATCAGTAAACACAATGAAATCAAATTTGTGAAGGCCTAAAACACTGAAGTGTATTTTCATGATGAAGCACAGCCTGTTACCAAAAACATTTTCTATGTTCTAGTAAAAGCAGTAAAAAGGCAAGGTTTCTTTTCTTTTTCTTATGACTTTTTGACTTTTTATTCAATTCCCCTATGTAGTATTTGCGGAAATAAAGTATTTCAGCATGAAAAAAACAAAATAAAACAAAAAACTTTGCTATATAAGAATTACCCTCGGGATAACTCATAGATTCCTGAACCAGGCATTTAGCCATGAGGTCAACTATAACATATGTTTTAAATAACATTTAATCTACTTTGTTGAACCCCTTATGAAATGTTTATGTTTTGCAACAACTGAGGAACTCATAAGGATCACATATTAGATCTTTCTGCCAAGATACTCTGCTCTCTCCTAGTTTAAAAATCAAAAGCTAAGAAATGTGTTAATGAAAATAGAAACAAGCAAACACTCCAGTTTAAAGCAAACCTGTGTCTGAATTCAAAAGTTTTCCTGAATTAGCCAATCCTGTTTTTAAGAAGCATAAACTACATGTTTTATCAATTAGACTCCTTTCAATCCCTAGGACTCTAAGCTCCATGAGATCAAGTATAGTGTCACTATATATGACTGAATGAATAAATGAATAAAACTACCTATTTATCATCAGAATCAAATGTGCTCCATGTTGGTTTTTCATGCTTCATGACTTGGTAGGACAAAATAATTTCAAAAACTGGAAATAGATATACCTGAAAAAGCAATGCTAACTCAGTGTTGGAGCTTCACACTAGAATCTGAAGTTCAAGTAGGAGAATCTCAAAGCTTTTCCCTCTTGCTGCCTTCTGCACCCAAACCTCCATCTCTCAGAGGAAGCACTGATAAACAGAGAAAGCAAATCCCAATTTAAAGGTTAAAATCTCACCATTTTTTACAGTATTCATATATATCTATATAGATATATGTATATAAAGATTTTTTTTTTTACTTATTTATGGAAATACTGTAGAGTGAACCCAGGATCTCATGCATGCTAAGACATAACCTACCACAGAGCTATACACTCCCCCCTAAAATCTCATTTTATGTCCAGATTTTCTCTCAGTGCTCCATTTGTCTGGTGCAATTACACTCAGAACAACCCCTCTGTCTGAAAAATGACAAAGCTAGGAGAAAGGCTTGGAGTGGATAGTTTAGGCCAATCCACTCCAAGCTAATATCAATATCAGGGTATGAACATAGAAGAAAACAGGCAAAAAGGTCTGTTTGCAGACTGAGTACAAAAGGAGCCTTTGCAAAATATATAATTACAAATGATCAATAAAACAAAAATGTTCTCAACCTCAGTAATAATTAGAGGAAAGCTTATTAGAAATGTTAAATTTCATATTTTCACTTATCACATTATTTACCACAGTGAATAAACATTATACTCTATCATAAGTAACTGATACAACTTTTATGAAAGACAGTTTGGCATTTCTCCAAAGTTAAAATGTGTATCCTTTTAAGTTATATCTTATTTAACACTGGCACAGTTGTGTAGAAGGGCATGTGAAGAGACAATAAATGTATTTTTGGTAGTGAAAAACTAAAAAAACCCAAAGTGTTCATTAATAGAAAATTGGTTAATAAAAATAATTTACAGTTCCAGAGAGAAAGAACAGAGAAGATGGTAGAGAGGAAATTACCAAAAATGTTTAACAAAAATGACAGGAAGGACAGCTAGCTACTAATGGAGCAAGGCCTTCACATTTTTAAGGTAAATTATTTTTAACCTACAATTCCATACCTAGTTGAAATACCAATCTAATGTGAAGGTAGAATGAAAACATTTTAAGACTTCCAAGTCCTCAAAAATTTTATTTTCCACACAACCTATCATCAGGAATCTCTGAAGGATATGCTTCAGTGGGGAATAAACTAATAAAGGAGAAAACAACCAAAAAAAGCAAATTATCCAACAAAAGAAAAATCAGAAGATCAGGAACAGGGCTGTAGAAAGCAAAAACTTAAAATAAAAAAGTAAAAGTTGAAGCAGAACAGAGGGCTGGTTGATGGAGAGAATTCTCCAAGAAAAAAGTATTAATTGAGCTTTCAGACCTTTATTTAAACACCTTAAAAAAATTGTTTTGAGCATTGCCTGAGAGATCCATTTAAAGAGAGAGAGAAATTAGCAAACTAGCCCATAGAAAAGCAAGCAAATAAATAAGCAAGGCAATAAATCATACAGGAGGGGGAAAGGACACAAATATCTGTTTAAGTAAATGGATGTAATATAGTCCATTATATTATTCAATGCGTACATGGTCATAATAATGAAAATACTAAGTACAAGTTGTTTATAGATTTAACCAAAATTAATATAATTTTTTAAAACTGGAGGAATAGGTGTGTAATATGATCCAAATCCCAAATCGCCATTAAAGATCAATAGATAACTACGTAAAACTGGTGAATCAAGAAAAGCTGAGTAACCATATTATTTAGAAATAAAGTCGTATCAGAAGGAAGAAACTAACATTATTAAAATTGGTTGCTTCTAGAAAACTAAGAGGAGAGCAGGAGACTGCTATATTTTATTGTAAACCTTTTGGCACCAATCACTTTCTTACCCATATGCAAGAATTATTCTAATACAAAAATGGTCCTACTATTATCAACTTTGATAATATTAAAAGTAAAAGAAGCTGAGAAATAGAAAACAGGGAACACAGCTAATAAAACATGAAAGGTAACTTTATTTTTATTATTTGAAGATACAAAGTAATCAGTATAGGAACTGAAACAGTGATCAAAACCAGGAAAGGTGACAAAAAGGTAGAGGTGGTGTAAGATAAAGATTCATCTAATCATAGAATACAGAAGGTCAGAAATATCAAGAAATAATATAAGCCTAATAAAGGTAGAGGATAACCACCATAAGCACTCAAAACACAATTGGTTAAAAGTAGCTGCCTTTGGGGAAATGAGAAGGGGAAATGTAGGATAGGATTTCTCTTGTTTTTCATTATAAGACCATCTGTTCTATTTGAATCCTAACCATGTGCATATATTAACTTAGAGTTTTGTTTTTTTTTAAGTGGCCCTTAGATATAATAGATCAAAGGCCCAGTGGGGTTCCCTGAACTTGTAACCAAAAATAACTTTCTCAAAAGGGTGAAGTGCATTTAACAGTCTTTACAACACAGAAAAGCTCCATTATAACATTCTTATAAAGAAATACTAATTTATTGGGAAGCAAGCTGGGCAAGGCAAAGAGCATTCCCAATAATACGAACATGCAGAGAAAGAATGAGTAATGAAATTTAATCTGAATCACTTAATTCAAAGAGCAGTTAATTGAGAAAAGTTATTACACTGAGTTCATCAGTCATTCCTAAGACTTCTGAGGCACACTTAAGTCATCACCTCAACAAGAATAAAACCGTAATAAAGATCACTTCACTAAAGATTTTCAAGTTAATTATATTTAATCATCTTATTTCTTTAACATAATTCTGAAAAAAAAACAGCACATGCTTACATATTCAAAATCAACTAATAATAAATATTTTGTGAGAGCCATGACAAGGAAGTTGAAAAGGAATGAATTAGGGTATACCCATGATATTATTTGTATATATTATATATATATATGTGCATATATAAAATAACCATGCTGTAAAAATAATTTAGTAACATTAAAAAAGATAAAAATCTAAAGAAAAGGGTAGAATATAAAACTATATTATTAATAGCTAAAGATACTATTAAACCTCCCTCACAACCCACAGTCCTCAACAATGAACATAAATGGCAAACACATGCCTTCATTTTTAAAGAGATAAACCTCTTAGTTTATCATAGTTGATATGTGAATTACTTGACATTATGATCCTTCACTTTTCCCCAGCTAAGTAAAATGCTTTAAATTTTGATTACTTCTAAATCTGTTGTATTAAGTCTGAAACCAATTAATGATATGCCGTACCCTGCTAAGTAGAATTAAATTAGTGTATAATTGAAGCAGTTGTAGATTTACCAACTTTAATTAGAATGGCTTATTACAGATCATTTACACTATAATATAAGAAAATAGAAGCAAGAAGTTCAATCAAAATGTTAAATTAAGACCCGAGGTACAGTATTAAGATTCGAAAGGGCTATATGCTAATACCAAGTACTTCGGAAGTAAAGTATTTTAGTCCAAATCCTTTAAGGGGAGAAAACTGATTATTAACCTTTTAGCCTAGTTTGTTCAAGTAATTACACTGTTTTTGGTAATCTACTATAATAGGTGATGCTAACCCATGTGGGTTAATGAAAGCATACCAGAAATATTTTGTCTACTGACAACACTAAATTACACTAAGAAGAACACATAATAAAATACTTCAAATATTCCCCATAACTCCTTTAAAAGATATTCAAGTAACAGAAAATCCCTTAAGTCTTTCTCTAAAAATAAACAAAAACTAATTGACCAACAAAGAAGCAAGTAAGGAGAAAGAGCATCTCAGAAACAAAATACAGAAGTAGTATCTGCAGTTCTCTCAATACCCTTCCTGGGTGGTAATGACAGCCCAGAAAGTTCCACACAGAAATTGCTAACTCCCCTGAGTTTAAAGCCATGGTAATTAGATTCATTATCTTACATGCTAATGACACAGAGATAATAAGTTTGCAGTGAATAATTCATATGCCACCAGCTCTCACTGTGATGTTCATTACTAACAGTTTATTTACAGTACAAGTTACACTGCATTTCTTCTATAGTTTAAATTTACTGCCTAGATAAACAGGTATCATGTAGTGTGAAAATCTAATTTACTATCAGTAAATGATAACAATCTTAAGCATATATTAGTATGTATATGTGTGGTAAAATTTTTATTCATTATTCATTATTAGTTAAGATAATAAAACATCTTAAGAATGTCTTGCATAAAGATCAAGTTACTTCTATCTATATAAAGATGATTATCCTAATGATACTGGATAATGATTTCCCAAAATAATCACATGATGTCCATAAATTATGAATTGCTTTAGTAAACTCATGTTTTCAAACAAATATCAATACCACCACATGCCTTATTTTAAAGTGTATATATAGATTATTGTTGAACTTTGAATATCAAAGTACAAGTGAACCCCTTAAGTTCCTGATTGTGTAAATACTTACTGGAATACTTTACTAGTGTAAAGTTAAATTCAGTGACTTAAAACATTGCAGTTGCCTTCAACTTTTACCCAATTTTGTAATGGATTTATATCACACTTACTGTATTTATGCTAAAAAATTAAAGATAAGGTCATTTTAATCTCTTTCAAAATGACCTTTCTTTTAGGTACTTGCAGTAATTCATAGTCTACTTACATTATGAAAATTTTTATATTACTCTGTACATGAATTACTGTGATTTAAACAAGAGGCATATTCAAATTCAGTTGCTGTATCTGAAAGGGTAATACAGACAGTACTTCACAAAAACTCAGTAACTTAATAAAAATGGTAAAGTCCAAATATAACAATATTTTATAAACAAAAGATTAAAATCTTCAAAAGTAAAGATACTTGGAAAAACAGCATGCTCTACATTCCTGAAATATTTTCAGAGAAAGAAAAAAAGACAAATTTAGCCCAATTCTTAGTCATTCTTGTTATCATTTAGTTACTTAACTCTAGGCAAAAGAAATTGACTCACACAGCCACTGAACTTTTTTTTTACTGTTAGCACTGTACAGGCAATAAAATGTATTTTTTAAAATAATTGACAAATTAATAGCTCTATCTTTTGGAAATGGTATACTATTAAATTACATAAACTCTGACTGTTGCAAAATATCAAGAAATAGTGTTATTTCTGTTTTAGTCTGGAATAAATTTCAAGACCCAACTTAATAAGAATTCTTTCAATTTATGCCAGATACAGGTGGGAAGACCATTTAATGTTAAGACTTCTGTATTATAGAAATTTTAACCTCTCGTAGAACTGGCATAAATATACTTATTGAATTATAAAGTACACTGCTACCAAGAGGTAGACAGGAGGCTCTTGAAAGAGAAGAGCCTGAGGTGGTGCTGGTGGAGATAGAAAGTGGTGCATGGATTTAGGGCATTTTGAAAGAAGAAGAAATAGATAAAACATGCAATTGGACTGGAGGTGGGGAATAACAGAGAGCACAGTGCCACAGATGGCTTCTGGTTTTCTGGCTTGGAATTATCTATAAGTGAGGCAGACTGTAAGAGGAACAGGTCTGGACGTGTTAAATTTCAGATGACTGAGTTTATTAAAAGGGCAGCACTCAGAGATGGCTCGGCCCTCTGATATAATAAAGTCCAATGCAAACAAGAGAAACGAGAAACAGTTCATTCAGTTGCTTTAACAGCTTTATAAAAGTTTAGTTTCTTATTTATACAACTGTTAAGGATCTAAAAGAGTCATGTATACTTTCCAGTTGTACCTGATTTCATTTTATCAGTGACAATAGGTGCTAGAGAAGCATTTGATAGTTCAGTTTCATAAAGATAACAGGTATAAATAACCCTCATGAATATCAAAGGTCTACTACAGACATACTAGTAACAATATACTTTGGATAAATTATTAGAATAAATTCCAACAAAACTTTATGGAAAATGTAAAAAAAAATTTTAAAAAAGTTCACTGCTGATCAATATAATTAAAGTAAAAAGATTACAGGAATTATAAGTGATGGAGTAGCAAATTTGACTGGAAAAGAGCAGAGTTATTCCAAAAAAATTATGAGGCTACAAAAACAAAGAGTTGGTTGGAATCACTGTTTCATGTAATAAAGCTTGAGCACAGAAATTCCACCAAATCTCATCGGGTAAAATGTAATAAAAGCTGTTAATGTAATGAAAGGAAGCTCACTGAATAGCTGACTTTCTAAAATATTTTGTTCAGAGATTGGAACTAACCATACACTTAGAATTACATCTGAAGTGTGTTTATTGGTTGTTGAGAAAGAACACACTAAGCAGAGGGGATGGTATGAAATGCAGAAGTTAGAAATATTTTTTAATTCAAGTGAATTTAAATCTTATCTGGAAAATATTGTTGAAAAACTAGGGGACAAAATAGGCATATTTGATGATTTTCAACACTTAAAAAAACAAATGTGAAACTATAGGGATAACAATGACACATTTTAATACATCAGACATACCCAAGGATACCAAAAGACACTGTTCCCTAGCTTACTGAAGAGAACACTAATGAAGACAGGTTTGAATTAAATGAGAGTTTAGTATTGTGAGTTCTTACTTCTCTGTGTAAAACAATTCATTATTGATTTATGAAAGAGAAATATGAAACATTAAAGAAAAACGTTTGGACAAATGCCCAATTTTTAAGCCTAGACTCAATATTTCATTAAATTTGATGTTCAAACAGAATGAATTATTTCAGATTAGAACCCAAACTATATTTCTAAGTAGCAAGAGCCTATTACCACTGACAACAACCTATTAGTATGAACAAAGATTTTAACTTAATTAAAAACATAAGACACCAACAGGCTCAACAGTGTACCAAATAAACAGTGCATTGTATCTATATGCAGTGAATTGAAATGAATTTATGAATAGGCAAGAACATCCATCATAAACATTTCCAAAATTGTATAAATACTTCCAAAACAAAGAACTTCTAAATATTCATTTTGATTGTTCCTTTTGGAGATTTAAAAATCATATTTGTCATTAACCTTTTATATTTTTATTTGATTATATTTAGTAAGAGTAAGTACTATTAGTATCAGTTGCAGGGAAGCCTGTGTGTGCATGCATGCATTGAAGTAGAAAATATGTTGCTTGCTGCAAGCTGCAGTTCATAGTATTTTGATAAGCACTACCCTGAAGAAATTCTTGCATTTGTACAACAGGAGGTACGTATAAGAATGTTCACAGTAGTATTGTTTATAATTGCAAAACACCTGGAAATGACATTAAGTGTCCATCAACAGGTGAACAGAAAAATACGTATATATATTCATGTATGTCCATGTTTGTGCAATGGAATACAGGTTACTCAACAATGAAAACCAATGAACTACAGCTACATGTACCAGCCACAATAAATCACAGAAACATACAAAAATGGTACTAACTTCACAGTTTCAAAACAGGCAAAACTAAAGACCGTATTGTTTAGGAATACACATTTATAGTAAAATGATAAAGAAAGGGGACTGTAAAAACAAAATCCTCCCTCAAAAAAACCTCCGAGGAATTTGGGAGAATGAAGTTCACAGGCAGCACACAGAGTCTCAAAGCTATTAATAAGATTATTTCTTAAATTGGGTGATGAATTCATGATGGTTATTTCATTAGTATGCTGAACAACATTATACATATTCTTTTTGTGTGAGTGATTTGATGTTTTATAGATTCTTTACATACAAGGTTATTATAATCTTATTGACTATATTCCTTGTGCTGTACATTATATCCCTGTGACTATTTTACAACTGGTAGTTTGTACCTTTTAATCCCCTTCACCTATTACGCCCCTCCCATCATCTTCCTCCACTTTTTGCAACCACTAGTTTCTTCTCTGTATCTGTGAGCCTGTTTTTATTTTGTTACATTTGTTCATTTGTTTTGGTTTTTAGATCCCACATATAAGTGAAAACATACAGTATTTGCCTTCCTCTGTCTGACTTACACATATTCTTTTGTTTACATTAAATGTTTTTTAAGAGAGATATTCCAAAAATATATACCAAGTTATTGGCACTGGCTATCTCATGAATAAGGAAATGTGTGGGACTTTTGCTTTCTATATATTTATGAATCATTACGATCTTTCACAAGGGACAATATAATGCAATGTACTTATATCTGGAACCAAAGAAAGATGAATTTTTGTAATTTTGCTATTGTGATTTCTAATTAAAAAATAACAAACAGAATTAGAGTTTACTGCATGTATACCTTCCAGAGAGAAAGCTATTAATAGTTTGATCATACTACTGTTTTTAAAATGTGTAACAAAACTTTCATGTACACGTTCAGTATATATGCATTTAAATAGATTTTATAAAATTATATAACTTGAAGTTATATGGTACAAAAGTGACCGAAAAGCCCAGATATTTTAGGAAAATTACAATTTAAAATATTTAAATGTTATAGTTCTTTATATATTTAGACACATAGATAGTGAGAAATGTGCAGGTGAGCATGCCATATTAAGAAGAATTTTCTTCATGTAAATGTTTTACTATTTTCAGTAGAGATGAGAGAATTAAAACACAGTTTCTATTTTCAAATAATTTACAATTTTTAGGAAGCATCAAACTGAAAATAATTTCAATACAAAGCAATAAATACTAACATGCTGTGGGAGTGCAGGAGAGGTTAGCATGATGGAGGGAGGAGGATAGGAGAAAGGCTCTCAGGTAACCTTTTAAGGAATCCTGAATATTCAAGGACAAACAAATTAGCCTTTTAGGGAGAGTAAGAACTTCCAGGCAGAGAATCACATACAAGTACTGAAGTCAGGGCACAATCAAGAAACTGCAAATAGAGCACCTGAGGCTACCCAGAAAATGAAAGCCTGAATAAACAAGAGGCTCAGGAAGAAACCAAATAGGGGTTTTTGAGTCCTTTGAAAGACTGTCCTGTTTATCTTGAATCATTGATCCTATCCAGACAAAGTTAGTTATTCCTTCCTAGAAGCTGGCTAGCACTTATCTTATACAAGTCCTTTATTATTTCCTTTAGGATAATATATGATTATCTTACTGTTGTTTGTTTAGTTCACTCATAACTGTCTGAATATATCATCATAATTTTATCACTACTTTTGCTCCTAATCTCCCCTATTCAGAAATCACTTTCTTAGCTGCCTTCCCCTCTTCCCCAAGAGAAGTCACTATGTGATGCCTAATACACCTTCAATTTTACAAGCTGCTTCTTCACTCATTACAAACTCCATGAGGTCTGGGACTGGGTCTGTTTTATAGACTACTCAAAGGATAGGATCTAGAATAAGGCCTAACGTACCTTGAAGTAACCGTCATCATAAAGTGAACCTGGAAACAGAAGCCAGCACAGAGAAAACAGAACTTGGGCTCCTCATGACTGTAAAGCTACTACACCATCCTGGACTACCTAACCTCAGATTTCTTTTACATGAAAGAAAAATAAAGTTCTACCCTGCTTATGTCACTGTGGTTTTTGGACTTTCTAGTATATGCAAAATCAGTCCTAATTGACACAACATGTGAACTGGTGATTATCATTCTCCTGAAAGCGAAACACTGAAACACACAACAAGCCAAAAAAATAAAACAAAATGTTCCATTCCTTATGAATGAAGTTGAACATCTTCTCATACTTAAGTTGTCTGTTCATGTTTTTTGTTTTGATGCTGCAAACCAGCAAGTCCGAAATTGTGTTCCGTGTTTTGGCACATTATTTTAGAATTTGTCATTCTGGAGGTATTCTCTTCCAAACTCAACTGGAGTACTGCAATTCAGTTCTGGCACTAACCACTGGTAGTTAACGCAGATTTCACAAGTTAAAGGACACTGTTCACAGCATGACTCCCTGATGTCAGATGTCACATACACTTCTGACTGCCTGCCTACAAATTTGAGGGTTTTCGTTGACCTCTCGGTTGAATAATTCACAGAGAGACTGTGAAACTCAGGAACTCAGGAAAGCATCATAATTACAATTTTCCTATAAATGATACAACTCAGTTAACAGCCAAACAAAGAGACACATAAGATAAGGTCTGGAGGGGTCCCAAACACAGAGCTTCCATGCTGGACACATTCCTGGCACCTACTTTGTTTACACACAGTGAAGTTCCACTGAGCTTCAATGTCCAGAGTTTTTATTGGGACTTCATTACAAGAATGATTAAATCATTGGCCACATCAATGAACCACCTTTGGTTCATTGGAACTTCTGGAAAGCCACCTTTCCAGAAGTTGGGCTGGCTCAAAGTCCCATCCCCAGGCCCAATCACTCGCTTTAGTCTTCCTGGGTGACCTACATGCCCACACCTGAAGCTATCTAAGGACTCACCAAGAGTCACCTCATTAGCATACTGATAATGATAACACAGTGATCCAAGCAACTCATGAATAACAAAGACAATTCTGTCACTTGGGAAATTCCAAGAGTTTCAGTTGCTCTGTACCAGGAACCCAGGACAAAAACCAGATAAATTCTTTATTATACAACAGGGGTGATTCTATCTGTTCTTCATTAGCCGGCACAGGGTAGAGGGCTTCTGTCCGCTCATCAAATCTCTCCCATTCCAATTCCTGAAGAATGTTAATGAAGAAAATATCATCAAGGGTGCCACAGCCATGTACCAGAAATGATCTGATAAAATGTTATGGGAAAATATTATCACTCAAACCCACTAGAGCTATTAAAACCCCCAATTCTCTCTGTTCATTACAAACCTTGTACTTCTATCTTATTCTGCCGTAATAAGGAAACACGGTACTCACTTAATCGTCATTTGACTTACCTATTTCAACACTGCTACAAAACAAATTTTAACTTTTGTTTCCTTAGAGGAATGGATCCTGGTTTTGTAGGTGAAAATTTTTTACAACATAGGGAGTTCTCTTTAAGGAAAAGAATACAAAATTGGGTATGAAGTAAACATTTATCTAGAATGTGGAAAATAAACTACAACAGTTACGGAAACAACACGCCAGCCAAGAAACAAGCACCACTCGGAGGGTTGGAGTACCCAGATGTATTACGCCGGCGGGCTCAGAGGGGCTTCTGCTCTGAAGCTCTGAGCACCTTCAAGATGTGCACATGAGGTTTTATAGGGTAAAGTACAAGCTTGGGGTATTCGGCCAATAGGCGTGGAATAGCTTTAGCAGCATCATCGTCACAAAAGTGGAGGCGGGGAGGCAGCAAACCAACATTCCAAAGCCAGATATGTATCTTTGAAAACCCAGCTGGCTAGCAAAAAACATGAACAGCAAACCAACACTAATTAACCTAGATTTACAAGTTAGTCTAGCAGAACTCAGATCAGTATTCCAATACTTAGATTTGTGAGTTACCTTGTTAGCCCAGACCAGCCTCTCCTTCACATTCCTAGACTTGTGAGTTATCTTGTTAGACCAGCCCGGTTTTTCCTTCACACAACCACAAACTTTAAAAAGTTGACAAATACCACAAACATCATAAATTTCAGAATGGCATATTTTTATCAACTACCTGACCTACCTCTCTAATGCTCATATTTTCCTATATTTCTGGCTACATATTTGACTGCCTCTTCATATAACAATTTTTTAATATGAAGAGAATAGAAAGGTAATTCCTTCTGCTAATGTGTTTGATCAATGTTTATAAATTAATAGTTTATAAGCATTTAACTGTTTTACAACTTATTACAGATAAGGTCATGTGCATTCTTAGGAACACTGCTGGACTTAGGAAAACCTCCATCAAGTTTCTTTCATATATGAGCTCTAAGATTTAGAAAATTTTTCCAGACTAGTTTCTGACTCCATATACTTAAATCTTCCTCTGCCTAGATACTTCTGGTACCAGATACAAAACACATATTCATATTGCTCTAAAACTCTTGGCTTTGCATCTGTGTATTATAAAGCCCTTGGCACAGTGGAAAGGAAGAATATTCCTGAAGTCATATCTATGCAAGAACGGCTAGTAATAACTTAACTATACATAGAAACAACTGCAAACCACACACACCATCTAAGTGTATCCCTTATTAAACCTCTCCTTAACCAGATCACCAAAGTGCCTCTGGCCACTTTAATGCCAACCAAAATGAGGGTACCAGATAGAGGGAAAATCAAAGTGAAAAGAGACAATAGTTTTAACTGGTTAAAATGTCTAACTTTTCTAAATTTCACCAAAAAAAAAAAAAAAAAAAAAAACTATGTAGACACGTTGCTTGGGATCCTCTCAGGGCTTTGGAAGGGTGTGTGTAAGTGAGAAACCCTAAAATTTAAGTTAACTGATTACAAAAAAAATCCAACTCTATTCCCTATCCTAATTTGAGGACCTACTTTCTATTCCTTTAACCTACAGAAACTGTCAAGATAATAAGGCTTATTTCCTCAATGACATTTTGCTACTTTAACTTACAACATTTGTTTTCTAGAAAATAATCATCTCTAGCTTCCACCCCAATCAAATTAGGCACACTGACACTAAGACTGTCTACTACTACCTTAGTAGCAATGCAAGACTTACAATGCTTTCTATTGTACTTCAGATTAAGGGTAAACACTTCAGACCCCAGTTAGGTTTCCTTCAGTGGTAATTATGGGGGCGGATCAAATCCAACTCAAAATAGGTTAATAAACTTCCTTATTTATTTCACACAGCCTAAGAAATTTCCTCTATTTTCACATAAGGGTCCTGAGGCAAGGCAGCTTTAGGATTGTTGTTGTGTTCAACAAAGTCATTAAGGATCCAGGTTCTCTCCGTCTTTTCACTCTGCTACACAGTGTTTTTTTATTTTTATACTCAACTAGTCCTCAAATGGTTACAAAATAGCTCCTCACAATTTCATATACCCATACGGATAACATTCAAAAATATGGGGGAAAACACTTCCCAGAAGCCCCCCATCAAATGTCCCCTCAGTGTCTCATTGGCCAGATATGAGTCTCATACCCATGTCTTAACTCATTACTAGCACCAAAAAGTGGGACAACCATGACTGGCCTAGACTGATAAGGATTCACTCAAGTCACACAGTAGAGGGGTGAGCCGCCCCCACAAGACACACACAGAAAGATCTGCCAAAAGGACAACAGTAGTAATGAATGGCTGCTGGGTAAGCTTTTTATTAAGTAAATTGGATAGCTAATCTTGACGTTAATTAGAGATTTTAGCTATGACATATATATGATTATAGGGCAGGGCTAGATAATGTGTTTAGATCTATTTCAGCTCTAACGTTCTACAAGACAAGCAATTAGCATAGTGGTTAAGGGCCTGGATTTTACAGTCAGACTAACCTGGGTTTGAATACCCAACCTGCCATTTATTTGTTGTAAAATCTTGGCCAACATATTCTCTCTTCTGAAAAGCCAGATAGTAGTAGTATTTAATTCTTGCTGCCATGATAATTAAATAGGATGATAAACGTAAAACGCTTAGCATTTGAGTTGAACTTCATAGGAAGCACTCAATTAATTTTAACTCACTCAATAAAGTTTAACTAATATTATTAGTCTATAACATACATAATTATTGTGACTTCTGCACCACTAATTTAGAACCTGTGCTAACTAAAACTTTGCTTATCTCCAAACCAGAAAAATTACTGATTCCACCTCCCATATTTTAAAAATAAGAAGCTGAGAATTTAAGAGATTCAACAACACACCAAATAGCTCTCTCTCGTGATTCTTCTCCCTTCTCTACAAATGGACATTTTCCTTCACTTACAATTTAAATGCTTCCAACATTCCTTTTAGATTGACTCTTCCAAACTCAGCATCACAAAACCAAATTTATTACTTCCCCCAAAATCATGTTGGGTTTCCTTTCAAATTTAATGGCCTCACCATTTACCTATACAGATGTTAAAGACAAAACTTCAAAATCTCTCTGGATGTCCTCTCTTCTCACAGATCAGTCACTAAATCCTGTCAATTCAGCCTCTGAATTATATTTAAAGTTCATCTCCTATGTTTTGAAGTCACTACTACTACCCTATAAGAGGTCCTCATTATCTCATTCTTATCTATTATGAAGAGTTTTCAAACTAGTACATCTTCCTCTAGCCTCAACTTCTCTCCAATTCATCCATAATTCTATCAACAATCTTTGCACAATGCAGACTAAGCATGCTTGCCTGCTTTAAAATCTTCCAGTGGTCACAAATACATTTCAATTTTACCAAATAACTTAGCCTAATATATAAGACCTTAAACCCAACAGCTTAGCCTAGTATATTAAGACTTCTCATAATCTGGCTTCAACCTACTTGTGTAGCTTCTTCTCCTCTTACCTCTTTCCATGGTATACTTAGTGTTTTAAACAAACTAAACAATACTCCATCAATCTCCAAATACATCTTGCTCATTCATGCTTTTGTGTAATTCATGTAGACCACTCTATTTGGGGTACAAGGGCGCAAACTAAAGAAATGCCACTCGCCATCTGGTTCTACAAGATTGAAGTCATTAGCCACTGCAATTGCTGATCTTTAACACACCCTGAAAGGAGTTCAGGGCAGAGATCAGGAATGAGGCACTCTGTGCTCTGGGGAAAACTGGTAGAACAGGCCTTCAGGGAGTTAGCTATTTTGAGGAGAAAATTTGATGAACACAATTTATTGCATCTTCTCATACCTAGAAAAGCACTAAAATCATTAACGGAGATACCTGTTCCTCGTGACTAGCAGCAATCTTCAACTGACTTGTGTGCTTGATTGCAGGTACTTTCTTCACCAAAATCACATATATCCTGATCTTGCCCCCTACCTCTTTGGAGCAGTTCCTCAGAGCTGAGATCTGTCTCCCAGGCTATAGTCCTCTCAGTAAGCCCCAAATAAAACTGAATTCACAGCTTTCATGTTGAGCATTTTTTTTTAAGTCAACAAGGGCAGCCACTCCTTTGTTCATGCTGATTCTTTTGCCCCCAACTAACTTCTATTCATCCTTCATGGCCCAGCTCAAATATTAGCTCTTTGAGACAGGTTCTAGCATCCCTCACAGCTAGAGGAGTTTACTACCCTTGTAGGATTTTATACATAATTTAATCGTAACAGTCATCCCTAGCTTTTGCCTGTTTATAATCCTGGAAAGATGGAAACTTTTTCAAGGCAGAGTTATATCTTTACTAATCTCTACATTTCTGGCATATATAATAAACATTTAATAAGTGTTAACTGGATGAATAAGTAAATTAACTGGATGAATAAGTAAATAGCAGCTGAATAAGAATTCAAGTCATTAGTCTCCAGTTTCAAAAGTTTTTTACTTTATATTTTACTAGAAATTTTTATTGAGTAAGAAGTTTAATGCTTAAATCTATCTTCACCATTAGACTGTAAACTCTGTGAATGTAGGCAAATTATTGTCTAACATTGGACCCAGTGTCTAAAGTAGGGCTTTACAAATTGTAGAAGGTAAATAAACATTAATTAAATGAATAAATACATGAATTAATCAACCAATAAGAGAAAATTTCAGTGACCCTGAAGAATGGCAAAATTACTTAATTTGTCTAATGATGAGTTGACCAAGAAGCCTTTTCATTCAGTTCTGGTAGAATTTCTTAACTATTTAAATCTCACATACAACAATCTTATTTACACTGTATAACTGAGGGCAAGATTTCACAGTGCCACAAATCTTATTTTGAAGAGAAGCTAAAATCCACCCATCAATCAAAATCTATTGCTCTAACTTGGCTCATTTCACTCCTTCATTTCCTACCTGAACCCTGTAGTAATTTAACTCCTATGCCAGGCCTTCAATAAATGTCTGATGAACAAATAAAACTGTGTGTGTGTGTGTGTCCGTGTGTGTGTGTGTGTGTGTGTGTGTGTGTAAGACATTATAAGATCTCAAATTCTTTTTGGAGCTATTAAGAATATACATGATATATAGAGAAAGATACATGCATATACAGAGAAACACAGACACTCACTCGCAAATGAAAATAAAGCCAAATATTTTGTTATAATCCATTTACTTCTAGTTACAGTTAGAACATGTATTTTCTGCTAGTATGCCAAGAAAAAAGTTAAAAATATTAGACTAGATCCTCCCCCTACTCATACTCCGTTCAATTAAGAAGTAATATGTTTTAATGCAGTCATCATTTTGATTATATACAACTTATAAAATCATCAACAAGTGAGAGAATTTCACATGAATATTGGTTATGGACTATTTTACCTTGTTGGAATATTTGGAAAGGAATTGACAGGAAAAACTGGTAGTAAGAGGCAGAAAATGCTTGTGATCACAGGCAAATTAGAAAACATATCTCAAAATATCAATTCAATGTATATCTTCAAAATGGCTTTCATCTTCCTTTAGAATGTTTATCATTCCTTTCTTTTCTAAATTTCTGCTACCAATCCATCATCTCTTCAAATGGCTTGCAATAAAAGAAACAAACAAAACACATACTCCTTCTAGGAGAATCAATTATACTGCTCATGGCAAGACTGCAGATCCATAAAGTGTATTGACTAGTTGACACAAAAGTAGAATATATCTGCTAAACCAACTGCCTTTTCAAAAATAAACTCTTTATCATTAATACAAGTTATTTTCAACAAGTACGCCCAAACACATAATAGAAAGAATTTTATTAAAGGTCATCTAACCCAATTAACCACAACTCCTTGATTCATTTGCCAACAACATTTCTCAACATTCCTACTAAGCAATCCAGTCTATACTTTAACACCTCCTGACACAGGGAGCTTATTACCTACAAAACAAGCTGACTCTATTTTTGTATTTCTTTACTATTAGAAATTTCATCCACCTCACTGGTTCTTCTATCCTTGAGATTTCACAAATAAATCAATAAATCTAATCTCATTTCCACATGAAGGACGTCCTTCAAACGAAGAGGACTATCATACATATCTCCTGATTCTCTTTCTTCAAGCTAAAACAATCCAGGTTTTCAATCCATCTTCATAATATGGTTTTAAATTCCTTCAAAAATTCCAAAAAACCGAGAATGTTTTAGAATTCATCCTCCCAAACATGAAATGTAACATGAGAAATAATACATATCCACCAAAAGAGCAAAATGGAATTATTATCCCTCTTAATTTTTGAAACCTAATAGTAGAACAGCTCATTCTACTACAAATGAACAGCCATAAATGTTCAGGAAAGCTTGTAAACAATGTTTTATTGTTGATGAGAGAAAAGAAAAAAAAGTAAAAAAGATAGTAAAAGAGTCTCTAAAGCACAAGAGGCTACCTCTTTGCCCTCAACTTTATTTTTTTTGACACTAAGGCTATACTTTTTCATCTATCCATTCCCTTTTCCTGCCTGAAAGTTCATACTTTATAGCAAGGTTATATCAGACATTTTATGTGTCAAAAATCATTTTTTCATTGTACCTGAAAAATCAGGTCAATATTTCCAATTTACTCATATACTTACAAAGTTAAAATATCAAACAAAAACAGTTTAAGGAACTCCGCCTTGGTATTAGGCTGGAGAATATCTAAACATAGCAAAAAAAACAAAAAAAGCTAATAAAATAAATCAAATCAGTCAGAAGTCAGTGACACAAGTTTCAGCTATGCCAAAAACTGGCTGGGTGTACTTGATTAAACCACTTCACCTTTCTGGGCCTCCAAGTACCCTCATCTGTGAAATGAAGATAAAGAATTAGGATCAGAAGTTCTCATACACTTTGATCTCAGGACCTCTTTATACTTTAAAAAAAAAGCATTGAGTACATCAAAGAGCTTTTATGTCTATCTCTGGTTACCATATTAGAAATTAAAACATAGATTTCTAAATGTTCAAAGCATTAAATGTCAATACAAGTAACATTTTACGGAGGGGAAAAAAACTATTTCCAAACTAAAAAAATTTAGTAAGAAGAGTTAAATCTCTTTATAATTTTTGCAAATCTCTTTAATGTCTGGCTTAATAGAAGACAGCTTCATTCTCATATGCTTATGCATTCAATCAATATTGCATGTCATGTAACCTCTGGAAAACTACTTACATTCATGAGAGAATGAGTATGAAAAAGCAAACAATGTCTTGCTATCATTTTGAAAATAGCTCTGCCCTCATTGACTCCCTGGAAAAGATCTTAGGAACCCTCCCAAGAGGCCCTGAACCACACTTTGAGAACTGTTGGACTAGATCATCTTTAATTCTCAAGATCCACATGAAACTAGGCAGATAAGATTTTTTATTTTTTAAAAAATCGAAAAAATTGAAAAAAATTGAAAAGCCTTACCATGATAGGATGCCTCACTAAAACGATTTTAAGAGATTTCAGTGAGATGGTCTTTTTAAAACCAACTGTAAAAAGCCCTATCAGGAAAGAAGTATAAAAGTAAAAACAACAGAATTTAGTATACTGTTAGTATGGAAATTTCTACTAGGAGGAAAAGCTCTATCTAAATAATTTACTTTGTATTATACTGCTACTAGTAATACTAGGCATGACAAAATTAACTCTTAAGTAACAAATATATATAGATCATCTACTATACGTCAAGCACTGTGCTAAGTAGAGAGAAGAAATCTAATCAGGAAGGACTTTATACTCTTATAGGACAGATCTGAGGTATACTCCAAAACTATAATACTGAAGTTTAAAAAAAAATTTTAAATATATTAAAAAAAAGCTATAAAACTAGTTAAGATAAAGCAGTATGGTGGTTAATAATCTCCAGGTTATTCTGAGAATGATATCAACAATGTTAATAAAATTATGATTAACTATTCATTCACAAAATCTAGAAATACAAGAAAAACTACTGTCTATATATTTTAACCTATAAAGATATGTTTCTTTTACTGAATTCAAAGTTGAAGGGGTTCAGAACAAGCCTCCCCAAAATATGCCACTCTGGCATTTGGATTATTTTGAGCTTTTTACCTCCCTTAAGTACCTAAAACAATCTAGGTAGGGGCCTGGCTCAAAGAAAGAGCTACCAGAGATAACATTTATCTAAATGACCTATCTGTATGGCACCTACTTATCAAACATTTGCTCTTCTTCTTTTCCTGTGAATTACCCTCCTCCTCTTTAAAGCCCCAGACCCCTAACCCATTCCTTAGCTCAAGATGGCATACAAGCCTCAACTGTCACACTTGCCCTTGGGTTTCATATTTTTATGGGGCTCCTTCACATACATAATTAAATTTGTTTTCCTCCTTTTAATCTATCTTATGTCAACTGAATTAATAGAGCAGCCCAAAGAACCTAGAAGAGTAGAGGAAAAAATTTTTCCAACCCTACAAAGTAATACACACACCTTTCCAGAGGAAAAATTCAAATGTAAGAAATAAAAGCAAGTTTAACCTCTAATTTCACAAATGCCGATAAAATCACTGTTGGCATCATCAACAATGACTTTGGCAAATACTTATAACAGCACCTATATACCTTTATGCTTTAATCTCATGGCCAAATACAAACAGAGTGACACTAAGGCCAGAGAAAGTTAATTTAAGTATATTAAAATCTTAGAAACACTGGCTGAATCTCTCATACTTCACTGAAAAGAATATTTCACTAGCTAGTCATTTTAACTATAACAGATAGCCAACCATTCAACTGTAGCATCTAAATGACTAGTGTGCTGTGTGGCTGCTTTCTTCCTAATAAACAAATTAAAACAGTCATCTTTTTCCTTTGTAAAAATAATGAATCCAAGTCTAATTTTCTCTCTTTGATTTGGGAAATGTTCAAGAACACATAAACTAATCAAAATGTTTCCCTTACTTGTAAATAACTATGTAACTCTGTTGGACAGTAATACTATTTAACTGAAAATGTAAAGAAAACTGAAATATAAATTTTGGTAATGCACACCTCCTTTTATAAATAATTACATTATTCATGCTTATGGGGTGACAACAGCTAATAGCAATTTGTATTATGTAAACCTTAAGAATACCTACTTAATATTTTTAGACTAAATAGAAGGTTCTCTGCCATGTTAACTCTAGCAATAGTCTCTATCTTTATGAAGATAAACATATTAGTATAACTTATATATGTAAACTTATTCCATATTCTCTAAGGTGACAATATTTGAATATTTCTTTTCACTGAGCTGTTCTATCCCCAAAATATTAGGAGATCTCCCATACACTCTTAAAAAGTTCTATATTCGTCTTTTTTTTACAAAGGCGAAATAGCACCATCTGGTGGGTACCACTTTAGCTTTAAAATAAATTTCTACATGTACCTTATTAATACTATCTTTGAAAAACTGCATAATAGGGAATCATTATAAAGTACCACGAATGAATAATAAAAAGTGGCTTGACTAGTAAGCAAAAGTATACCTGAAAACTGAACCAAGGTTGTAGTTGTTTTGTTTTTTAATTACTGAGAAGCTAACCATCATTGTAAGGCTACTAAAGATAAAATCTCAGAACCTTGTGGTCTTAACTAAAAAAACGAAAGTGTCAATTTTTAATTCAAAAATAATTTTTATTTTTGATATAATACATCTATACTATTCAATGAAGAGGATAAGTTGTGAATATAATAATTTTCAGAAAAGATAGGATTGTCTGTTGTTTCTATTTTAAGACTTTTTGAAAAAGTAGGTGTGTCTAAATCAACTGCAATTGGTAAGGCTGATTAACAATAAAAAGCTTTCTAAACACTAACTGTGCTGGTAATGGTCAAAACATAAATTAGGTCATAATTTTATGAGCTAAAATAGACATGTAACAACTATGGAAAAGAATATAACAAACTAAAGACAAAATCAGGAATATGGGGAGGTTATTTATTTTGATAATTTCCACATTAGACTTTTAAAGGTGAAATGGAGGATGAGAGCAGGATCAAAGTACCAAAACCTCCCAAAAGGTAGCATATTTCTTGATGTACTTTTTATCTAAAATGATAAAACTACATATTATTTTCTTCCAATAACTATTGGTTAACCACACACTACATTACACTCAGCTAGGCACTATGTATACAATGGAAAGCAAACACAAACACACACAAACAAGGATGTAAACCCATTCTCTTGTGGAGCTTACAATGAAGCTATCTTTCTGCACTGTCTGAGCATATTCCAGGTGCAGCAATTCTTCTCCCTTTAATTTACCCTGTTGTTTTCTAATGTAAAGGAATTGAACATCTCAATTTATACAACCTTCATATTAAAAATATGCTGACCATCATAAACTTTTGCTTCAACACAAAAGACTTAAAGGTCATCTTTGCTACTTGCACTAAATTGACAAGAAGCTCACAAGAACAATATTTTTGGTGAAAAATGTCCATAGTATGTTGAAGCCTTTAAAGTAACAGAAATATTGACAGATGAAGCAGAACACCAGGCAAAATCTAAAACCAAAGCCTGAGGAGGAAGAAGAGAAGAGAGACATAACAAGCAAGTCGATTTACTTTGCAGAATCCCCAGACTCAGAAATTTTTGGAGACAGGGGTTATGCATCCATATGAAAAAGAAGAGATTAAGAGATTAAAAGTCTATACATTGAATGGTAAAATAAACCTAGTCTACCTCTCTATCTCTCTCTCTCACCCACAAACGCACCCTCCCATACACACACCCATCTCTCCCCCTCCCTGCTGCATTCCCTACCCTTTCCTCTCTTCCGTCCCCCTTCCACGCATTCTCTTCTTTATTTGACTACAAATAAGGTTGCAGGATTAAGTAAGTCAGCACAGGAATACAGTTACGCTCTAGAAATGTTCTGATAACTAACTCTATTTTGAAATGATTAAATTATGGATTGAAACCTTTTTTATATTTTCCTAGAACATTCAATACAAAGAAACAGAATCATTTTAACTTGTCTAAAAATCCTTCTATAAATAAAAATAAAAATACTATCACTTTGGATCATGCTTCACAAACTAACAACATTTTCCTAAATTCCTAAAGCATCATTTTCTTAAATTTCACTTAGAATTCCACTAATACTTATTCCATAACCCACAGGCATTTAATTAGATTCAACAGCATTTCAGAAGCAGACCTATATACTACACAAAGCAGAAGTGGATATGAAATAGTCACAAGCCTCAAAAAGTTCAATCTAATATGGAAGACAACACTTAAATTATAGTACAACAACAGAAGCAAATTCATTACAAGTGAAGAGGGAGCTTTCTGGAAGAAGCAGCTAAATTTTGAAGTTATCAGTTAGATCAGACTGGGAAAGGGTAGAACAGTACATGCAAAGACACAGATACAAAAACAAGCAATTCGATCTTACTGGAGAGAAGAAAGCTGTTGGCAGGGGATAGCACTAAAGGGGGAAAAAGTTTCAGATCAGCTGCTTCCAAGTCATTCATAATAACTTGAAATTCATCCAGTAGGCAAAGGAGAACTATTAATGTGTTTTAATAACTTGGTCAAGTGATGGGACAAACTATTGTCTTAGAAAGGTGGATAAATCAATAGGACAGAAACAAATTTAAAAGTACAACAAACATTAAACAAAGAATGTGAAGTACAGAAAAGGAGTGAGAATAAAGGCAGGTGCTACTGTAACTTTCCAGGGCAAGAACTATGAAAAGAAAGAGAGAGAGTTGGAGACATTTAAGCATGATATTTATTCATTAAAAATGTATTAAGGGCCTAGAACATGTCTGGCATAGTGCCAAGCCCTAAGGATACAAAGATAAAAGTATCCCTGCTTTTGGATATCTCATAATGTAGAGGAAACAAAGAAAAAGTAAGCAGGGAAATACAAAACAATCTACTAACTCCTACAACATAAAATCTGGAACAAAATCCGTCACTCCAAAATATGCCACACTTTGGCATGAGGATTATTTTGAGCTAAAAGCAATCAAAACCCAGCAAAGTCAAGAAAAGCTCTTCCCCTTCCCCCTAACTGCCTACATTTATATGAAAAGGGGGCCTATAACAGGAAGAGAGTCATTACCAGAGATACTTTTTTACCTAAGAAACTTATCTACACAGGGCAGTCTTGGTTTTCTCTGTGCCTTCCTGTGAATGGCCTTTCGTCTGTTTCTATCTTGAAACCCTTAACCCTTTCCTCAGTTTTGGATATCAAATAAGCTTCAACTACCTGGCTGTCTTTTAGGTCTCACATTTTTACGGAGGTGCTGTACACACAAAATTAAATTTGTGTTGTCTTCTGTTAATCCACCCTTCATCAATTTCATTATCAGACCAGCCAATGAACCTAGAAGGGAAGAAGGGAAATCCACCCCTCCTTCATGGGTACAACCCAGATTTAGGAAGTCAAGATAGTTTTCCAGATAAATAAAGATCTGAAGCTTGAAAAAGATGTAGAAGGTGAGAGGAGATCTATAAGGAGGAGGTTTTTAGGAGGAGTGGTATGTACATGGACAAGAGGGGCATGTTCAATGACCCGCAAATGCTGCCTAACAGAAGTTTGTGTGCCCAGTGTACAGTGAGGAAAAACAAACCAAACATCGCAGTTCATAGTAGATATAGGTTTATGCAGGGCCATGCACGAACGAGTGGCTCACGCTCAAAATAACCCAAACTCCCTGATTGTTTTCAGGGAAGAGTTTTATAGGCAAAATTTGAGGTGAGGGCTGCAGGATGTGTGACTCTCTTGGGACTGGATGGTGGTAAGGTTAACAGGGTGGTATTCCAGGAATCTCGTGCTCAACCGGAAGTCACCATCCTCCAGCTAGGTGAGGGCCTCAGTCCCTGCAGAAGAACTCAAAAATATATTGTTATGTTTATTCCTTGAGGAGGAACCAGGACCCAGCTTTATCACGCATTACAGTTTCTTGACTGCCCTTCCTTTGTTTCTGCATCCCCTCCCTCCTCTTATTAGTAACTGAATCTGCCCTACAGATTCAGGGAGGGTCTGGGAGGCTGAAGCCTTTTTCCTACAAACAAGAGGTACATGAAAAGGCTTTTGTACCCAGGAGGGCCCCAAAGGATCCTGCTCAATTTCACAAATAGATGCCAGAACTAAGGAATAAAAAGCAAAGGAAGTTCTCTGGGCTTTACCTTGCCAATAAAGAGTAATCATTACAAGGTTTTAAACCTAGAAGAAACAAGACCAGACTTTCAGTTCAGAAAAATTATAATAGTCCAAATGTAACTAACGTGCATATTTGAGTGTCCCCATGCATGGGAACTAGTTTGGTAATTCACATGCTTTACCTTATATTAACAATACAAAAGCTAATGGTGACAGGAACCAAAGAGCTACAGTTGATTTAAGAGTACTCTCAATTCAACACACACACCGTGACGTTGAATAAGTATGTGAAGTTTCTATTCCCCTACTCTTCATAGGAGGAAATATTACTACTCCTTCAAAGAGGTCATGACAATGAAGGATAGAATACTTAATCACTAGATAGTTCTATTTGAAATGAGCTCTCTCAACCTGCATTCAAACTAAAAATCTATGGTTGGAAAATAAAGAACAAATCTGTTTCTTTTCTGAAAGGGCATTGATTCAAATTCCTATATACTTCTATAATGCATATATTGGGAAAATGAATATGATTTGGTAAAATAAAAAGAACAAGGAACTAAAAAGAAGACCTGAGTAACAGTCTTTTCATGGCCAATTAAGATTTCTATGCTTCAGTTTATGCATTTGTAAAATTAAAGGAATGGTACTAAATGTTGTCTACAGCTGAAAATATTCAGGAACCTAAGTGACATTTTCACTACTGCTATAAGAGAAAGGCACAAATTAAGCATTTTAAGTAATACCTCATGAATATTTTATATATGGGAATTGGATTCATTTTAAGCTGATAAAACACAATTTTTACCACCAAAAATTTTGCACACAAAATGGCCACAAGCAGGGGGCCTTAAAACCATAATATACTAAGGGGGGAAGAAAAGGTTTTAAATAAAATTCCTACAGATTCACACTAAATAATATGCTAAATTATTCCTGGAATCATTCAGTTAACTAGAAAAAAAAAAAAAAAAAGGCACAACCTAAAAGTTGAGATTATGTTTAATTCGGGGACATTACTGAGTATGACAGCCCAGGAGACAGCCTTTCTAAAGATTGCTCTGAAGAATAGTTTCAAAAAATGTAAGGGAAGAGTCTGAATAGGAGTTTTGCTGGGGGGAAGTCAAAAAGATTACTGCTAATCACAAAAAGAGACTCTCAAATTTATAGTTTTAGTGCTTTTCTTTGTATAGGAAGATGCAGGAGTCTGGGCTCATTTCCTTTTTTTCCTCTGATATGCATCATAACTATCTAGGGCCAGTATTCTATGTTTCTCCATCCTGAACTCCCCTCACGGCGCACCATCAAGGGCAGCTGCAGTGGCTGATGGCTACTTTACCAGAAAGGCAGGCAACCTTCTGTCCACAATTCCCAATCTGTATAATGGCTTTGCTTACTCCGCCTTACAAATGTGTAAATTCAAAGGATAATGATTAACAACAGTGATCATTCTGTCACAAAGTCAATGAGATGATCCCCAGAATCCTACAGTCTTACTGATAAATTTTGTATTTCCATTATTAACAAATCATTCCAGACAGAACAAAGAAGATAGTTAACAGACCTATACTTTCAAGGAAACAAATAAGAAAGAGGAAAAAGTTAACAAATACAGCTAAAAATAATCAGGAAGCCTTGAAGAGAGGCTGAAAATTATCCACTTTTGAGAAACATTGTCATGTTATATACTACTATAATCTTTAAGGAATTGCAGCATTATTACTATTTTCCAAATCTCACGTATTAATAAAAAAGGCTTTAAAGAGAAATGAAAAGCATAAATATATAGAAGTATTACAGAGATTAAGACAGAACTTCCTTTAAAGGTGCAAAGCAAATTGAATTTTTGTGGTTTAGTGATTACAAAATGATTCAAACATATCTAAATTAGAATACTTTGAATTATAAAATCACCTACAACATTAAACACTCTTACACATAGTAAGTAAGTACTAGAATGTAACAGTCCATCTTGCTTTTTCCAGAGATTATTCAATTCTATTTATTCTTTCTTCAAGGTGTATTGAACCAACAGCCGCTGCTTTCACCCATGGCTAATCTATACTTCTTTGCAGAGGAGGTAATACTCTTCATTTTATAGTGAAGTTAGAATTCTACCTTTGTCAGGTGACTAAGTAAAATAATTCTAAAACAAGTTACTGAGTAGTCATTTATAACAGCCTGGAATAAAATTCCCCAAACTACTAGGACTTTAAACAAAAACAAACAAATCAAAACAAAGAAACTATAATGATTGTTTCAGGAAGCAGGGGAAATAAGACCAACTTCCCCATTATGATCCCCTCAAAATACACAGTTTCTCTTCTCAAATACAGAGCACTCATCAAAGCAGCACTTTACACTGCATACCATAATTCTCAATGTGTTTCTCAACCTTTCCAAGTTTAGAGACAGTAAATAATTTTGTTTATTTTTAACTTGTTTATTATGTCCTTCTAGGTTGCTGAGGATGAAATCAAAGAGGCTGAAAATTAAGTCATGACAAAAGGGAGCAGTATTTCCCATGAGGCTACATAAGTGTGCACACCCCCTTCCAAGTCTGAGTATAACACAAAACTCTCATGCTTTAAAAAATATTCACTCAATTCCTCATATTTTTACATCTTGGTTACTATCAGGGAATGGGTTTAAATTTTCAATTTTTAAAAATTTTAAATTTCTTCAATGTGCACAGTAATAAGGAAGAAAGATTGAAATAGCTGCTAACTAAAAAAGGGCACTTGCCATCTGCCTCTACAAGGATTGGATCACGTTGGCATTTGTCATCTAACTCTGCTTGGATTAAATCTTGAGCCACTGCAGCCGCTGACCTCCAACACACCCTGAAAGGAGTTCAGGATGGAGATCAGGAATGAGGCATTCTGTGCTCTGGGAAAACTGGCTGAACAGGACATCAGAAAGTTAGATATTTTCAGGAGAAGATTTTATGAGCCAAATTCTTGCATCCCCTCGCATCTAGAAAAGCACTAAAGTCATTAACAGTGACATCTGCTCCTCATGACTAGCAGCAGCCTCTACCTAAATGTGTGCTTGACTGTACGTACCTCCTTCGCTGAAATCATATACAATACTGAGTTTTCTCCCTGCCTCTTTGGAATAGTTTCTCAGGGCTATCTGAAATGTTGTCTCCTGAGCTATGGCCCCCATTTTGCCCAAGATAAAAACTTAACCCACAACTCTCACATTGTGTGATTTTATTTCAGTCAACATAGCTTTAGGAAATCTCGCACTGAGGCAGTCTCTAAGTCTGGCCCTGGCTGCTGAGTTCCCAGGGAAATCTGACATAACCATTTTATTTAAACATTGTGAGCAGTGTATTTTTAGTTCCCAAACCAACAGCTGTTCCTTTTTCCAGTGAACCCCAAATTCTGTTCACTTATTTAGGGAGCCTTGTGCTTTGACCCACAGAATGACTCTTGATTAGAGTAAGCCATTCATGATAGTTCTATTTTCTTTGCCAGTCAGTGGTTTAGGAATGAGTATATGATGCAATGGAAATCAATGATAAATTAAGAAGTCTGCCGGGATAATTCTGGCAAAACTCTTCTTACTCTCAAAAAAATAACACGAAGATTTTCCTAAGAGTCTTTAGACATTACCAACTAACATCTGAGCTCCGGAACTGTAAGACCCATTTGTAACCTTGAGGAGTAACCAGCCTTTACAACTCGGATGGTAAATAGAAAAGCACAAAGGGCCCAGCGCTCCCTGATGATGTTCCTGAAGCACTGAATTAAGCAACCTCTACCTCCAAATTTATTGGGTTAAATAACAAAATTTTCCAAGTATAAAGTCATTTTGCTTTGAGTGTCTGTTACTCACGATCACAGGCATCACAATGTAGGAAATACACAATCTCCTGTCTTTAAAGGGAACCAGTACTGAAAAAGCTTATGTTCTCATCTACCACATACTTTGAAAGAAAAGAATTCTAATTAAAGAAAACCAAAATGGGCATAAAAAATTCTCTCAGAATCCAGATTTAAGAGGGCAGTCACAGAAATCATTCCAAATAAAGTCAATCCAAATGTTGGAGGAAAAAACAGAAAGATTTTGTTCTCTTCTAAGAAACTTAAATTGGTAATATTTAGGGAATAATGAGAAGCATCTAATTGTATCTTAGGCACCTATTTGATTTTCTTAAAGGAGCCTGTTATTAAATTTGATGACATTCATAAAGACAGTTATAAAAACAAGTCTGCTTATTAGCCAACAACCTTGTAGCAAAACCAAGAACAACCAAAACTATTTATTGGGAATAAACCCACATATTGGTAAAATGTACATATAAATATGTGAATTGAAAAACATAGATATTCTGCAAACTATCTTTTAAAATAGTCTTCAGTTATTCACAAATATTTAAAAACCATCTCCCATGTGCCAGGCACTGGGGGTAGAAATATGAATAAAATGTGAACCCTATGATCAAAGTATTTAGTCTGGAAGGAAGATAAACAAAGAATAAATAAATAAAAGTAGTAGGGAGAGTAGTTATTCACATATTAGGCATCCTGGAATTGTCTATATGCATTATTATTACTTAATCCTCACAATAATTCTATATTTATCATTCTCATAATTTAGATGAAGAAACATTTAAGGAATAAGTAACTAACCCAAAGTCACACAACTAGTAAGGGTCAAAACTAATCCTGGTCTATCTGATGGTTTACACCAAACTAATCCCAGAGTACAGGTAGGCTATGCAATAGAGAATGATATCCTGAAGAATTCATAGCTGTGTTAAGCCTTAAGAGATGAGGAGGAGTTAGTCCAGTAGGATAAAGGAAGTTCCATGGTTTTCTTTTAAAATGTTCTGCCTATTTAAAAACACCTACCACAGCCACTGCTGACCCATAGGGTCAAGTCATTCCAAAGTATAGTACGTGTACCACTGATCATACTTGAGACAAGATTTTTTTAACCTCTTATTTTGAAATAATTTCAAACATAACAAAAACTGAAAGAACTATACAAATAACACTTGCATACTCTTCACCTACATTTACTTAATATTAATATCATGCCAGAATTTGACCTCTCTCTCCCTAATTTATATAAATATATATATAACTATTTATTATTCATAGTTATCACTGAACCATGTGAGTACATTGCAGACATCAACATCCTTTACTCCCAAATACTTGACTGTGTTATTTACTAAAAACAAGACTACTGTTTTTCATAACCACAGTACATTTATTAATTCAGAATATTGACAGTGCTACAATACCATTATTTAATGTACAGTCCATATTCAATTCTGCCAACCGCCCCAACGTCCTTTATAATATTTCCTTCTTTCCTCCCAGGATATAATCCAGGATCACGCATTACATTTAGTTTTTATATTTCTTTGGTTTCTCTGCAAATTTCCCAGTCCTTTATCTTTCGTAACAAGTGACTCTTGAGTACCGGCCAGCTTTTTGTAGGAATACTACACATGTGATATTCTTTCCTCAGTGCATCATATCAAGAAACAAATGATGTCAACTTGTATGTGAGACAATTTTAAGTGGCAAACATTTTTCACCTTAATAGTAATATATTCAAATAAATCAATAAATGTGCAAATAAATGTGTAAAATTCAGGATTTCACTGATATAAGATGAGGCTAATCTTTTCCAGTTAATATAAAGAAAAATTTAAATAAACAATTTAGGTACTAACATTGGGAAGTGCTCCTATACACGTGATACACAACACAAAACAAATTCGAAATGACATGGACTTAAGCAGCCATTAATAATTAGAGGAAAAACAAAAACTATTAGGACTCCTAGCAAAGTACATATATAGCAATACAAACTGCTTACTAATAAAAGAAACAACAGTACTATTTCAAGGCATAATATATGCTTTAAAGATAATGATGGTGGTCAGAAGGTACAAATTTACAGTTATAAAATAAATAAGTCCTGGGGATATAATATATAGCATGGTAATTATAGTTAGTAATACTGTATTGTCCAGTTGTCCCTTGGACAACATGGGTCTGAACTGCATTGGTCCACTATGCATTACAATACTATACAATTCAAGGTTGATTGAAATTACAGATAGAGAATTGCAAATACAGAGGAATCATATGTGCAGACTAAATTTTAAGTGGATTTTCCACCATGTGGAGGGTGCATGTCCCTAATCCCCTGCTGTTGTTCAGGGGTCAACTGTATATGTGAAAGTTGCTGAGAGAGTAGATTTTAAAGATCTGTGATTATGTGTGCTGATGGATATTAACTAGACTTATTGTGGTGACCATTTTACAATATAAACATATATCAAATCATTATCTTGTACACCTGAAATTAATACAATGTTATATGTCAAATATATACCACTTTTTAAAAAAGATAATGAAGGATATTGTTATATTAAAATAGTTCAGTTCTATTCTTTCAAACAATTCTGATAGCAAATTCAAAGTCAACAAATATAAAAAAAAATTATCCTTGACGTTCTTTGTATCATCATAATGCATCTCCATGTTTGTGTAAGCAATATTATACTTTAACATAATAAATATGTTTAGAATTAACAAAAGGTTCAAAGATAATTATCCTTCAAAATTGTTTAAAAGCCAACTCATGCATCATCCTAACAACGTCCCTCAATCCTACTTAGAAGAGAGTATAGTTATTTTTTGAATTGAAAGAGCATATATAATTTAGTTCTTTCCTATCTTGATATTATGTTTTAGTCCCTAGCTTTAAAGTTGACATCAGTTTACTCATTTTTCTAAATTCCATCTTGGAAGCCAGTCACATTTCCCTGTCCTCATTTCAGTAGGGAAAACATCCTTGAAGAGCTAATTACACAATTTAATACTTAAATATAAAATCTGGGAAAGAAAAGAGAGAAAGGAGAAAAAGTAGTTTTCCCACAAAGGGAAACTGGTGATAGGACTTGATAATAAAGGACTTTCCTACAAGAACATAAATTTATGGAAACTGTGTATATGAAGCATATTTTCTACATTTCTTTGTTGAATTTTTTGTTGAATTCAATTTAAAAGGAAATGAATCATTCTAGCATGCATAAATGATGTCTTTCTGCGAGACTGAAAAAAAAAAGAAAATTCCCTTAATGACCATTTTCTCATTCAAGACTGAAAAAATTCTTTAAAAAAGATAATTTCAAATATGATAGATGGAAAATCAGTTAAACTTCCAAAAAAAATTCTTTTTTCAAATTTTCTAACAGGTTTCTTCTATATTCTCTGGTCTTACCCAGCACATACTTATAGACCTAGAAATCACAAGTGTCTCTGGCCTTCAGAAACAAAAAAGCATTTAAACTGGGTAGAGGTATAGCTCAGTGGTAGAGTGCATGCTTAGTATGTATGAGGTCCTGGGTTCAATTCTCAGTACCTGCATTAAAAAAAAAATTTAATAAAAAATTAAAAAAAAATTTTTAAGCATTAAAGTAGTAAGAATATTTGAGGAAGATGGTTTCTCTTCGTATATGCTACTAAAATTTAGTATATTCATGTGAGACATTTTTATAAAGGTAACATTTTCACAAGAGAAAACACTTGGAAGTGTTTTTTATAAGAGAAAGTTTAAATCTGTTCTAGATAGACAAAGTTTCAATCACTTTGCTAAATGCTTGAAAAAATTAAGTTGCAATCTTAATGAAGTTCTACAGAGGGAGCTAGCATCACAAGAAATAAATTTATAACACACAGAGCTTCAAGAAAAGACCTAGTCTGTTGGAAATGTTGGATTTCTATTCATCAACATTAAGCTCAGATTATCCTCTAAGGTTTTATACCTGAGCCATCAGCCAACCAAAAAACCCACAGTATTACCTACAAACTATGGCATTTTTCTAGTCATATTAAAACTAATGAAATAAAACATCTATCACAAAGTTTGTGGGTGAGAAGGGATGAATTGGGAGTTCGAGATTTGCAGAACTAACTACCATATATAAAATAGATAAACAAGTTTACACTGTACAGCACAGGGAACTATATTTAATATCTCATAGTAGCCTACAATGAAAAATAATAAATGAATATATATGTATGACTGAAATACTATGCTATACACCAGAAATTGACGACATTGTAAACTGATTATACGTCAACTGAAAAAAAAAAAATCAAAAGAAAAAAAACCCAAAATAAGTCTGTGAAGTAAATGTTTGTTTTAAATAAATCATTCTTCTAAAAAATTTGTTTTAATATTCTTTTTCCTAAGTCACTAAATTTAGCTAAAGTAAAAAGCAATACAAAAGATCTGAAATAAAATTGCAGTCTTTTCTACTATAAAACAGGCTATGGAATCTCTCCAAGCCTCAGTTCCCTGTAAAATGGGAATAATTATATCTACCTCAGAGGCTTACTATGAGGATTAAATTAGAGCATAAAAGTAATTAAAATTTTTTAAATCCTCTTTAACACATAAGTGTTATTTCAACACTTCCAAAAAGAAACCATTAATTAGTTAGTAGAGAAAATGTTTTCAAGAATTAGAATAGCTGCTAATATTAAGCCATAAAAGTTCCCCCAAACTCCTAAATTTATATAGTTCCCAAAAAATCTGACTCAATATTTACGGGAATATAGACCATGTTGGCACACCCCTGAAATTATTTTTCAGATAGATATTTGTCATAGCTTCACTTTCAAAATATTCTTGTCTGTTGTAGACCAAGATGAAAAAAGAATTCAACATATTAGCAGTTTCTACTCTCTCTATCCCACGTTGACCCTAAAAAATATTCACGTCATAGATATTACATAGTACAATACTGTCAAGTAAATTATTTATAGCAAAAGATCAATGCAGTACACTTGGACTGAAAAGCCCTAGTTAAAGCTTCAGGAAACAGCTTACCCTTCCCCCTGAAAATAGAGGTAGAAAGCAAAAAAGGCCATTATCATTTTCTTCTGAACAATTTTATGCCAGAAACTCAAAAAACTACATTCAAAGGGATTATGGAAATAGACCAAAAAAGAAGCACCTAGTTAAAGAAATCATTTACTTAATGGATAGTAATAAAATAGCAAAGCATTAATCTAACCCCACAATGATATATGACAGACAGCTCCTCTAAGAGCAAGAGGGTTTTCATGAGCATCATCATACTCACAAAAACCTACATCACAATTGACCTTTACGGTTCTTTGTAGTTCAAAACTTTTCCATATATATAATTTCATCTAATCCTCATTAAATCTAACAAGATAAAGTGAAATTATCACTATTTTACAGTAAGGATGTTAAATGCAGGAGATTAAGTGATTAATCCAAGTGTAGTAGTTTTATACTGTGTCAACTAAAACTACATTTCCCAGAATTTCCTTCCCTATGTGATTTCAGGTTAGTATTAGCAACAAGAGAAATCTGTATACAATTTGTGAGATGCACATGAAGCAGCAGCCATTTCACTATAAAGGGTAGTTACTGGTAAGCAGCAGTGAAAAACAGACAGAAAGGTACAGGGCGGAGTTCCAATTTGTCCTACTTTATCCCCACTCCACCTCCAGCTCATCTTTCAAACCAAGTCCAAGCCCATCACCAAATGCTCTATTGAAAACTGCAAGAGCCAACAACCCACCAGCTCCCTTCCCAGTTCATTTCAGCAGCTAGACATGCTTAGCTGCTTCTTGAAAGCTCCAATTCATTAACCTACACAAGGACTGGTTAGTGACATTTCTCTAATCCTTTTGGACCTTTACTTCCCTAGTTTTCCCGACAATGAATAAGGTTCTTATTTCTTAATACTCATACTGGAATTGAATCTTAACTGATACACCAAGGTTACAGTCTATGGCAAAACTCATACATAAACTAAGTTTCTTCTAATGCTAAGTCCAGGGCACCATAAATGTCTTCAAAAGCAGCAGGTGGCAATTTAGGATAAATCCTTTAAGGCTTGAAAGATTTTACCACTAATAACATACAATTTTCATTCATCTATCATTCATGCATGAATATAAGACCAAGCTTAATACTAAAATTATCTGTTGTAATGAGTTCTTCTCATTTATGACAGGGTTAATAATTTTCTCTTAAACAATAAACATTTACACAAATCTTTCAGAAGTTTCACAATCCAGATATAACAACAGGTAAGAAGAAACTATGAAATTCTAGAATTTTAAAGTGAGAGCACAGTTCACCCAAAAGGGTGAAATCTGGTCACAGATTAGTTGAGAACCATCTGTGCTTGACTGAAAAGAATTCAATCAATCCTAGCTTGGGATTCTTACAGAAGTCATCTGATGGTATTAGTTTTAAAAAAGGAGCATAGAATTTGAACACACATTTAGTATTTATTCCTGGAGGCACAGCTTCCTGAGCACAAATGGTGAATGTTATTATACAGAGTTTTTTAAAGATCAATTTAAAAAGCAACATAGTAAACAGTTACTTTATAAAGATCATGATTATCCATAAAAAAATCAATTAAAAAATGTTCCCTATGTAAGAGGCATTTGTAGTTTAGGATAAAATGTCTAAAGAAAGGATTAGACATGGATTAAAACAATTTAAAAAATCAAAGAAGACTGTTGTCCTGGAGAAAGGAATCCTAGTGAACAAAGATGAGGAAAATTCTCAATGTTCAAACAAATGAGAAGTATAAAATAAAAAAATATTTAATTTATTTCACATAATATGTGGTTGTAAAAGGTATGACATTAACTAAACTAAATAATAAGTATAAATTTGACTTATTTCAGAAGCATCTCAAAAAGCTTTTAGAATCAAGTTGGCTGAATTTGTATTATAACCTCTCCTTGGAAGAATGAGAAGTGCCTTGCATTTGAAATTTAGGTATACACAGTATTTATTTGATTGACTCTCCTCAACTCATGCGAAGAGTCTGAGGTAGTTTCTAAAACCATAATACTGTGAAATTAACCAGCTATTGAGTCTGGATAGCTAATGATTTCATTATAATCAGTTACTGAATCTTGCAATGGGTATCAAGCCCTTTTATTTAAAAAAAAATTATTGTATACTTAGGGAGCTGCTTGGTGTGATAGAAAAAGCACTTAAATGGGAAGCAGGAGACTTGGATTCTGGTTCAGCACTGTCATTAAATATCAGTGTAACTCACAGCAAGTCAGTTTGTTATGTGGATCTCATTCAATTCATTATAAATCATGGATAATTAGTTCCAGGGTTCATTTCTAGAATCTAACTTCTATAATTTAAAATATGTAAAAGAAAGTGGGACCTGAGAAAGGGACAATAAAAATGTTCATGATATTTAAAATACTGCAGCTTATTTGTGAATACTGAAAAAATAGTATCCATTAACCTTATTGATGGTCCTAGATAGTCTTTATTTCAGTTTTGACTTTTCACTTGCCAGGGTTTTTTTTCTCTAAGGCATTAAGCAAATACATTTGCCATGAACAAAAAATATCAGCTTTACAGGCAATCAGTTCTTATATTACTCTTACAAAACAGTATTGATCATTTTCAAAGAATTACTAAACCACAACAACAGTAATGAATTTAAAAGCATATCAGATGTTACTCATTGTCTCTAAGGGCTCTGAACATGTTTTTAAACATGCCACTTAAATACTTAAAAATCTCCCCTGCTGGTTTAAAAATTGGGAATTATTCTTTAAGAGATTATAATATTTTACACCAAACCAAAGATTAAGGTTTAACAGTGTCCTTTCCAATACTCTTGCTTCATACCTCTTACATAATTCATATTCTCCTATTTCATCATAATACTAAACAGATAAAAACTTCAGTATAATTATTACAAGATAAAACTTTTAACTTCAAGGCATAATTGACAAAATAATTCAATTTTTGACATAAGAAACAGTCATTAAGGAGAATTCATTCAATAATAAAAGGGAAAATATGCTTTAGAACAGCAAACACTACTTGTAAAATTTCAGCCTTTATCTTGGCAGCTATCTTGAAAAGCCAAGTAAATAAAAGAGAATCTCTTTTTTTAAAAATAGCTTTCCCCATGCTTTCTATAGCACAGCAAACTGAAAAAAATTCTCATCTATGAAGTTACTTCTATCTATGTTAAGTGGCATGGATACTTTTAAATGTACTTATATTTGCCTTTGGAATTTGTCTCTTACTCCACCCAGCTTTTTTTCCTTATCTGAATCTTTATGATCTAATCTTAGTGTTCTATTCAGTGTGACACAAAATTTAGATATTCATAAATGAAAACAAAAGGGTTCTATCTTCTATAGCTTGCAGATATGTCTAACAATAAGAAACCCTATTACAAAATCTCCAGTTATGAAACTGTTTTGAAATATGAAATAATATTAAACAGAAGAGTAAGACTCATTTATAAAGTCAGTATCCTTCCTTTCAATAGTGCCTGGCATAATGACTGGTAAGCAGCTGAAAAAAAATTATTCAATGAAATAGTGATATTTTTCTAATTTATTTTAAATTATTCCACTTAAAAAAACAAAAACTCTGATTGAGAAAAATCTATAGACTAATAAAACCAGTTCATTACTGGACCACATAGAGAGTAAAGTATCAATTCCGAAGTTTTGGGTTAATCAGATACAATTTTAATTTATTCACCTTCCCTAGTTAAAATCACCCCCCAGAATCTTCAGTACATTCTCAACTAATCCATGACCAGAGTTCAGAAAACAGGAACTTGAGAAAAACGATTATGCTTAAAAAAGCAAGTGTCATTTTCATTGCTGATCAATCTTCCCTGTTTTCTTGCATGTCAGTCTTCCCCAGATAGGGAAATAACAAGAATATCCGTGAAACCTTAGTGATTAAGTGTATATGGAATCTGAATCACAATTAGGCAACGAAGAATATTTTAAATATAAGTATAGCTAATACTGTAGCACAGGGAACTATATTCAATTTCTTGTAATATATGGAAAAGAATCTGAAAAATATATATATGTATGTATACATATAACTGAATCGCTTTGCTGTACACATGAAACAACACTGTAAATCAACTACATTTCAATAAAATTAAAAAAAAACAAAAAACAAAAAAAGTTAATATTTACCACATAAAGTAACATCAAAATAATTAAAGTTAAGATTGTACTCTCCTGGGGGAGGGTACAGTTCAATGGTAGAGTGTGTAGAGGGTGTGCTTAGCATGCACAAGGTCCTGAGTTCAATCCCCAATATCTCCATTAAAAATAAATAAATAAATAAATAAATAAATCCTAATTCCCTCCCCCCCAAAAGAACAAACCAAAAAATAAATAAATATAATAAAATAAATAAAAAAGACTGTACTCTCCAATACATATACAAAGAATTGAGGTACCTTTTTTTTTTTTTGCTTTTTTTTTTAAGTGTGTTTTATACCACCATTCAGAAAAATGACAAAAATTCAAAATATGTTAATCCCTAAGTATCTTAGCAGGATTGGGAGTAAAACCTAAATCTTTATATACAGCTTAGATATGTGTTTTCTGAGTTATATATGGAGGACTTGTACCAAAATTATGTCATTTTTTGAACGCCATAGCAGGCATGAAGTACTAAAGATACAAGAACAAATGAGATATCTTTCCTTGAGTGTGTAGCAGTCAGGAGAAGAATATAAATTAATTACTATGAACAAAAATCATAAAACTTTTAAGTTATATTTTTCTATGCATTAAGTATCATTTGTGGGAATGCAAGGTCATTCAATTATTCAAGTATTTGCTAAGTCTCTGTTATATAAAAGACAATCTTTTTTTTTTTTGGTAGCTTTCAATGGAGTAGGAAAGATACAACATCAATAACTTCATTCAAAACTTTCTACTTTATATTATGCTTTTACGTTTCTTGAGGTACATTTTAAAAAACCCGGCTAATGTGATGATGCCAACGCATTTTTACAGTATCATGATGAATCAAGATTATCTTCAGCAGATTAGAATTAAGAAGTAATAATAATGTTTTATGAGATTAAAGCATGGTATTATTAATTGGATAATTACTGTTGTTTATATCTACACCTCATATGATATTTTTAAAAGCTTCATCTTGAGCACAAAGAGATCTTGTCTATTTAAAGTGTAAAGACACAAATGAGATTATTTATGAGCAGCTTTCATGAAGGGCTGGTGAATTTGTTTTAATTAATATCCTGCTTTGATGGTGGAACATTCAATTGAGAGTGTTCTTTAGTGTATAGGTTAAAAACTACAAGGCAGAGAGTCAGCAGCCAAAAGAATTAAGATAATCAATGCCAAATCAATCAAGCATATACTCACAATTATAAGATCCTTATTACATAAGCACTAGTTATTACGAAAGAATTCGTAGCTCACAGCAAAAAAAAAAAAAAAACTGTGACAATGAATAAACGTATGTTCATGTATAACCGAAAAATTGTGCTCTACACTTGGAATTTGACACACAATGTAAAATGACTATAACTCAATAAAAAAAAGTTTAAAAAAAAGAAAGAATTCATGTTATACCAGAAAAAAAAATTAAATTGTGTCCTCTCAACCTTTAGATCATTATGTTTGCTAACTTAGTTTACCAATTATGATTATAAAGTTGAAAAAGTTCATCTTGTAATAGATAAGCATACTAAATTACCAATTTAAATTTAGGGAATTTAGAATTTCTTTCATTGCATTCTTTTTTCTGGTTATAGAATAACACAATCCATTAAAGACTTTAAATACACACAAAAGTACAAAGAAGGAAAAAAATTTCACCTATAACCCCATCATCCACAAAACTACTATTCTACTACAATTCTCTTCTAGAATATGTACAAGGAAGCTTTTCAACTACCTAAATGTCACAATATTAAATATCTTCCTAAAAACATTTTAATAATTGCATAATAGTCCTCAGAGTTAATTTACTTAATTGCACTGGAAAAAGAGAATGGGTCATTTAAGATTAATCCAGTGGTAGGGCACTTGATTTTAAAATGGTTGACGAAATTTATGTTTTCTATAAAATGAGTACACATTAAGTATTAAGATGTAAGTCATACAGCTCCTAGTAAGATTCTGGACTCCTTTCCAACATATTTTTTAATTGAAATAAAGTAAGCAAAACAAAAGGTAACCTAGAAAAGATGTAAATTGTTAATGTAAGTAATGACAAAAGAAAAAGTCTCACCTGAAAATCTACTCCAATCAATAAAATTTACTTTTCCTGTCATAATGCCATACAACTTTTTTCCAGAGCACTTCCATTAGATTAAAAATTTGAGCTATTAACCTACCATCATACTACATACCTTAAAGAGTTTCTCTAATAATCATGACAGATTTGAGCTAAGTATCTACCTTTCTTTTCCAGTCTCTGGCATGGCCTATGACATTCATTTTAACCACAGTTAGCAAAGATTAAGGACATCATTCATTTTCCTACACAGTTGAATATGTCTATGTGGCATAAAAATAATAACTGCAATACACTTTTAGTGATGAATGTTAGTTAACTTATAAAAGAATTACTATGTAATATATTCAAAAGGAATAGAAATCTGTAAGAAGAGTAATTTAAAAAGTATGCAACAATCAAATTCAGAGGATGTTCCAAGTGGCCTAAAAAAAAAAAGAAAGAAAATTCTGGAAATTTACACTCAGCCAGAATGTTTTACACCTGATACTGTTAACAAGATAGGATCGCCCCACCAAAGGTCTGTTATGGTATATCCAGAAGAGCTATTAGGCACTGTGAGAAGAAAAGATCATCTATTCAAACTTAATACACTTTATGTGAAAATATAATTTGAAACCCTCAAATTTTAGTTTCTAAATTCATAGTCATAAAGCAAGGCTGGTATTAAAATTCATTTAGCCAAACAACATGCAAAACTTTCTCACTAAAAAATACAAAGCACTGCTGAGAAAAATTAAAGAAGGACTAAGTATTGTTAAGGTGTCAGTTCTCTCCCAGATAGATTCAACATCTCCATGATAATCCCAAAAGATTTTTCCTGAGGAAATTGATAAACTGATTCTAAAATATAGGCCAATATAAAGGATCTAGTACATCCAAAGCCATCTCGTAAATGAAGAACAAAGTTGGAGGATTTATAGTAACTGACTTCAATACTTACTATACTGTATTACTGGCATAAAGAGTGACAAGTAAATCAATGGAACAGAATAAACCCGTATTTCTACAGTTATCTGATTTTCAACAAAGGCACCAAAACAGTTCAATCAACAAGTGAAGTCTATTCAGTAAATGGACCTAAAATAACTAGATATCCATATAGGTAAAGAAAAACTGAACCTCAGCGTCTACCTCACACCAAATACAAATACTAATGCATAATAGATCACAGACCTAAACAAAAAAGCTCAAACCATTCACACAGTTTTTAAAGAAAAAAAAAAAATAAGAGTACTGTCATAAACTGAGGATAGGTAAGGGTTTTCTAGACAATCACAGAAAGCAATAAACATACAGGCAAAATTTGATAAATGAGACTCTATAAAAAATTAAAACTTGCTTATCAAAAGATACCAGTAAGAAAAAAGGTAAGACTGGGACTGGAGGAAAAAAAAATTTTTTTAACATACATCTGATAGACTGGTATCCAGAATATATAAGGAATTTCACAACTCATCAATAAAAAGACAAAACAACCCAATTTCTTTCATCAGCAAAAGATCTAAACACTCTTCAAAGAAAATATACATGGCCAATGAACAAATGACAAAGTGCTCAATATCATTAGTCATCATGGAAATATAAAATTAAACCACAATGAGATACCACTACTCATCTACCAGAACAGCAAAAATTAGAAAAACCAACAAATGCCAAAAGATGGTGAGGATGTAGAGCAACTAGAATTCTCATATATTGCTGGTAGGAATGTAAAATGACACTACTAGAAGCAAATCTAGTAGCTCCTTATAGAACTGAATATACTGTTCCCCTTTTGACTCAGCCAAATCAACTCCTGAGTAATTATCCATGAGAAATAAAAACATGTTCACAAAAAGACTTGTACAAAAATATTAATAGCAACTTTATTCATAGTAGCCAAAAACTAAAGGAAACAGCCTAGATGCCCACCACCAATAAGAGAACAGATAAACAATTAATGTTAATCCACAGTAATAAGAAATTATCTGATATGTGCAGTAACATGAACGAATATAAAAAATATTATACTGAGTGAAAGAAGTATTATATAAAACAGAACATACATATGATTCCATTAATAAGAAATTCCAGAACAGGAAAATTTTAACCTATAGTAGAAAAAAATCCTGTAATAATGGTTACCTCTGGGAGGGCAGGAGCAGAGTGACTACAAAAAGGCATAAAGGAATTTCCTAGAGTGACAGTAATGTTCTATATCTTGACAGAGGACTGAGTTACAAACATTTATGCATTCATCAAGACTCAGCAAATATGCACTTAAGATATGTGCATTTCACTGTATGAAAACTTTATATGTAAAGATAAAAAACTCTTAAAATACTGAACTCTAGTTGGTGGTATGCATGTTGAAATATTTATGGGGAAACACTGATGTCTGCAGTTTACTTTTAAATGCATTCAAAAACCAAATGAAGTGATGGACAGACAAAAGAATGAACAGACAGGTGATAAAGTATAGTAAAATGTTAATGATAAAATCTAGGTTATGAATATATGGATTATGGATTATGAATATATGGATCCTATTTAAAATTTTTCATAATAAAATGTAAGAAAAAAAATCAGTCTACCCATGAAGGGTGAACTATATCACAGACAGCTAAAGAAACTGTAAATGAATTAACACATTAATATGAGTTACATATTAAATAAAATGAAAATATTCATATTATTGCAGTTTTTCAGTATTTTTAATATTGGTCACAGTTTAGAAGGCCCAAAGGAAACTCTAGGTTGACTAATTACCTAATTCCCAAACCAAAAAAAGTTGTTACCAGGCTTATAAGTAATAAGCAATCAACCAATGGTCCAGTGACAATCACCTACCCTCACTGACCATACTTGGCAATAAAGAAGAAACTGTATAAATTATCTGGACAATATATTTGAGAACCCATTACGGAGAGTATAATCCAATGAAGACAGAACAAATATAAAAATACTGATGAAAGGCCAGCATAACAATGGGATGTAAGAACTGTAAGAACTCTTAAAGAAATCCTTCCTCTGCACATCAAGCCTACCATTTTATGATTAACACTTATTACAATCTCTTCAATAAGAGAGAAGAAAGAAAATATAATTTGGAAAATATTCAGGACAGAGTTTTTAAAAAGCAGCTTAAAAAGTACTTGGAAAAATCATTACTTAATCTTAAAAATAAAATAACAGTCTTGAAGCACTATATCTACAAAAAAAAAGTTATTCTCCATACACAACTGAGGATTATATTAAACTAAACCATGAGAGCATTGAATCAGAAGTTAAAATATTGTTAACATAAGGGAATGTCAAACATTAGGGAAACTTCCAAGGAAGTTTGTAAAATTCACCAATGTATTTATAAACAGGATAGAACCTTAATTATTATCAAGAACAAGGGTGGTCCAATGTGAAGGTATAGTCAGCCTCAAATTCCTAATTCTTAATTCTAGAATATTATCTGACATTAGGTATTTGCATAATAATTAAGGTTATCAGAACTTTCTTATTGCTCTGTGATAGAAAAAACCTAGACTATTAGAAAATAAAAGCATATATATTTTGTGGGGGGCTTCCCTCTTTGGACAATCTTATGATACTTGCAAAGCAAGAAGATGAATTTTTGCAAGTCCCAAATCTATAATTTTTAACCAAAAACCTCATAGTTCCTGTGAGGTAGTAATATTTTTAGATACTACCATAGGGCAGAAAATTAGCAACAGAGATGTCCCAGAATCCTGTGTACAGTTACTTTTATCTGAATAATAGAACCCTAAGAACATTAAATTTTTAAAAAGAAACAAAATTTCACTCACATTTAAAACTTTATATTTAAAGTGTTTTACCTTGTGCTAAACATAGTTAGGCATTTACTTTTTCATAAGGCAACAAAAGAAAGAAAATTATATTTCTCCATCTTAAGCATAAGGTGAAAGTCCACTGAGCAAGAACCAAAATTAACAATGACAATTTAACACTTTATCTAGGGAAAGAAAATGAAATGACAAATTTCCCAAAATACCCTTAGTCTACATGATGGAATACAATACTACACATTTTAATGTGCACACAGGAACAATTATTTCCCATGTTAACCTTATGTAGTATAAATTATCCTAATCCTATTAGGATTAAGATCATAGTATTTATTACATCTTTACATTTTATACTTTTTGAAATTTTTTAAATTATACATATCAACGCCATAGACAGAGTAAATTATGTACAATCTAGGGTTCAATGCACTCACAGTTCCTTGTGTTTGTCTTCAGCCAAGATTTGGTCATTTGGTTTAAGAGAATACCTATAACACAGAAACAGAAATATGCTGGTCATATAAACATGTAAGTATGTTTGCCTCATAGACATCTGATTGTGGTATCAATATACAGTCAGTTTACCCCTATCAAATAAGCATTATTACATGGTTAACAGGTCTGTCTTAATTGATAAAATATTAAAAAATGCTCAACTTCTCTGATGCTCTATTAGTCACTTCTATAGACACCATCTCAAGAGCTGAAGCTGGATCAACTTGACCATGCTTTGAAAACATTAGGTATCTTCAATATTCTTCTGTAGTGAAATCATCTGTAATGTTCTAATCATCCAGCAGTTCAAAACTGAAGAAACTACTACAATGTTAATAATTTAAGAATTCACAAAACAATATGCAGTTATTCATTTGTTAAATACATAGTAAACTTACTAGGTAGTGTGACTACAGGAGGAAAAATATATTCTGGAGTTCTCGACTAAATCATTGACTAGCTTAATGATCATAGGCAATTATTTCACCTCTTTAAGTCTAACTTTCCCTGGCTATAAAATAGAAGCTACCATAACTATCAGAACAAAGATCTTCCAATAACATATATTTATACTGCTGAAGATAAAACAGACTTTCTGAGGAGTACAGAGAAATAGATAAACAACAAAAGACAGGGCTTCAGCTTCCACTTGCATTTATCCCTTTTCTAAAACTAATCTGTCGGACAATGGATCAGAGAGGTCCAAGGGTCCAAGCGGAGAAGTCATCTAAATTCTCTTTTCTTGGGGGGAGAGTATAGCTCAGTGGTACAGTGCATGCTTGGCATGCACAAGGTTCTGAGTTCAATCCCCAGTACCTTTACTAAAATAAATAAACCTAATTACTCCCTCCCCCCAAAATTTAATATATTAATAAATTCTCTTTTCTTGACTCCCCTTCTACAAATGCCTTTACTCACTTTATAAAAAGAGTGGCAAACCTCTCACTCATCCTGAATGGAACTGTACTGCATTACCTGGGTATAAAAACCTCTGAAGTATTAAACAAGGAATGATTCATATTATTTTGTCTGAAAACCCTTCCTTACTTAAAGTATGACAAATTGACTATAGGGTTTCCTGTTTTATACATTGTTACTATAAAGAATGACGCTAGAAATTAAAAAGGAGGAATTGTGATATGACATTCCAGTTTCAGATATATTATGGAATGGGGCAGAAGCTGGTCACAATTTTCACTTAAAAAGTTTATCATTTCCATCCCACGTTCATCGTTAAAGAAGATGTTGCTTTTCAGGGAGAACCTGCTGAAGCAAAGCTAAGCGAGTTTCTAAAAATGAACAAGAAAGACAGTGTCAATTTATTTCTTCCAAGCAACATACTTAAACAAGGCTCCCTGCCTTCCATTTATCTACCAAGGAGAAGATGATTGTCACAGGAATACAATGAAATTATTTATTTGAATTGAAAAATAAAGCCAGACTTTTTCTATCAGAAATTAAAACTGATTGGTTTGACAATGAAAAGCAGTTTTGCCAACAAGATTCCAAGGCAGACAATGGCTTTAAACTGAACAAATGGCTTTCGCTAAAACATGTTTAAAGGACTTGATAAAAATATTTTATCAAAAGAACACATTTTTGACATAGGTATATCGAAATAAACAATATTTAACTTCTCTCAGCACCTCCTAAAATGCTGAAGTAAAAGCATGCCTATTAAGTAAAACACTAACAGATATAATTACTAGTTATTTAAGAAGACTTAATAAAGCTTTTTTGGTATACTTCCCAGAATTGCAAGTCTCTAATGACTCTAATAACTGGCAAGTCAAGTGGTTTCTATTATTTGCTTCCAACAAAACTCAAGGACCTAATCAAATTATCAGCTGGCAGATAAATAAAAATAATTTTTGATGATAAATCATTTGATGCTAGAAGAGTTCAAATAATTGAGTGACAACTGCTGAAACAAAACTCTGTCTGTTATCAATTAATTATGTGAACAGATCTCTCAGCACTTATACCACTAAAAGAAAGAGGCAATAAAATTGATGTTGAACATGGTCTTATTGCAGCACTGAGTATTATTTATGCACAAAGGTTGAATTAATTGAAAAAAATTAAAGATCAGCTCCACCCATCTCATTAAAAGATGCAAGTCCAATAACTTAATTTTCTTGTGTATAATAATCATTTAACAACATTTTAACATATTTATGCTGTTTTACTAACTATATACTAATCACAATTTAATGACTAGGAGATTTTTTTTTAAAAACTTGACTTCACACATATATTAGTTGTAGAGACATATGAAAGGGTGATCAACATGCATGAAAGGTTTTAATGCATAAAAATACATTGCCTTCATAATGTATGCATAATATATTACATGCAAAACATAATTCATGCATAAAAAATCATCACACAAGGATAAAATCTGGTGGGGAAAAGTGTAATAGATACATAAATTTAAACAGAGAAAGGAATATAAAAATTTTAAATGTTAAAAAAAAGCTTATTTGTGTCTTTTTATAAATGAATAATGGTAAGTATCAAACCACTATGGTATTTAGTCCACTAAAATTGTGATTTATCAGTTTTATTTAACATTATAATATAAAAATCACAAATATTAACAAGTGAAATACTTTTTATCAAAACTTTTTTATGGAAGTTATAAAGTTTGAAATCAGTGGATTCGACATCTGTGTCTTAGCAAAGTGCTTGGTACATATAAAATAGGAACTCAATCAATGCTACTTTCCCTCTTTCTCTAGCTGGCTAGTGATAGAGAAATAAAAAACGTTTCTTGCCCTTAAGGACCTCACAATTCAGAAGACAAATCAGAATAAAGGTAACTGCTCATAATGTGGTATTACAATAACGTTAGGTACAATGTATAATGTTCATACAAAGAGGGAATAATAAACGGGGCTATTTCTCACTGAATCATTTAATGTCAATGTTTATTTAAATGTGGGGCTATAATTACAGGCAGTTCTCATTTTCATTTGTATGTCCTGTTCTGCCAACCTAAATGCTGTTGGTAGAACAAAAGATACACAGCCTTTTGAATCTTTCTATTACATTTAACTTATTATCTGAATATTTGACACTTTAAATTAATAAACTTCAAAGAGAAAATTCAACTTAGTGAAAGTAGAGAGCCACATATACTTCAACTTTCTACTATGTCTTTTCCAGAATGATACCAAAGCAGAGCCTATTTTTCAGTTGGGTTTTGTTTCCTAAAGACATGATTTTAAAATGTTCTGGTTTTATATCCATTTCTTAGATTCAAACATGAACATAGTCTCTTAAAATGCCAGAGACAGCAAAAGGTATTCCAGCCTTTTTTCTACCTGAATTTACCAGAGGGAAGAGACATACACTCCAGTCAGCAGAAGATGAGGAAGCAGGAGAGAGAGCAGGGAAGGGAACCTCTTTATTCCTGCCACAAGCCCCTACAAAGAGAGCCTCTGAGCCAGTGAAAGAACATTAGATTGAAAGTCTAAGACCTGATTCTGCCATTAAGTAGACAAGCCATTTAATTTCTCTGAAGAGGACAAAACTACCTATGTGACAGTTTTGCTATGTGGATTAAAAATGATAATACATGCAAAAGGCCCAGCACATTATTTAACACGTAATAAATACCCCTCCCCTCTTTATTAGAGGTGCCTGCACCTCTATAAAATGAATAATTCAATAAGCTCATAAGTGAAAGTGGGGAGGATATTAAAGTGTTTCACATATTTTGAAACAACTGCATGACTACAGATTTCCATTAAGGAAATATCAGAGAGCTCTGTACAAGGATGTCAACTAGAGCATTATTTATGAAAAAGTAAAACTGCAAACAATTATGCCATCCAAAAAGGAGCCAACTGCATCAATAAAGTATAGTTCAACCACAGGGAAATGGTACAATATTAAGTTTAAAAAAAAAAGAAGATTGTAAATACTCCCAAAAAGAGGTGGAAACATGTATGTCAAAATATTATATATTCTTCATGCTCTTTCAAAATGTAAATAATATTTTTTTGAAATTAGAAAAAAATATTTTAAAAAATACATATAACACTTTAGAATGTGGTTATGATACTCATCTGGATGTAGCTTTCACTTAAACTTCTCAACAAATGAATCTGTAAACCTCCAAAGATTAGTTCAAAACTTATCTTGTATTTTAAAAATTTAAATAAATTTAAATATTTTATTGTATAAATATTGAGAGCAACAGGTAACAAATAAGTAGGAAGGAGGGGAGAGGGAAAGGAGGGAGAAAGAGGGAACACGGAAGGGAGAGGAGAAGAAGGAGTTCTTTCCTCACTCTGAGCTGTTTAAGGAAGACACACCTGAAGCAAACAAACAAACAAAAAAACAACGAATAAAACCCACTAATGCCATTCCCACCATGGGCAATGAGAAAATGGTATTGTTATTTCAGATTTATAATTAAATATCATAATACATAAGTAAAATGCATTAATACATTATAGGTAACTATTGAGATATGCTAGAACAGCAGTAATGTGCTACGAACAGTAATAAAACGAAGTTTGGGCCTTTTGTAAGAGACAGAAACAAACATTATTTATTCAAGTATGCTCTTTCCCTGAAGAAGATTAGCATAACAGAATTTCAGGCTCAAAAAGATCCTTGAAGAGAAAGTGAAGCCCACAAACAGCCCAATCATAAATGAAATGCCCTACCCCATTTCATAGATAGTTTATGCCAAACCAAGACTTGCTACATAGCAGGATGACAATAAAATATTCTATAAATACTTGCAATTAAGATTGCCTTCTGAGAAATAAACAAGTAAAATTCCAGAAATCTGCAAAGAATTCACAGACCAAAGAACCCTAATGGTATCCTGTAGTTTAATAAATCTGACAGAATCAATCAGGTAGACAGTCTGGATATTGCAAAGATTTTAAACAACTTCACATGTTTAACTGGCTCTTGCAATTGAAAAATAAAAGTTAATTAAAACACACTGGAAAGAAAGAAAAAGAGAGACCAAACATATTAACCACCACTAATCACTAAAGGTAAAATTTAAGAGGCTTATAAAGTAATAGATTAAGAGTAAACCATGGGGTTAGAATGCAAATAATAGCAAAAAGTTACAAGGTTTATGAAAATAGTATTTTAAATTCTCATTAGTAAACTAGATGAAGATTAAAACTCAACTGGAGAAGGCTGGAGGAAAAATAATTAAACTAGATTTAAAGCTAAACACACCAAACTATATTCTTTTTTTAAAATTGTTGATAATTATTCATAGTGACTAGCCACATATTTTCATTAATAGACATTTTTAAAATTTGGTACTTGTAAGTTGTCTCCACTTGGCTCTTGGGCCACATCAACAAAATCAGCACACTTTATATCACATTTCCTATTTATTTCTAAGTACATTCTAATCGGACTTCTGTCCCTATCTGTCACTCCACTGTTATTTACCTAGCTGAGGTTACCACTGATATGCTATTGTCAAATTCAGTGGACTTTTGCAGGCTTTATGTTGCCAGAGATGTTATAACTGACATTATTAACCACTTTGTCATACAAACTCACTGTACTTTGTGAGACCCTGTCTCAGCTCTCCTGCTAAAAGCTCACCATTTCTTCTCTATCTCCTTCGGTAATCCTTCTTCATCTATTCATCCATGAAATATTCTATCTTCCAACCACTTCTCCTTTTACTTTATGCTCTTTCTCTAGAAAGGCTCGTCTACTGGTTGCTTAAATATCACCTATATAATAATCGTGGTAGTAGTTATGATGATGATGATGCTAACGATGATGATGATAATGGTAATAACAGCTAATATTTACTGAATGGCATTGTGTCAAAGCACAATTAAATATAACATTTACTTATGATAGAGCTCTTCAGTCATGAATCCTCTACCCACCAGAAACATAAATCAGACTCTCTTCTGAGTATGCCCACCTGGATATCACATATTCATTTCATGCATGAACAAAACTGAACTCAATCTCTCTACTCCCTCTCATACTAACTCAGTTATAAATAACAACAATCTAGTCACTCCCCAAAACTAAAACTGAAATGTCACCCCTGACTCCTTTGTCCTTTTCATTAATCAAGTCTTACCTTTATAACACTACAGTATTAATGAACTTTCTCCCAACTATCCTCTCCTAACTATAACAACCAGGTCACCATCTCTCAACAGGTCTAACACTATAGCCTTCCCTAATTTATCTCCTCAAATCCCCTGGTCTACTGCAGACACAGTGATTTATGTAATTCTATATGTAAATCTGATCATGTCATCCCCCTGGTTATTAAACCCCCTCAAGTTGTCTCCATTGTTTGTAACAGAGATAAGAGACATTTCGAGCTTCTTAGTAGCCAATAGTATTAGCTAACATATGGCAAATACATAAATTATCTCATTCAACCCTTACATTATAATATTCCTATTCTAATATTCCTATTTGACTCACAAGGAAACTGAGCTTCCTTAGATTAAGAAATATAACCAAAGTCACACAACTACAAGTTGTTCCAGAGCACAATCTTAACTACGGTGATGAAGCAATTTCTTTCTACACCTGTCTCTCCTCAATTAGACGAGCTGCTTAAAGGCAAGAAATTTATTTAACATTGTAGTCCCAGTACTTGAAAAATGCTGATGAAAATTCAGGTGCTCCAAAAAATTTCTATGAGCTCAAGTGAACTGTTAAAAATAAATCCATGTTTAGGTAAGCCTTAGGAATACCATTTCCCTCAATATTCAAAGTAAGGTCTGAACATCAGAGAAGCTACAAAGAACACTATTAAAAATATCTGGAGCAAAATGAGGTCTTCATAAATGAGTCCGTGTTCATTTAGTATTCATAATTTAAGTCTTAACTGAAGAAACTCCAGAGCAACTCAAGTCCAATTCCATAATATGAAATATAAAGATTCAGAATTAAATACCAGTTTATTTCAAATTCTAAAAGAAAGAATCAAAATAGTCAAAGCTCATCTTTCTTTTAATGAAGGTCAAAGGTAACCAAGTTAAAGGAAATACTCAAAATTCAGTAGCATTTCCAAATACCAGTAATAATCTAAAAAGTGTTATTGAAAAAAATATTCTACTCACAATAGCAACAACCATATTTTTAAAATACCTAGAATAAACCTAAAAAAAGTACTTTTATAAAGAAAACTGTAAAATTCTGCAGTAAAACCTAAGTGGCACTGTCTAATATTATAACCACTACTCACATGACTAAATTTAACTAAAATTAAATAAAATTTTAAAATTCTATTCATCAGTTGCACTAATCATACTTCAAATGTTCAAAGCTAAATAAATGTGACTGCTGGTTACCATACTGGACAACACTATATAACATTTTCAGCATCACAGAAAGTTCCAGTGGACAGCACTGTTGCAGATATAGTAAATTACCCCAGATTTCACTGTTACTTTTAATTGCTTCTGAATGGTTTGAATGTTTTCCAAAAATCATTTATTTTTATAACAAATTTAGCAATGATCACTACCACAAGATGTATAAGTTTAAAAAATACTATTAATTTTGTAACCCTGTATTTAATGTACTTAGAACCTATGTGTCACTGAAATATATAATAGAATACATAAGCTAAATGGAGAAATATATGTAGAGACAGAAAAACCCATATGGTGAAGAGCTCGTTTTTCCAAATTAATCTATAAATGTAATGCAATCCCAAACAACATCTCAGAAAGAATTTTCATAGGAATCAACAAACTTATTTTAAAATCTATGGACAAAAGAAAAGAGCCAAGAACAACTAAGAAAACTCTTGAATAAGAACCAAATGTAGGGACTTGCTCTATCCGACATCAAGACATACCGTAAAACTTTAGTAATAAAATAAAGATAGGGCTGGCATTAGTTCAAGGACAGACAGACAGACCAGGAGGGGAAAAAAAATAGAATTAAGAAACCAAACTAGAGGTAAATAAAAATCGGCACTGCGGATCAGTGAGTAAAGGCTGGACTATTCAAAATACAGTTATAAATCAGCTGATTCCTATAAGAAAAACTTTCTAAAAACGGTATCCCTACTTCATATCATATACAAAATCAATTCAGGCTCAATTAAAGACCTAAATATATAAAACATAATGTTATAACTTATAGAAGAAAAACACTGCAAAATAGCTGTATAAAGACTTAACTACAAGTGTCAGGACATTTCAGAATTTGTAAAACAAAACAGTAATAGTTTTTAACCTTATATACAGAGTATCACAACACTCCAAAAATACTGTTTGGAGTGTTAATGTACATTCTAAATATACCGTTTGGAGTTTAACATACACTCTAAATACTGTTAGGAGTGTTAATATCCACGTAATATACACTCATTTATCGAAGTAGTTCATCTTAGTTCATAAAAATAATTCAGCTGTAAATTTTTGGCATTGAGTAATGAGCATTGAAATTTATGACCAACTACTATTACTCTCAGTATTTCTGTAGTGGACATTAAAGTAATATCTTTCATGCATGCTTACATTAATCAAGATTTACCTAGGGTTCACATCATTCTACCACTAAAGATTTACATCACTGAGAAAAACATAGTTTCTAAACTACTCTAGCTTCTCTTTTTAAAACTGTATTTTCACTTCTGATGATGATTTTTATTTCCCAATTATCATTTCATTAATTCTCTCATTCCTCTTAACTTCTGCGATATTTATCTGGTGTCAGAAATAATTAAGGCAAATCTGTCTTATGCATTCCTTCCCTCCGTTTTCCATCCCTATTAATACATACCTCTTTCTTTACTCTCCATAATTAGACCAAACTCATCTGGGAAGTATTTACATGTTCCATATTTCCTTCTCCCCTCACACCCACTGTGTCTCTTCAATATGCTGAAAAAGATTATTTTCAATAGCTTACTTCCTGCCACAAGTGTTCCTACTTATTTTCAGTTGTTATATTTGGCAAATTGGATACATTAAAACTGACTAACTTGACTCTGCTTTTTCTTTTAATTAGATAAAGATCTTAATTTTTTCTTATTCAAGGGGAAAACTAGCTTTAAAATCTTCAAATAAACAATAGGATACTCTAGAAGAAATTTTAATTTTTTAATATCAAATGAGTATCTATATTTCTGAATCATGTCAATGCTTGCTGTATTCTGGAAACAGGTCAATTGTAGGCAACATACCATCCTCCCAACACAAGAAGTGCACTGTTTTGAAAGCTTAGTCAAGATGAGAATTTTTGAGTCTTTCAACCTCTCACAAAGAAATCAGTAATCTACTCAAAGGCATTAATTAAAACTGAATGCTAACAATTTTTAGAGCAAATTACACACATTTTTCTCACTTACATTATACCTGTAACTGAAGAACAGAATTTCATTAAGTTTATAAACCTTTACATATCTACTTAATTTATACTCAAAAAATCTGGATATAGAGTTTTCCACTTTCAAATTAATACTTCTATAGTAAGATAGTGGAAAATAAAGAATACAAGCTTACAAGTAAAACAAATACTCTGCACAATGACTGATACATTTTTTTGGTCATGAACAAATGCCTTAGACGCTAAGTTATTCTTTATGAGGATAACTACCTCAGAAAATTGTCATAAGAGCTAAAATAATACCATATAAAAACACAGCTAATATATGCTGAATAAATGCTATTATTATCAGATAATTATTAAAAATTATTATACTTTTATTTTTCTCCTCACTCTTGAAAGTTTTTCAGAAGAATTTTCCATGGCACTTCTTTAGATTCAACCCTTTTTTGCACACCACTCCAACGTGCAAAGACCATTAGGATATAATGGTTCTTGTTCTTTTAAAAACTGCTCTGAAAAGCGTGACATAGCATGTGGAAAATATAACTTCACAAAAATATATGTGAAAAAAGTATCAATATCCTCATTAACTTTTAACACTTAAAATTCCACTTAAAAAAGGCTTTTCAGTCAGATATAGTTACCAAGTGCCTAACGCGTATTCAGCACTATGCTAACAGTCACATGACAAAAAAGCATAGTGCAGTTCCTTGGTGTCCAGAGCTCACTGCACACAGAAAGGATTTACTAAGAAACTTTTCTTAATTGTTTTTCTCCCCACCAATGTTTATAAATGCTGCATGCAAGGCTTATACTATGGATATTTACTTATATACCTTGTACAAAAAAGAATGTTGAGCTTCCTCTCAAGAGATCAGAAACCAGAAGAGAGTAAGCAAATCAGAACCAAGAAAGTCAAAGGAAATTTTAAATTAAAGAAAAAAAAAGTCTCTCTTATTCAAAACACTACCTATTTGAGAAATTAAGATTATCACATAAATTACACAAAATTTTAAATACTTAAAACAAAAGATGAGACCAGAAATCAACAAAAAGCTTCAACTAAAGGAAAGTAAGAAAACCATTTTGATTTATCCAGGGATTGCTCTGACACAGGAAACAGGCTTACTCATTCTGAATCCCCCAAATCTGCCATGTAGTTATCAATTCTTAGTTTGTACATAGGTTTAAATTACCAAAAATTTAATAATCTAGTTAATAAATAAAGATAGTGTGACATGGTAGAAAAGGAAACATATAGGGTCAGGAGATACAGATTCTCTCTCAGGCTTGCACTGCTAATTGTAATCAAGGGAAAACATTTAACTTCACTGAACCTGGTTTTTTTCTGTTGTAAAAACAATAAAGAGGATTAAAACATCTCCAAATTTCAATGTATCTCAAAAATTCTATGCAACTGTAGTCACATATTTCCTGCTATTATAGCACATATAATAATAGTGAAATACACACACTCACACCCCTTGGACTTCACAAATATGGCAGAAAGACTTAAATAGGATCAAAAAGAACAGTAATATAAGCATTGAAAGTCAAAAAGGTTTCCACAAATTTCCAGAAAAAGGAAAGCAGATGAGGAACTCAGCAGCACCAAAGAAACTAAAATCTCAATTCCAACGGAAAGAGTCTATATATGATAAGCAAGCCCAGAACACCTGCAGAAGCCCTAAATCTCAGAAGACACGGATAAGGCATGGAGCTCAAATTAGGGGAACAGTCTACCATCTCACCCTCACAATTTACAACTCCTAAGATAAATCAGAGATAAATTAGAGGTTTATTCCCTTGAGAAACCAAAGAGAAGCATCTCTGAACGGAGGGACAGCTGGCAAGCCAGAAGTAGGGAGGGACAGATGAAACTGCCTAATTATGGTAACTCTGGCCCCCTTTCTCTGGCCAACTCTAACAATAAAGCAGCTTTATACCTTCAGGAAGGAAAATGAAGACTTTTCTATAAAGAAACTGAAAAGATTCTCAAAACAGACTTCCAGATACTAACATTAAGGGTCATCTCCCCTCTCCAAAAAAAAAACAGGCTTTTAGCATAATTAGGCCACAATAAAGTCCCACCAGTCAACAAGTCCAACCCACACATACCAACCTGCTAATGAGGTTTCAAATGAGGGGTACTGGGGGGAGGGGTTTTTGAAAAACAAATTTTCTTTGCATTATTTATTAGTGCTCTTGGCTATATAACAAATTCACCCAAAACTTGGCAAATTAAAACAGTAGTTATTATCCCACAGATTCTGAGAGTCAGGAATCCAGAAGTGGCTTAGCTGAGTTTCTCTGGCTCGAGGTCTCTCATGTGGTTTCAGTCAAGCTGTCTGTCAGCCAGGGCTGCAATAATCTCAGAGCTCAACAGAGGATGGAGAACCCACTTCTCAGCTCCTTTACACGGTTGTTGGCAAGTCTCAGTTCCCCACTGGCTGTAGGCGTGAGGCCTCTTCTCTCCAGCCATTTATGCTTCTCACAAGGTGTCTGAATGTCCTCAAGACATGGTGGCTAGCTTCTTCCAGAATGAGTAATCCAAAAATAAGAGACAGAGACAGAGGGAGAGACAGAGGGAGAGAGAGAGAGAACATGCAAGCAAGCACAAGCAAGTAAGACAGCACCCACGATGGAAGACACAGTCTTTAACAACCTAATCTTTGAAGCAACACACCATCACTTCTGCCATACGCAGCTGGTTACGTGGATCAGCCATGGTGCAATATGGGAGGGAATAACTCACAGGAATGCCAGCAGGAGGGGATCATCGGGAGCCACCCTGGAGGCAGGCTATCCCAGTCTGCCTTCTGGTCCCCAAGGATCTCTGCCTCCTGGTTTTCAAATCCGTGTGTAGTGCCCTCCCACATTACACCCAGTTTGGTCTGTATGACCAATAGCAAGCATATGGAAAAAATGATGTCACATCACATCCAAGAATAGATTATAAAAAGACTGCAGCTTTTTTATATTTATGGAAAATCAACTCTCTCTCAAATGACTGGCAATAGGGCAAACAGCTGCCATTTTTTAGGACACTCAAATGCTTATCAGGTGAGGAACTGAGGCCCTCAGTCCAATAGCTCTTAAGAAACTGAGGCCAGCCAACGACATAAGTGAGCTTGGAAGCAAATCCTTCAGCCACATTTGAACCTTGCAATGATTGCCACACTGGCCAACAGACTGACTGCAACTTCATCAGAGACCCTAAGCCAGAACCACCCAGCTATGTCACACTCCTAAACCCTCAGAAGCTGGGAGATACTACATGTTTGTTATTGCAAGCAGCCAAGTTTTGGGGTAATGTAGTACACGGCAATAGATAATTATTACTACACAGCAATAAAAAAACTATTAAAGTATAAAAAAAACTCATAAAAGCAATTCAGGACTGTTACAAAAATATTTAACTGTACAGAATGCTGAAATACAGGTACCCTACCATGAATGTTAGAGTTTAGAAAATATTCGTCCAGAGTTTTTCTTATTCCTATGCAAATAAACAGAATAAGCTTTTTAATGTCTTACATTTAACTACAGACAGCCAACAGTCACCAAATATTGAAGGAAAGTCTCCACTGTGAAGGAGAAACATCACAATAAGCAATCAGAAGAGGACAATCCACAGATAAAGCAGGGAAGAAAAGTGAAACCTTCAAAACCCAAACAAAAGCAACTCTAATTATTATGCTTAGACAGACAAGGGAAAAAAATCTACATTCATAACACAAGAACAAAATGTTACATAATAATAGTTTTCTAACATCAAGGACCAAAAAAAAAAATCCTAAAGGCTTCTATAGAGAAAAAATTGGTAATATAAAAAAGAGATATATGAGATGCTGGAAGACAATGGCCTTCAAAATTCTCAACAAAAACTCTGTATTAACCAGTTAATAAGACTGAAGGGAAAAAAAATGTAAAAGATCATCAGACATACACAAAGATTAAAAAAATTACCATACATGTACACATGCACTCTTTCTCTTAGGAAGCTACTGAAGGATATGCTATACACACACACACCACACACACACACAAGAAATCAATGAAGAAAATACGAGACACAGGAAACAAGAAATCTAAAAGGAGATAGTCAAAAGTTCAGGTAGAGTACTATTTAAAAGGACAAAAAAATGAGACAGGTATAGCAACACAACTAGTTCAGTTTGAAGCACAACGATGGTGAACTCCAGAAGGGAGGTCACAGAGGAAAAGAGGTTGATAGACTTACTGACTTTGAGGAGGAGGAGTGGTGGGGAGAGTGGTTAATAGGCACACAACAGACTTAATATATTGAGTGGCTACTGAAAATTTGAATAAGTGTACAGAAAATGGTACAAATGAACACAGAATGCAATAAATCATGGCAAGAAAAATGAAAAGCTTTATAAGTAATCAAAGTCTGTAATTTTGTTCATGATTTAATGTAATATAACAAAGTGGGGAAGATGAAAAAGAGGAAATGGTGTTCATATAAGAGAGATAAATCCTTAGCTATCATAAGAGAGAGTCAACATGCAAAATCTAAAATTGACAAATCAAGAAACAGCTAGAAATACAGACCTCAGAAAGCCCCTAAGCTTAGAATTGCTAGGTAGATGGGTAAGCATGAGAAATTAACGTTCAATTCTCTTAGTCTCCCAGTAAAAATCCAAGAATGCACAGGGGTTTTCCCAAGTTACTACAACCTGATCAGCAAGGAAGGAAGTAATCAGACTCTTCAACAATTTTTTTAAATCAAGAAAATATAAAAATCCTGTTGAGAATGGCAAAAGCAAAGTTCTCAGAAGGTCAGAGGGAATCCTCTCCACCATCGCCCCAAAACACGATTTGGTCATTTACTCTCCTAACAATCTGCAGACCAAGTGTGCCTCTCCACATGGAGTGCCACTGTATCCTCTATTCTGGAATCCATCCTAATCGAATCAATTTCTTGTATCCTTTCCTTACATTAAAGGAACTTTTATCCTTTGCCTATCCAATCAATCATCCTTATGAAAATCACACATAGCAATATTAGCCTATTGTTTAGACACAGACAGATACTAGGGGGAAAAAAACAGCTAACAGAATTTTAAATGGTTTCAGTCTGGAAAAACAGCATTTATGGGGAGAAGGGTAAAAGCAAGGAGAGAGACGGAAGAAGTCGCAAAGAACTGATATTTTTCCTTAAAAACATTCAGTACCAGTTTAACTAGTTTTTAACTAGTACTAGTATTACAATGATAAGTATTTTTTTTATTGAAAAGATCACATACTTCTTTTTTGAAAATCAGAATCACAAAAACAAATACTTTATCAGAAGAATTTTGACAGTTGACTCACTTTTATAGCATAAGATACTAATAAGTATATATTTAATCATTAGTTAGAGTACCTAACAGACTATTCCAGGATAGTTTATTTTCACACAGTTCAAATATAAAACACTTATGTAAATATGGTCTGAAATACAAGTTAAACACAGTCTATTGAAATAATAAGGACCTTTAAAATATATTTTGGAAGAAATGGCCAGAGATATAAACAAGGAAATTCTCTACCTTTTACGACCAAAACTTGTTTTTTATCTCTACATACTTATTTCAAAAGTAAAGGTTACATTAAAACCCTCACCGCCACCCAGAAAAAAAAAATCAGACTTCAGCTGGCCATTTAGGACCAGCTGCTAGTGAAACAAAGAAGCTACTTGAGCTCCCAGTAGTGTCAGCACACAGCTGCCAGATCATAATCATTCTGTTCACATTTGCACAAACTTTTAAAAACAAACATTCAAAACATAGTATAGAGTGAAAAAAAAGCTAATTACCTAAGACTACCCATAGTATTATCCCATAAACACAAACATTTATCTCTGGGTTACACATGCCTAAGAAATGTCTGAAAGCATGTTCTGAAAGCATGTTCATCAACAGTTTAACGCTGGTTACACACGTCGTAAAATTTCCAATTTGTTACTTTCTCTTTGGATTTTTATACGCTATGTGAATTTTTTTTAGTGACCATCAGTTAGTTGATTTCCTGGACAAAACATCTCGCACTAAGCAAACAAAGGAGATCTAACTTCAAACCCATAAATTCATGTTCAGTTGGTTCTATTTTGTTTATAAACCTTTCAATGTATAATTGAGATACATTAAACTGTATATATTTAAAGTATATAATTTGATAAGTTCTGATACATACATATACTCATGAAATCACTACACAATCAAGATTAATGAACACACCCCTAAAAGCTCCCTCCAGTTTCTTTGTAATCTCTCCTTCCTGCACTCTGTCACACCCTGGCAAATGCACATAAAACTAATGATCTGCTTTGTTACCATAGATTAAATTGAATTTCCTATATTCTCAATATAAATGGAATTGTACAGTATATACTTCTTGTCAGGCTTCTTTCAATGAACACAATTATTATGAGTTTCATCCAATCAGTATTCCAATCCTTTTTCATTTCTGACTAGTATTCCACTCCATGGGTAAGCAATCTGTTTGATTCACCTGCTGATAGACCTAGAAGTTACTAGGTTTTAGCTATTAAAAACAAAGTTACCATGAACATTAGTGAACAAGTCTTTGTATGGACATATGCTTTCACTTCTCTTGGGTAAATACCTAAGAAAGGAATGGCTGGACCAAATAGCATATGTGTGTTTAACTTTCTAAGACTGAAAATCAGTGCAACATTTTACATTCCCATGAGAAGAAAACTGCACTTCCTCCATAATCTGGCCAAACATTTGATATGTTTTTAAATTTTAGCAATTTACAAATGTATGGTAATATTTCACTGTGTCTTCAATTTACATTTCTCTGATAACTAAAGAGAGTATCTTTACCTGTGTTTATTCGCCATCCATGTATCTTTGGTAAATGTTCAAATCACTCGCCCAAAAACCCATTTTTTGTTGGGTTGCTTCTTTTCTGATTGAATTTTGAGAGTTCTTTATATATTCTAACTGAATTAAACAAATGCTTTGCAAAGATTTTCTTCCAACCTGTGGTTTGTCCTTTCATTCTCAAAACAGTGTCTTTCCAACAGCAAAATTTTTTCATTTTGATAAAGTCCAATTCATCAATATTTTCTTTTATAGAACATACTTCTGTATTCTGTATATAAGGAATTCTGCCTTAAATCAATCACAAAGATTTTGTCCTATATTACTGTATAGAATTTCTATAGTTTTAGTCTTGATATTTAGTTCTATCAGTTAATTTTGAATATGGTACAAAATACAGATCCAAATTCACTGTTATGTACGTGGATGTCCAATTGTGCCAGCACCATTTGTTGAAAAGACAATCCTTTCTCCTCCAAACTTCCTTTCACCTTTGTCGAAAATCAGCTGTCTATTTATGTGTGAATCTATTTCTGGATTTTCTGTGCCATCAAACTTTACACTGGTATCATTGTTTTGATTACTATAGTTTTATAATAATTACTGAAATCAGGTAGTATCCTTTTTTATAGATTCCATCAGTTATCCTACATAAATGACAATGCCTTTTGGAAATAAAAAAATTATTTCTTCTTATGCCATCTGGATGTCTTTTCTTTCTTCTTGTCTAATTGCCTTGACTGGATTCTCCAGGACCACTGCATACATTCTGACGTGGTGAAAGCCGACATCCTTGAACTGTTTCTGATCTTCGGGGAAATTATTCAGACTTTCACCAGTAAAAATTACATTATCAGTAGGCTTTTCCCCAACTTAAATTTCATGAAGTTAAAAAAGGTCCCTTCTATTCCACAACTGCTATAAGAAATTTTATCAGGAAAATACATTGGATTTTGGCTAACACTTTTTCTGTGACTACTGAGATGATTATATGATTTCTTTTTTTAGTTTGTTAATATGGTGATGTACTCTAACTACATGCCAAACGTTAAACCTACTCTATATTCCTAGGATGCCATTTAATTCTGCAAAGTGATTAATACAGTGATGCTAGTATACATGTAGATAAAAGATTTTCAACCTTCATTATCACTTTGCATTCAAAGTTGGTAAGACAATTATAGATAGATAACAGAATGAAAACATCAATCTGAATATTAAAAATATAAACAGTAGTTAGAAAGTAGAAAGTTACAGTTAGAAGTAGAAGCAGAAAGTTAACAGAATTTAGAAAATAAGGGAGAAGTGGCAGAGGGAAGAGTAGGGGCACTGCTAACTTCATTCTATATAGTGAGAAGTCAAGGGATTCTATCAAAAGTTGATGTAAGAAAAAAATTTAATGTATGTATGTTACTTAAAAGCACAAGATAATCAGAAGAAATAAAACCATTAACACAATTGTTTGCAGGCATGTTTCTGATTAGCAAAGTATATTTTTTAAATTTGTATCTGAATTTCATAGGATAAGACATCCTCCAGTTTGTCCTACACCCCCCAACCCATTTCCTATTATATTACAACAGGCCAAATTTACACACTTATAAATTCTTGCCTGATCCTTCGACATTTGAATTTATCCAAATAAAGAGTTATGGAGGTAATCTCTAAGACATTTAAAAAAACCAAAACTTGTTACAAATGGTTGTCTCCCCACCAAATCAGTTGTATTTCTATGTACCAGCAATGAACAATCCAAAAACAATATTAAAAAAAAAAAATCCCACTTACAATAGCATCAAAAATAATTAAATACTTAGGATTAGATTTAACCAAGGAACTGTGAGACTTGTGAACGTAAAACTACTAAAAACTGTTGAAACAACTTAAAGACAACCTAAATAAATGGAAGGACATCCCCTGTTCATGAACTAGAAGACTTAATATTGTTAAAATGGCAATATTTCTAAAACCAGCCTACAAATTAAATGCAATCCCATTCAAACTTTCAACTGCCTTTTTTGCAGGAACAGACAAGAGGATCCTAAAATTAATATGGAATTGCAAGGGACTTCGAATAGCCAAAACAACCCTGAAAGACAACAACGAAGTTGAAGAGCTCACACTTCCTGAATTAAGAACTCACTACAAAGCTACAGTAATCAAAACAGTGTGGTACTGGAATAAGGAAAATCATACAGACTGATGTAATAGAACTGAGAATCCAGAAATTAACCCAAACACCCCTGGTCAACTGATTTTCATCAAGCATGCCAAAACCACCATTCAGTGTGGAAAAGTACAGTCTCTTCAATAAATGATGCTGGGACAACTAGATTTTCACATGCAAAAGAATGAAGTGAACCCTTAAGATACATCTTATACAAAAACTAACTCAAAATGGATCAAAGATCTAAATTTAAGAGTTAAAACTAAAACTCTTAGGAGAAAATAGGCACAAATCATCATGATCTTAGATTTAGAATGGGTTTCAGATATGATAGCAAAAGCACAGGGTACAAAAGGAAAAACAGATAAACTGAACTTCATCAAAATTTAAAAACTTTATTGCTTTAGAGGACACTTCCAAAAAAGTGGGGAAAAAAACCCCACAGAATGGAAGAAGGTGTTTGCAAATCATGCATCTGATAAGGTTCTAGTATTAAGAATAATATAATATATATTATATTATATATAATATAATATATCTTACAACTCAACAACAAAAAACAAATTAAAAAATGGGTGAAGAATTCCAATACACATTTTTCCAAAGATATACAAATGGCCAATAAGCACATGAAAAGATGTTCAACATCATCAGTGATTAGAAAAATGTAAATCAAAACCACAATATGACTTTATACCCACTAGGATGGCTATAATTTTAAAAAGGGAAAAGAACAAGTCTTGCTGAGGATGTGGAGAAAATAGAACCCTCACCTGTAACTAGTCGGAATGTAAAATGGTACAGCCAGTGTTTTAAACAGTCAAATGGTTCCTAAAAAAGCTAAACACAGAATTACCATGTGACTTAGCAATTCCACTCCAAAATGTATACTCTAGACATATGAAAATATATGTCCATGCAAAAACTTGTACACAAATATTCACAGCGGCTTTGTTCATAATAGCCCCAAAATGAAACCACCCAAAGCATCCATCATCAGTGTGTCCATCAATGGATGAATGGACAAATAAAATGTGGTATGTATACAATGGATTATTATTCTGCCTTAAGAAGCAATGAAGTACTGATACATGCTACAACATGAAGAACCTTGAAAAACATCATGCTAAGTAAAATAAGCCAGACACAAAAGGCCACATATTGTATGTCTCTATTTATATGAAATAAAATGTCCAGAATAGGCAAATCCATAGAAACAGAAAGCAGACTGGCAGTTCCCTGGAGATTGGGGCAAGGTGGGGAGGGCAGGTTGAAAATACTGAAATGACCACTAAAAGAGTACTAGTTTCTTTTTGGGGTGATGAAATGTTCTGGAATTAGGTAGTGGTGATGGTTGCACAACACTGCAAATGTCCTGGCAGTCACTGAATTATACACTTTAAAATGGTTAAAATTATGAATTTCAAGTAAATTATACCTCAACAATATTTTTTTAAAAGTGGTTGCCCCTGGACATAGAACTTGGGGTGATCAAGTAGAAGGACCTTGATTTCTCATTATTAATCCTTTTTTAGTACTTAATTTTTTTCTTGTACCAAATAATCTCAGACAGTCAGAATAAATAAACACAAAATGATTTCTCAGCTAAATTAACAACACTGTAAGTTACTATTAGGGGAAAATAGTGGAAATTCATGGCATTTGGGTTATGTCCTGATACTCTTCTTGCCCTTTCTAATCCTATTCCTTCTCCCATTCATGTTATTATGGTACCACTATAGATGTAGTTCATTGATAGTAATTTTTAAATGTGGAAATTAAATCATGAAGTAAACCACATACTTCTTCCTTGAAAAAATTAAAAATAAATTTCAAGTGAAAATAGCAATAGGAATGAACAAACGTACCTAAGTTTTCCCAGGGAAAAGTATGGTCAATTATTTAATAAGTAATAATATTCTACTTGCTAATAGCAGGTTTATATTTCTGGAGTTTTCCTCCAGTTGAAGATGTTAAGAAAGTAAATTCTAAAGTTCTCATCAGTTTTTCTTTAAGTTTCACATTGTACATATAAAAAAGTTTAATACTTACTTATCAAGGAAATCCTTATCCACTACAGCAGTGATGTCAAGAAGAGGATTTCCCATTCCAAAGAGAATATTTTCACTAAAAAAACAGAAACAAAATACAAGCACAAGTGAGAAATACTTCTGAAAATAAGTGATATGTAAAATGCACACAAATATAAAAATATCTTCACTTTACCTTGAAAATACATGTAACATACTAGTTTATTAAACCTTTGATTTGCCTATTATATGTAGGGCAACATTTTAGAGGTAGGACGAGTACATTCAGAAAGGAGAATGACTTTTAAGTTGGAGGAACTAAAATATAACAGAAGAAATCAGATCATGTGATTTTCTTCCCACAGTATTTAACAGCCAATGACTGCAGCTAATTAATTTCAATGTTCTTTTTTTTTTAAGGTCTATCATAACAAAGTTCTGCACCCAACCAGCATGATAGACAATTAACTCTCTCTAACAAGTGAAATACTGAACAAATGAAAGTTTTTAGGGAGCATACAGCAAGTCCTGGAGGAGTCCAGTCAAGAGCCTTATCCCTAAATATCTGTGAATGACTGGGGTGGGACCTTCACAATGGGTATCATAGATACTGTAATTTTCAATTACATTTAACAGGCTTTGAGGAAGTCTGTTTTCCAAAACGGATCACAATATGGCTCAATACTGAGGGAAAGACAGAACTCCACCCAAGTGATACCTTCCAGCCCAACTGAAAGCAAGAAATGGACCAGTGGCCATAACTGGGTCAGCCTCCATGGAAGGCATCCCGCTAGTTTATGCAGTAAAATTTACCTCTGTGTAATTTCCCACTGATCTCTAGTTTGCTCAAGCTCTCTTCCAGTTGCCTCCAAACTGGTGACCATCCTCCTCATTTGGAGGTTACCAATAATATTAACAGGATCAATACCCCAAAGCTGCTTTAGGAGAATGAGGCACAGCCTACAATAATAGTCTATAATGATTTAGAAGAACGAATTATATTTAGATGAATTTCTCTTAATAAAATCACAGATTGTGCAACTACAGTTGAGTATGCAATAAAAAAGAAATTTGTCCCTTTTTCTATTTAAAGAAAGCTGATGGTGAAAAGATAATTCATTGATTTATTCACACTGACATTTATAAAAAAAAGTCTAATACAAAAAGAAAATACTTTAAGTCCTTAGAAAATGAAGGATCAGCAGGCAGATACAGTAACACTTGATCATCATTTCATTAGGGACATCTCTCCATGATTTATGTATTGTTAGTCTAACAATAAAAATTCCTAGAACTTATTTAAAAAGAAAAGTACAGGGGAAATACAACTGAGCTGCCTGGCTGTTTCCTTTTATTCACCCCTTTTAAGTGTTCAGTTCATTATAAATAGTCATGTAACCACAACCAAAATCAAAATATGAAACATTTCCATCACCACACAAAAAAACCATCCTGTCCCCTTGTCAGTCTCTCCATCCCCAACTGGTCTCCTCTTGGTTTTAAGGAATATAATTAAAGAGAATATAACTGTGACTTCTTCTTAAGAAGTCAGTCCTTTGCGCATCTCCTGCATTCTCAAAATAGTTCCTTACACTCTATTTGAAAATTTAGTAAAAATAATGTTACCAAATTAATGCAACCTCTCTGGGCCTATGGCTTCTACAGTTAAAGAACTATGGGGGGGTGGCAGGGGAGGAATGAGCACACTGAATCACAATAACCATGTTTAAACTCATTCCTAAATTTATTTGTCCAACAAAACCTTTTCTTATGAACATAACTGGACAAGAACATGTAAAATGTGATTCAGAACTCCCCGTCTAAAGGACAAAAGATGAAATACTTATACACTGCCTACTGCCCCTCGCTGCAAGAAGTATGTAACATAAACCCTGATGAGAGATGCATTCTACTTTCAGAAACGTTAAAATGTGAAGAAATACGCATATTACAATCATTGAAATACAGTGCCTCTTTAACTTCTCTCACCATTCTAACTCATACATACAATCTATTTTCTAATCACAATACCTCACTGTTCCCTGAAAAAGACCCTAACTGTAAAGTACTTTATCCTAGTTCTTTTGTCTAGCAAACTCCCATTCATCTATTTAAAATGCCTCATAAGCCAGCTGTCTTAGAAAAATCTTCTCTAACTCGTACCCAAGGGTTCTCATGTAAAACATTACAAGCTGTCCCCTGCACAACTCCAGAGGGCTCTATTCACAATGTGAAAGATAGCTCCTATAAAGTAAGACACTGCTGCTCTCCCTCCCAGTTTTACTCATTTCCTCCCTCTAGGTTCTGTTAAGTCCTTGATGAACTTTTTAATTGATTTTTAAGGGTTTCTTTGTACTTTATCTCAATCAACTTATCTCAATATAAAGGGTAAATTTTTTTTAATCTTAATTACAGTTGTATTCTCAATGGCTAGCATATGATAATCTCACGGGCCTTGAGGGATTTTGCGATTCTAGACTGTGATTTTTTTGATCAACAGACTGCTGCTTCTCTCAGGCTCCCATAGATCAGGGCTGGGTTTACAGTAAGGTTAGATTTTAAAGATACTTGAGGTCAAATAATATAACACTAATTCAAGATAGTTTGTCTTAAGTTAAAAATGAATATTGCATTTCCTAGAGCAATCACAAAATGATAACACAATGAGGTATAGCTAAAAAAAATCCAACAAAAAATATAAAATGAAAAATTAAAATATAGTCAATTTAGGAAAAAAGGCAGAAATAACATAATAACATACAAGATAAGCAAAACAAAAAGATGGTGTACTTAAATGAAACCACATCAGTAATTACATTAAGTGTATATGGATTAAACACTCCAATTAAAAAATAAAGACTGTCACACTGGATTAAAAGAAAAAATAAATGTCATTTACTAGAGATACATGCTAAATACAAAGATATAGACAGTTTGAAAATAAAAAGCTGGATAAAAATAATACCATGCACACAGTAATCAGAAAAAATCTGCAGTGGCCATATTAATATCAGACAAGGTAGGCTTTAAAATAAGGAGTATCACCAGATATATAAGGATTTCATAAAAATAAATAGGTCAACTCACAAAAAAATAAATGCTTCATAATACTCAGTGGAAAAAAAACTTGAGAGAAACAAAAGAAACAGACAAATGCACAATCTTAGGTAATTGTAACACCCCTCTTTTAGTAATTAGTAAAACAGACAACGCAAAAATAAGTTGGGGAGGTGTAGCTCAGTGGTAGAGAGAGTGCTTAGCATGCACAAGGTCCTGAGTTCAATCCCTGGTACCTCCATTAAAATAAATAAACTTAATTACACAACCCCCCCCCCAAATAAATAAATATGTTAGGAATTGTACTACTGGATATTTATCTCAGAGAAATGAAAACTTATAACTTCATCCATCTGGGCCTGGAATGTTGTTCGGGTGAAGGGGGTGAAAGGTTTTAAATTACAAATTCAATGTCTTTAATTGATAATTATTCAGATTTACCATTTTTTCCTGTCAGTTTTGGGAAGTTGCATTTTTAAAAAAATTTATTGTAAGTTGAATTGTTAAAAATTTGCTCATAGTATGGTGTTATTGCCTGTTGGAACTGTTTTATGTCCCCCTTTTTATTCCTGATTATTGGTATCCCTCCTTTCTTTAACTTTTTGGGGTCAATCTTGTTCGGGGTTTATCAGTTGTATTAATTTTTTCAAAAACCCTGATTTTGGTTTAGTTGAACTTTTTTATGCATTTTTTATATAAAGTGTTCCCTTCTCAGTATTTCATTAACTGCACCATACAAATTTTGATACTCTTCATAACAGCTTTACTGGTAATAGTAAAAAAAAAAAAAAAAAAAAAAAAGGGAAACAACCCAAATGTCCTTCAACAGATGACTAGGTGAACAAACTGTGGTACACCCACACAAAGGACTAATACTCAGCAATAAAAAGGAATGAACTATGATACAACTTGGATGGATCTCAAAGGCACTGTACTGAGTGAAAATAAAATCTTACCTATGTGTATGTGTATAGAACCTATGTATGGTTCCATTTACTTATCACTCTCAAAGTGACAAAATTATATTGAGGAAGAACAGATCAGTAGTAGCCAGGGGTTAAGGTTGGGGGGAGGGTGTGACCATGTAGGGATAACACAAAGGAGTTTCTTTGTGGTGACACAACAGTTTAGTACCCTAACTGTGTTAATCAGGAATCTGGACATAATAAAATTTCATGTATCTATACACCACCACCAACAAAAAATAATGTATGCAAAGACTGGTGAAATTCTAATAACATCTGTGGTCAACTTAATAGTACTATACTAACATCAATTTCTTGGTTTTAGTAATATACTATGGTTACATAAGATTTATCATTGGGGGAAGTTGCGTAAAGGCTGCACAGGACTCTCTGTACTCTTTTTACAACTTCTTGTGAGTCTTCCAAAAAAAAAGCTTGTAAAGTATTTCAAAAGAAAGAGAAAGTAGGGATATTGAAAAAAATGTTTAAAAAACAATTAGGGTGATATCATGAGGAATGGCAGAATAAGGGCCTCCAAAAATCATCTCTTCCATAAAAGCAACAAGAACACTAGCAAAATATGTCGTCAAAATCAACACTTTCAGAACTCTACAAATTAATGAAAGGCTTGTAACATTCAAGGAGCATTTATTCAAGGGGGGAAAAAAGACTGAATTTCAGTAAAAATAGCAAGGTTTGTGGCATTATAACTTGCCCCACTCTCTTTTCCCCTCCCCAGCTCCACAGCAGCCTTAAAAGCAACAGCTCAAAAACATAGCGGAAATGAGGAGCCTAGCAGCCACTGGAGGAGTCGGAACAGAATTGGAGCTTTTCCAAAGCCCCATTTTCAGAGAACTGCTATTATTTGAGCTTACTGGCAGTTCCCTTAAAAACCCCTACTCGCAAGATTACTCATTCTTTGACCTGACTCAGAGCTTGCCCAGTGCTAACAGCCTTTTCCCCAGGGGCATTTGTCAAAAACAATCACCTGCAATTGTTTAACACCCGAGCCATCTGAAGCAGTTGGGGCAAACAACAAGCTAACCAAAAAACCTAAAAGGAAAAGCAGGGGCATGAGATGTCCATAAGGGGTTTTGAAAAGTTCTGAATATTCCTGAGAGTCTAGAAGACCAGGAACATGTGCCCTGGCCCGTGGGCATGCTCAAGAAAGACCTGAAAAGGTACTAAGTAATCACCTCTGAGCTTGAGGCTCTACACAAGCAGGAAACAAACACTGTGGCAGTGTTATAAGCCTGGCTGAAAGCTGAAGGTATGCCTCAGTAAGCACATACAGCCTCTCAGCAAAGACGGGGAGGCAATAACAAGTATTGGCAAGAACACAGAAAAATTAGAATCCTCATACATTGCTGGTGGAAACAAAATGATGCAGCCGGCTTGGAAAAAAAGTTTGGCAGTTCCTCAAAAAAATAAACATAAAATTACCATATGACCTAGCAATTTCATTCCTAAGGATATAATCAGGAGAAATGAAAATACGTGACAACACAAAAATTTATACATGAATGTTTATGGCAGCATTATTCATAATAGCCAAATAGTGGAAATAAAAATATGTCAACTGATGAATGGATTAACAAAACACAGTACATACATATAATGCAATATTACTCGGCCCTAAGAAGGAATGAAATACTGATACATGTAACAAACATAAATGAACTTTGAAAACATCATATTCAGTGGAAGAAGCCAGGCACAAAAGCCCAAATATATGATTCCACTTATGAAATGTCCAGAATATGGCAAATTCACATAGACAAAAGAGATTAGTGTTGTCAGGAGATGGCAGGGGAAATGGAGAGGGACTATTAACAGGTATGAGGTTTCACCTACGGGTGATAAAAAATGTTCTGAAATTAGTGGTGATGTATGCACAACCTTGTGAATATACTAAATGGCAGATTTTATGGTATGTGAATTATATTTGAATGCAGTAATTAGTTAATAGTTAAGTAAATAAAATAATTAAACTCTTTGACCCAATTGGTATTTATAGAACACTACAGTTAACAACTGCAATATTCATTTAATTAACGATATCTAAAATTTCTACACTGAAAACCTCAAAATATTCCTGAGTGAAATTAAAGACTTTAAAAACACATGTAACAGACTGGATAAAGAAGATGTGGTGTATTTATAAATGGAATACTATTCAGCCATAAAAACTGACAACATAACACCATTTGCAGCAACATAGATGTTCCTGGAGAATGTCATTCTAAGTGAAGTAAGCCAGAAAGAGAAAGAAAAATACCATTTGAGATCACTCATATGTGGAATCTAAAAAAAAAGAACATAAATACAAAACAGAAACAGACTGATAGAGATAGAATACAAACTTGAGGTTGCCAAGGGGGTAGGGGGTGGGAAGGGACAGACTGGGAGTTCAAAGTGTAGAACAGATAAACAAGATTATACTGTATAGCACAGGGAAATATATACAAGATCTTGTGGTAGCTCACAGAGAAAAAAAAGTGACAATATATACACGTTCATGTATAACAGAAAAATTGTGCTCTACACTGGAATTTGACACAGCATTGTAAAATGACTATAACTCAATAAAAAAATGTTAAAAAAAAAAAAACACATGTAACATTCACCAAAACCACAGGTGAAGCCATAAAACTAATCTCAGTAGATTTCAAAGGACTGAAATCATAAACAATATATTCTCTCTCTCTCCACTATAGATATGTGTTTACAATGTATAAAAAATATATTCTCCAAACATCATGGAGTTAAGTTGAAAATCTATTTTTTAAAAATAACTTTAAAATATCTAAATATTTAGAAATTAAGAAATAAATTTTTAAATGAACTGTGAATGAGGTAAATCACAATAGAAATTAGAAAATTTGAACTGAAGATGCATTTCAAAATTTGTATGATGCAGTTATAGAAGTACTGAGAGGGGAACATTTTATATATAAATGCACATATATATAAAAGTTCAACAAAACCAAAGTCTGGGTTTTGAAAAGACTAATACAACTGGATAAACCCCTAACAAGATTGACCCCGAAAGGAGGGATACCAATATCAGGAATGAAAAGGGGAACATAAAATAGTTCCTACAGGCAATAACAGCATACTGTGAGTAAATTTTTAACAATTTACAATAAATTTCTTTAAAAATGCAACTTACCAAAACTGACACAGGAGAAAATGGTAAATCTGAATAATCATTTCTCTATTAAAGAAACCAAATTTGTAGTTTAAAACCTTTCATCCCTTCATCCAAACAACATTCCAGACTCAGATGGCTTCACTGCTGAATCGTATCAAAAATGTAAACAAACAATACCAATCTTACAAAGCTATAATAATTAAGACAGTGTGGTATTGGCATTAACAGTATACAAATAGATCAATGGATCAGAATAGTGAGTCCAAGAAAAGATGTACACTCATCTAATCTACTGACTGAGAATCCTTTTGAGGAAACCCTTATACCACAGAAAAAATTTAAAGATGGATCATAGACCTAACTGTGAAGCCTAAAACTATAAAGCTTCTAGAAGAAAATACAAGAGAATTGTTTCACAACCTTGGGATAGGGGAAGAAATGATTTCTAAGAACCCAAAAGTTAGTAAACATTAAATAAATCAAATCAATGAATTCAACTTCAAAATTTAATACTTCTGCTCCCAAAAGACACTGTTAAGAAAATGGGAAAGCATGGCTCAGGGAGAACATATTTGCTACATCTGGAGGTATGTATGTTTGTGTTTAAAATGTAACAAACAACTTGTATCCAGAATACAAAAAGAATTACAAATCAGCAACAAAAGGTCAACCCAATACAAATATGAGCAAAAGAATTGAACTGACAGTTCAAAAGAAGAGATAAGCAAATGTTTTACAACCACATCATTAGCCATCAAGGAACTATAAACTAAAACCACAATGAAACATAACTACACATCCAGCAGAATGGCTAAAATCAAAAATGCCAAATACTGTCAAGAATATGGAATAAATGGAACTCATATAACACTGAATGTGAAATGCATTCAGTTTTCCACTTTGGAAAACAGTTTGTTAGTTTCTGAAGTTAGGAGCACAGCCATTCCATACCTAGGTATTTATCCAAGTCCACACAAAAGCTTATACACAAATGTTCATAGCCGTTTTATTTATAGTAATCAAAAACTGGAAAGAAGCCAAAGTCCATCAACAGGAGAACTGTTGCTATATCCATATAATGGAATATTACTCAGCAGTGAAAAGGGACAAACTACTGACACACATCAAAATGGTTGAATCTCAAAATTATTATTGAACAAAAGCAATCAAAGTAATCGTACACAAATAGTATTTACTGTACGATTCCATTTACATTAAGTTCTAGAAAAAGCAAAACTAATCTCTACTAATAGAAGCCAGAAAATAATTGCCTAGATGGGGCAAGTAATGGGATTGATTGAAAAGACGCAGTGGAGAGTATTCCGGGAGATGAACATGTTTTGTACACTGACCTGAGTGGTGTTTTACACAAATAAGTGCATTTTTTTCCCCTAAACTTCAGTGAACTTAGGATCTGTGATTTTACTGTATGTGAATTACAGCACTGGCATTTTTTAAAAAGTTAACAAGCTAGGAAAATATGTGTACCCCTTAGGCTATGTAAAACCAGTCCTTCCATTTATGCCTGTGCATACTAGCACGCCTTCTTGCATACTCAAGGCAATAATCTCTTCTCTCTGAAAAGCATCATCTATTTTTTTTTTTTTACTTTCTATTGAATTATTCTTTTCAGCACAAAAATGTTGAAATTTCTGCCCCTCCCTCCCAAAAAACCTCAACCCCACATACATCTCCAACTATTAGTTTCCTGCTCCCCATTACAGTAGAAACACTTCGAAAAGATTGTGCTAATAAATAGCAAGTTCCCCTAAACTAGATAAAATTATTCATCTAAAATTTAATTTTCAGGAGTATACGTGTGACACTTTAATGACTAACACTTACATAGCAATTTTCAACTTACAAAGCATTTTTATGTTATTGCCTTTAAATCCTCACAATAACCCCATAGTGTAGATATTTCTATTATCTCTAACAGAAACAAGAGGTTCAGCAAGGTTTTACAATCTGCCAAAGGTCAAACAACAAATCAATAAGAACTCTCTTACTGCAATAAAAATGTCTAACCAAAGAAAAATATCCATATCTAGTCAAAATAATCTAATATTCCATTATCTTATAGTCCTATTTCAAATAAGACTTCAACAACCAAAATCTACTACAACAAAATTATTATAGTGTGTATGTACATGACCAGGTAATTCATTATCCAAATGGGACACTTCTGAGAGTACAGGAAGAGCTATTAACAATTATGTCAGGATAATAGTCATGATCCAGGACTGTCCTGTATAAATTGATATATGTGAAAATAAGAATTCATACTTACCTTTTATTACAGTATTTTTTAAAGTAACAACTTAAAACCAAGTAGGTATGAAGACGTAAACAGACATGATTGTTAACCAATGTTATAGGAAAGGGTTAACATTTAAACAGTCTAGACAATCATTTTGGTTCCAATTCATCTTTGACAGTTCTGCTTAATGTAGCAATACTGTGGCTGGAAAGATTGGGAGTTAGAAAACCTTGTATGCCTTTTCAAACAAAGATGACCTATTTATAAATATGAGTATTAACAGCTGACAACATTGCAGTTCTCTAAGAAAAAAGGATTCCTATTTTAGTTCTTCAAAGTATTTCACAAATGAAACTGATTTCATTTTATTTTAAAAGCTCACTTGCCTCACTTAGAAGTTTCAGAGCATTTAAGTTTGTGCAGTAATCTGAAATTTGCAATTCTTATAAAAGACACAGGTCCTGAAATGACTTTGAAAATTGTTTAAAGGCTCTAAAGAAATCAACTCAACAAAGGCAGTTTCAATTTTAGCCAGAATTTAGCCTCCATATGAATATTCTCCATCTGAATGGTTTGGCAGATCCTACTGGACATACCTCAAAAAAACTTGAGTGTTCGGAGAAAAATACCCCACGACCCCACCCACAGCCCACATAAATTTTCCAGCGTAGGCCTGACCCACAGAAATGGTTACAGAATTATCATGTAGAGCACAGACATGTCGAGTCCCAGAATAGTCTTAAACCAAATCTGACCTGTCTGGGCAGGCCAAAGAATAGAGTTCCTCAGCTCTACAGCAAACTCTCTCCCTGTCTCCCTACCTCATTTTCCCAGTCTTCCCTGGCACAAACTCAAGCTGTAAGCAATGTCCAAAACCAGACCAGACATTCATGTTAGGAAAACAAGGCAATATTCATAGGAGTATTTTGAAACAGTGCTGAACAGTGAAAAGTGCACAAAGTAGGAGTCAGGAGACCTAAATTCTATCTTAGGCTCTACCACTGCGTAACTAGGACATATCACTTCAGCCTGGGCCTCAAGGTCCAGTATAAAGAAACAAAAAGAGTAAAATGCTCTCTAAGATTCTCTTCTAGTCCTTTCCTCTATTTCCTGAATTTTAACTCAAACATCAACTTTTCTATTGGGCCAATTAAAAATGACAAAACCATTAACTTATCAAATATGTTCTACCATTTCTCAAATGAAGAACAACTGGAATCTGATATATATAACAAAAGATAAGTTGTTCTTCAAGGATAATTAGCTTTAGAAACTGTAAACTTAAGACTCTCCATTAGTAATGGTGTAGCAGAGTAGAATACAATTAATAAAAGTCAGAAGAGAGTCAAATTCTCCAGTCAAACTTATTCAAAGATCTTAAGGTTTTTTGTTTTTTTTTTAATTCTTTTGATTTAAATCGCTATTTCGTGGGAGGAAGGTATAGCTCAAGTGGCAGAGCACATGCTCACTATGCACGAGGTCCTGGGTTCAATCCCTTAGTACCTCCTCTAAAAATAAACAAACAAATCTAATTACCTCCCCCCCCCCACCAAAGAAAAAGAAATACATCACTATTTAGGAATTCCTAATAGTTGAATGCTACACTGGAAAGGGCACTGAACCAGGTGTCTAGAGATCTGGGTTCTGGTTCAAGATATGCAACTACTTGTGTGAATCTGAACAAATCATAATGCCTGTGGCTTCAGTTTCTTCAACTGTAAAATGAGGGAATTAGGTAAGTTCTCTTCCCATTTAAAAATGTAAAATTTAAACATTTCCTTTCAAATGACACTACTCTCTAAGGGGCTCAAATTGCTTTCAACAAGCAGAGAATATTCTATTTATAAAATGCCTTGAAATACAAAAACACGTTCTTATCTACCCAGCAACACTGTGGGTACGTATTAGTATCATTATCACTGAATATTTCATTAAATAAATGCCCAAAGAAGGAAAGAGAAAAGGAAGATCAGTATCTGAGAAAAAGACCCTCAGTTAGAACCCAGGTATGTTGACCACTGGCCGTCACTGGTTTCCAATCCTATATTCTGTCATAATCAATGCAAAGAGTCACATTTACTATACTTAGCAACAATTATTTTAAGCGTGGTGTAAAAAACCACATTAGACACAAAGTCAGATTTTGACAGCTTGGTGACCTTGATCATTCTCCTCATCAGTAAAAGCAAGTCAGTATTACCTACCTTTTGGGCTACTGTTAAACTGAGCACAAAATGGAAACATGCCTAACATCGTAACTGTGAAAACTAAAGGTGTAACAAATTTGCATTAGATGCAGTCCTCACTGGGAAGGGCTGGTATCTGTAAGATTACCAACTCATTTAAAATCGTCACCATATACACAGAGTTGCCTCAACTTCAGCAGTCTCCCTCCCTACTCCTAAAACTAAGTTACCAAGTTCCTTGGAGGACTAGAAGATAGCAAAAGAGTTACTAGAGTTGTCTCACAATATTTTACAATTTGTTCATAGAAGCTGCTTTTTCGGGAAATTTAAGTAGTATATCGTTTCTAAGAAGGTATCATCCAGACCACTAGATCATGGATACTGGATTTAGTTCCTAACTCTGCCACTGACTGATCTGCAAAAGGCACTCAACTTTTCTTGGTCTCAGTTTGTCAAGTATAAATGCGGTAGCTGTGTTTAGATAACATCTAAAAATCTTTTTGAGTCATGTCACTGTAGTTGAAGACTATTCAAAATTCAGAATAACACCTTAAGAAACAAGCATAAATATAACTATGAGTTATCTATCCTTCCATAAATCAAATAAGGTTGATGTCAATCTTTAAATCAATCTTTTGAACACAACAACCATTCAGTTCTACATCAAAAGACACATTTTGTTGTCACTGGCCAAGGAGCAGAAGCTTTAGATTTGGGTGCTTCTCCACAGAAGAGTACCCAGCAATACGATGATGGAATAAAATTGAGTCCACCTAAAAAGTGACCCTTAAATATTTGACCCACACTCCTAATTAGCAACAATGATGGGAATTGAGAGTGGGAGTGGAGAGAGGGAGGATTAACTCAGTTTAACAGCATAATCCTAATCCATCCTAAAATACTATCAGTATTAAAGGCTAGACTTATATGTCCCAATATAATTTACTGTGAAATCTTTCCATGTGAGTCTCCACATTTCAGTACCTGAATTTCTCCTGCATAATGAGGTAAGTATCCTCTGTCTGTGTTAGAACAGAAACATGCAATTTAAGAGAAACCACATCCAAGTTTAGCAGTTACACCTTACCTTAATTTACTTACCTGAGGGTTAGGTTCTTAAGTCATTTCTTAAATATTGTGTAGTCAACATTACCACTGAGAAACCATTAAATCACCAGAACTTTCGCTGCTGAAAGCTCACAGACCAAAAATTAACTTATTTTATTCACTTCACATTTGTGCTGGGGCCTCCCTTTCTCTGGGACAATGAAGGCCAAGGTCCATTTACAAGAGGCAGTTCAGAACACTGGGTAAATAAGCCAATTTATCCCTTTTTATAAATAGTTACATTAGCAAAAGGTAAACATTCAGTCAATGTTACACCCAGACATTGGAAGGGCCCATTATTCTGTCGCCATCAACAAAAAAGAACCTTCCAAACTCTGGAAGAGCAATTGAGGGGAAGTCTCCCATTTACTGCTTTCATTATATACCTACTATCTCACAAAACTCATTTCGCGTGTGACTCTGATAAAAATAGGTGAACAAATGGCACCTTGGGAACCGGATTACTAATTCCAATCATAAACAAATATTTTGGGGACACACAATTTCACAACTTTTGGGCAGTCTACCTGCATCAGAAAAGGGTCAACTTTGCAGGTCTGCTCTGGGCCATCAACGAAGTTGTCAGAGACATGACATGCAGGAATGGACACACCCGGTGCACGTCACACTTCCCCAGGCCCCGGCCACCCCTGGCGGGGGAAAGAGAGCTACATTTTTTCATGAGAAATCCACTACATAGCCCAGAAGCCTTAAATCCTGGAATCTGGAGGAGCGTCACCTCAGCGGTGCAGCTACTTACAGGGCTCCGCCATGTGCCACAGCCCCCAAAACTTCTGAGGAAGGCAGAAATGACCAAGTGAAAAGTGCAGAGAGCGCCTCCAACATGAGGGGGACCGGTGGCACTGGCAGGCTCCAGACCACCCAGAGAAGGGGCGATATTGCTCAGGCGGCCGGGAGGCTAACGCCCAGCAAGCGCGCACTTTAGGCTGCCGCCCTGTCTCATTACCTGATGGACGTCATGGCTTCACCTTCCTGCCCCACGCAACAGCGCTCGCGTCCGATGCTCTGCGTCCGCACGGGCGGCAGCAGCAGGTACCACAGCCGCCGCTCTTGGGCTCAGGCACTCAGCGACCGGGAGCGCGTCCTCACACACCCCGCGCGCGGGCGGCCCCCGCCGAGCCGACCGCGCGCGCTGATTGGCCGCGCCCGGAAGGGGCGGGCGCTCCGCCCCCGATCGGTGGCCGGAGACCAGCCCTGGGGGCCGCGGGCAGCTGCAAGCGGCCCGTGTGTCTCGTGCCGGCTCGCTGGCGCGCGGGCTAGCGGGCTGGCTAGCGGGGGCGGTGGCCATCTTGAGTCCTGGTAACAGCATTCCCCCCACTCCTGGCTTACGGGGCATGAGGTTGGGTGCCCGCCTCAAAAATGGCCGCCCCGAAAGGCACCAGGTTTGTCAGTCACATGGCCACGGTCTACCTCGGCCAGCTCAGGTCGCTTTAACCGGGCTTGGGACTGGGACGTCGTCAGGGCAGTCTTTGGGGATGGGATTTAACAGCCTGAAAACTCATCTGCAGAAAAGCCGCAACCGCCCAGGGAAACCTCAGCCCAAGGAAAACCGGTCGCGTGGCAACATCAGCACGATACGTTAAATTGGAACTCGCAGCCTTTAAGGGTCAACTGCTGAGTCTGAAGGTCCTCAAATGTTCTTAGACTTAAGGAACACTTAGAACAGCTTATTTAAAATGGAAGTGTCTGGAGTCTCACTGTAAACTTTTGAATCAGAACCTGGAAAGGTGAGGCCCGGACATTGGTATTCTTAACTAGTTGCCGGGTGATCCGAGTACACATGTAAAGTTTTAAAACCGCTGGGCCAAACTAGCCTATTCAAGACTATCCTACTTGCCATACTTAATTGTAAGATTACCTCACTTCTCTGAAAAGTACGCAGCGCTCTGAGGCAAGCATCTAATGCTACAGCGGAAAAATAAGAACCGTAACTCTTGGCGCTATCCTTACAATTTAGTGGGGCTAAAGGATTTAAGGAACTGATTCTGAACTACTAGTAAAAGACAGGTAAATTAATTCCAACTGGGAAGTATAGAAAGGAGGAGAGGAGTCAGTAAACGCCTTATGACCTAAACAGCTTTGTTTATTCCCTGTTTAGTCTCTGTACAAATATTTATAATAACAGACCACAACCAACAGTGGCATTCATTTACTGACCATTTGGACGGTGATCAATTCCGTAAATCTGGAATCAGTTGCATTAGAAATACAATCCAACATGTGATGTGATACTGAAATGTGCCTACTGTGACTGAAGGAACTGAATTATTATTTAATTTTAATTAGTTTAAATTTTAAAACCAAAAGCAAGGTAAAGTATTTTTGCATGAAACTCAGTTTTATTTTCATTGGACTATATTTCACCTTTTAAATGTGGAAAATTTAGCATCCAAATTGAGACACTGTAAATATAAAATACATACTGAATTTTTCAAGACTTAGTACAAAAAATATAAATATCTCTAACAATTTTTATATTGATTACATGTTGAAATAGTATTTTCCTACATGGGTTAAATAAAATACATTAAAATTAATTTAAACTGTTTCTTTTTACTTTTTTAATGTGACTACTGGAAAATTTTAAATTATATGTCTTGCATTATATTCCTACCTGACAGTGTTCTCCAAAGTTAGCCTTGCTTCTTTTCTTACCTATCATCGCCCTTGTGACAGAATAATTATGTTCCCAAAATGAAATTAGTAAGGAGACCAGTTTACACAGATCTGTGATTCCTTAGTAATTATCTCAAACATCAAATATTCCAAAGATTCCAAGTTTCCTTCGAAAATAGTTTTAGTATTATTCTCTTTAGTTTGCAAAATAGCTATCCAGAACGAAGCCATGAACTATAAATCTGATGTTTTCAGTCCATGAGTAAAGGCAGAGCTATACTTGGCTGATTGAGACTTAGACCAAATGTCCACAAGGAGAATTAGTCAATTGTTCCTCTGAATTAAATAGGATCTGAATCAAAGCAGCATCAGGATAGCAATTTGAAGTGGTGGAGACACTGACTAATTCAACCTCCTCCTCCTCTTGTGGAAAATGTTAATAGATAACCCACATGAACTGAAGTCAAAACAGGAATAATCCTTAGAACGGACTTCAAAACTTCAATATAACTTTTAATATGGGATGTAGAATGGTGCTTTTCAAACTTTAATGTATATATATACACATCACTTGAGGGGATCTTGTGAAAATAAGTGTTTGACTCGGCAGGTCTCTGTGGTCAAGTTTTTGCATTTCTTTATATTCCCAGATCTTGCCAATTGCTTCTCGTCTGTGGGCCATGCTAAGTAGCAAGACTGTAAAGGAAGCAAGCAGAAATCATGTTCAACAACCCTTGCTTGACTTCCTACTAGCTGCACAGCCTTGGGCTGTTTCTTAACCTATCTGTCCCTCAGTTTACCCACTACATGCTTTTCAGAGCATTGTAAAATTAAAACTTAATTAATTCTAGTAAAGTACCTAATAGGGCCCTCAGCACATGACATGATTATTACTTTGTATTATCATTATTATTATCACACTACTTAAAATTATATCCCTGGGAAGCATGATATGAAAGCTAACATGAACATAAACCCTGGGAAAAAATAGATGCACTTTACTCTTGCTTAACATACTTTGTTAACTTCTACTTTTGATTTTCAAAAATAAAGTTTTTTTACAAAAAAAGCTAATTCTGGTACCAAAACAGCTAGACGTGAAAGTTTATTTTTTTTAACAAATACAGTAAATTCTTTGTCACTAAGGGAAGGTAAAGGTTGGCAATATTCAAATATTCCATCAGATTAAAACCATACCACATTCAAAGACTTAGAAAAACAATTTATTTTTGATGACTGACACTTTGCATCTAAAAATTAAAGCTTTGGTTTTTTAACTCAGGCAGTCAAAACAACTTTCAGAAAGTGTATTATTTCAAATGTATTTAGGTAACAGTTCAACAGATACAGCTGCAAAAATGTTACTTCAGCAAACAGGGCTCATGTGCAATTTTTCTTTCAGAGTAAATCAGGCAGCTATAAAAGTAAAGACATATTTTTCCAGGTAAAGCAGACGTTCTTTTTATTTCATTCACAGTACATTCTTTTCCTCAGCCTTTCATGTTCTTTTTCTAATCTTTCCCCACCCTCTCTTCCACCCAGTCTTTCTCAAAACACAGACACACACACACACGCAAGCACACACGCCTGCAATGCGATTAGCTATTAACTACTAAAACTCTTTCAATCAATTTTTTAAGCAATTTATTTCAATCCTATTCTTTTCATTTTAGGAAAAAGCAATCAACTGAAATTTTTAACCTTCATTAAACTTCTTCCAATTCCAATAGTTGAATCAAGATCAGTGGGTCAAAATAGTTTTCTCTTGGAAAGACAGATAAGTATCCTATTTTATCTAATCATGTGGTTAGTCTGCTACTATAAAAGCAAATAGACAGCTAACCCCAAATAGTTAAAGTGCCTCTGGATAGCATTACAAATATGTGGACCCACCCACTCACCTTTGCAACAAATGCTTCAAGCCCCAAAATAGTAGCAAAGTTCTCTTCAAACACAATTAGTTTGTTGTTAAGGGTGCAATAAATCAAACATTTTCATATATTAGTGTATTTCTAGAAATTGGTAAATTTCTAGAAAGCTTTTTGGCAATGTATGTCACCAATTCCATTTTTTAGGCAACTATCATAAATTAAATAGAACTAATGTGAACAAAAACTTATATACCTTATCCATTTCAGCATTAATAACAGAAAAAATTTATTATATCCCTAAATAAGTAAAAATAGATTAATATTTACATAAGTTACAGGAAAATGTATGGAGCTACTATAAAATATTTTCACAGACTTTTAAGGACACAGGAAAACATTCATGATATAATGTTAAGTGAAAAAAAGCAGAACAAATAAAAGGAATGTAGAGTATAATCTTGACTATGTTAAAGACAAATACATGCCATACACACACAGAAAAAAGACTGGAAAGAAACACACCAAAATATTATTACTGGTTTCTCTGGAAAGTAGAATTACGTGTCACTTTGAATCTCTTATTTATATTGATTTAGCTTATAAATTTTCTACTATATATTGGTTTAATTAGCATAAAATTTTTATAACTGTGATTAAATTTAAATTGTCTTTCTAAAATGCTTTAAAAATACAGAACTGATTCCTGCTCTTTTTAAAACCTGTATTTTTTTACATCACAACCATCAAAACTACAATTATTTTTAAAGGAATTGGGTTTATTTTATAAATGTCTCCTTTTCATGTGTAAAGATTCTTTAAGACAGGGATGACAAAAATGTCTTTAATTTTCCCTGGTTAATTTTAAATCTTCACCTGACAAAAATTAAAAGCATAAATATCACTGTTAAAGCTTTGCATAGGCTTTAGAGGCCAGCTGTCAACACTGAATGTGCAATGTCTTCCTTGCATGTTACTTAAAAATACATCTCCTCTGCTTTTTTTTCCCAGATCAAGAATGAGCTTTTTATCATAGAGGGCCATCAAATTAAAGCACCTGAGAGTGCACAGAGTAACAAATAGTTTCCTTCCAATAATCAGACTTAGATTAATGTCCTACAGATTTCATCGGGGCCTTTTTTAAAATACATATACAAATCATCTAATATAAATCAGTGTTTTTCCTAGGATCAACTATAAACATTTTGAAAATAATTTCTAAAAGTATTCTGGACCAAGTAGTTTATGTTTTAGAATTCTTTAAATTAGTCCAGTCACAGGGACATTCCAGAATATTTGAGGCTTTTAATAAATCAAATTAAATCCTAGGCTAATATTTGTTAATTGCCATGTATCCTTTCTCTTGCATAGCCATTTACAAGTACCATTTTCATTCTTAACTGCCACTTGCTACCACACTTGACTAAACACTTTTCATCATCCATTCCCCTTCTGTTTTAGATACCTTAAAAAATTATCCTTTTTTTGCTGATTAATTAAACATGATTTCCCCCTTAGTCCTCATGAAAAATAAATAGAAACACAAAGAGAAAAATAAAAATCACCTATAATCACACAACCCAGTGACAATTACCAGGTACAGGTGTTGGGGCTGGTTATGTGCTAGAGATATAAAATAAATAAATAAAAATAAAAATAATATAAAAAATAAAAAAATACATCTCCTCATTTTATATGAATGAAAATACTGATAAAGTAATATTTTAAAGCAATCTATACCATACTCCAGAAAGAGACATTTCTTATAATTTGTCTCCCTCAAATAAGTATTGCCACATAGTACAGTTCAGGAGCCTGGGAATAAGGAGATGGGAATTCTAATCCTAGGCCTACCGAAAAAATTTATGCCCTTTGACCAAAAGTTTCCTTATCTGAAACACAAGGCAGTTTGTTATAGGTGGCATCTCAGGTCCTTTTCAGTTCTTACTGGACAGTGGAAGAAAACTGTCCACTTGTGTCTCAACACAAACTGGGTTGCTTTTCTATAGTTGATCAGTTTTAATGCAACTACAATGATGCAATTTTACTTAGCTTTCATTGACAAGGTTATTCAAAGAAACATCGCTAAATGTATTACCCCAAAAGACACAATAAGAAGTTCGCTATTTTTCCTTCCTTTAATTATTATCTGTAGATTCTTATGTCACATTTCACTTTAACATTACATATTCAAGTAGAATATAATCTTCAAATGGAACCTGACAATTTATTTCCCAGGAGAATTTGAAGAATATAACATTTGATTGATAGAGCTTTATTTAGAAAGAATCCTTAGCAAAACTCCCTCCCAAGAACACCTTACACAGTGCTTCTTTATTTTCAGTGAACCACAAATCTCTAAAACTCAAAGAAAACTTCCAATCTAAAAGTAGAGGACAATGGTGCTTCCCAATCACTTATGCTACCAAGAATATATTTTTAAACTATACAATTAAATATCACTATCATTTCATAAAAGGGCATTGTAACATAAAAATGTATGAAGGACATCACAGAATAAACAGCCCTGCCCAAAATATTGTTGGTAATCTTATGAAGTATATTTTCTATATAAACGATTTTCTTATTTCAATTTCACCATAGATCTGATACTGCACAAACAAACTTTAAGGAACCAATCACTCATTAACTCAATAAATATTTACTGAGGTCTACTCAGAAGAATCAACTAGTCAAGCCAAATGTCTGAATTCACCACCCACAAAACCATGAATTCTAATAAAATGGCTATTCTTTTAAGCCACTAAATTTTGGGATAGAAAAGTCAAACTCATGGTGAAAAATATATTTTGCACTACAACCTAATATTCTATACATATACATAACTGAAACAATGTTTCACAAAGCAGCACTTGCTGCTACCATATTCAATGCACTGATTTTTTTTATTTACCTCATAAAATACTACTTGTTCTGCACCAAAACTGATGCATGGTCCAGTGTGAAAAGCACTTTAGTCTACACTACTAACTTCACAGGTACACACACAAACCTAGACAGAAACCTTAATAGGACCCAGGTGTTCTGATTCCTAATACAAAAGCTCTTTTCCTTGCATCATGCCACCAGCCCATAGGTATAACAGTTCATAACAAGAAGTTTCTCACAAACTAGCATATGCACCTCAGAGCTGAGTGAAAAGCTGAAAAGCAGAGATGTCTGAGGTGGGAAGTTAACACAGAAATCAGAAATAGCTAAGAGGAATTAAGCCTTTCCCTTTTTATCACTTCCTTTTACCTCCCCTCTTCTTTTCACAGATCTGTTCCCTCCCCTACTTCCTCTTCCTTCGGTTATCAAGCATTACTGAAATTCAGGTTTTTAAATATCAGTTGAATTTAATGAAATGTTATAGTCATACTCTTAAAAGTAGGCTAACTGAACATTTCATCATTTCTTTAAAAATTTTGCTTTATTTCCTTTGTATAAGGTCCAAGACTAATTGTGGCTGTAGGTCATTTTTAATAAAAAAGAATTCTCATCACTGTCATCTCAGATCTCATAGAACATTTTAATAAAATTTGAAATTATTAATAATATTAAAGGATTAACAGCTTTTTAAAAGATTACTAGTTATTGTTTAATATACAATAATATGAAGCAAAAGACTTGCTTATTTTTTAATGACACAAATCACTGTTGATTTCTGTTCTATTGTTTATACAATACTTGACTATTTTAGTTAATTACTAAAAATAAGACAGATTCAGGTTTGAATCCTATCTCTGCCACTTATTGTATAATCTTGGGCATATTAAACTCTCTGAACTGTAACTGTAATGGTTATCCCATATTATATAATAATTAATAATACTAAGCCATAAGATTCAAATTATAAATATCAATATTGAGAAATGCGCAAAATCTCCGAAGTAAGTAAAAACTTATCAGAAATTATACTCTTGGGGGTTCAGTCCCAGTACCTTCTCTAAAAATAAATAAATAAACCTATTACCCACACCCCCCAAAAAACCCAAAAAACAAAAAAGAAATTATTTTCTTAACTGGAACATTTTAACTGTTAAACATAAGCAAAATTGGTTTGCCCAAAGGTTCTTGTTTTTTTTTTTAAGGAGTCAAACTATTGGAGGGGGGTTAGGTTTATTTATATTTCAAGGCAGTACTGGGAATTGAACCCATGACCTTGTACATGCTAAGCATGTGCTCTGCCACTTGAGCTATACCTTCCCCAGCCCAAGGTTTTTAATGGGAAACACAATCTGCTCAAAATTCAAGTTCAATGAGTTAATCCATTTGCAAAGTATACAATTAAGTATATCCTACAAGAGAATGTTTATCCTTGGGCAGGGGGGAGGACAGGGGAGACCTATATATGTGAGCAAGAAAACCTGAAAAAAAAAAAATCTAAACAAGGTTACTAAACACACTGCCACAGAATTTCTTTAGTGTGCTTATCTAGCACATACAGAATTCACTTTGACAAGTGTCTCAATCTGTGTCTTCAAAGTGTAAAATAAACAGCAAGAAATGTGAATCATTGGTCCTGAGTGTGAAATGAGAGCTTAGTACTTAGGGGCCCTTAACTTCTCTGGGTCTATTTCCTCGGCTGAAGACAGTTACCTGGTGGCATTCTAAAGTGCTTGACTTATTCTTTAAACATGTTATCCTTATCTTAAAAAAAAAAAAAAAAAAAGACTGACACTTCATTTCTTGTTCCAGAAGGCAGCAGAAGAAGTTATAACACTTAGGATCAAATTTCACCTCAGACGTTCAACAGTTTTAATTAGCTGTGTTACCTGACTGATACCATTAAACCTCACTGGGCTTCAATTCTCCAAACAGCACAAGGGAAATATTAGATTCTGATTTTAAGTACTCCCTCAGGCACTAACAATCTAAAGAGTCTAAAACATATTCAAAGAGTTTTCAAAAATCATATAAAATTGTAAATGACCATTTCAAAGCCATATCTGGCTAATACTGAGATTTGAGTTGTTTTCACACTTCGACCCCATCATCTGCAGGAAACTTCAGCTCCACCCTACCTGGGGATTTGTCTCCTCCCACCCCTGCTCCTGCTCCTACTCCCACCAGCATTCCCAAACAGTCTTTGGAAATAACAAAGAAGTTTCTAGAAGGGAAAGGCAAGGAGAGTCTGCTTTAACCTGTTTTATGAATATAAAGAAGCAATATCTTGGACAAGAAATTCCTTAAAGAGATATGAATCTGACTTGATGTCTACAAGATACTAACAGGTTTTCTTAGGAATGTAGTTTATTCAAGCTTCACACAGAACTGAGGTTGAAGGTCTCTGATGTGTATGTACGTGTGTTTTCCATTAGTGGAAAAATGTACTCCTTTTCCCATATTTGTGCTGAATCTAGGGGAGGAGTGCTATACAAATAGAAGAGGAGGGGTGCTAAAGAAGGGATTCCTGTCTGAGATAGGAGGCAAAGATAATTTAATATCCCTCCCAATCTAAGGATCTGTGAGTGTGAGTCTAGAAATTTATATATTTCTCTACAGAGCACCTTTACAATATTCAAGCATAGGGATAAATACACTCAAAGAAGTCAAACCTACCATGCAGACAAGAACCCAAATCTCCAACCTTCCAAAAAAAAAAAAGAAACATTTTTAAGTTATTTTTTACTACAATATTATTTTTAATAATAAACATTTTAGTACTACTTACTGAATTTAATAATATAACTATGTTTTATTATAATATTTCTAATCTAAACAGTCTAGTTCTATACATGTGGATATGCAAGTGCTAAGTGAAACAAACAAGACAAAGTATAAATGTCAACATACTTTAATGTGATCAACGAGCTATCCTTGGCTAAAATGTAATATAATCAGTTCCTCTTGGGTATGTGACAACAGAGACATAGGGTGTAAATCTGCATCACTTCTACAGTTTAACAGCTTTAACCTTCACCAAAACTAAGAACTGAAAATGATAACTAATGTCTCAGCTCTGCTTAAGAAAAACAATTTGTGAAAAACTCTTATTTTAGGAGGAAGCTAAGACATCCTCAGTCATGCCTGTAAAACAAGGAAATGTTCAAATATCTAATGTGGTTAACTTCAAAGACAACACATTTGAACCGTTTATTTTTAAAGAAGATAATTTTCTTCTACTTTAATTTGTTTACTCAAAAACTTAACATGGCTTTTCAGACTTCAGCTCAGGGCTTAGAGAGTAAAACTGTTTATTTTGCTATATTAAGCTTAGAGGAATTTGAGAAACCAAAGACATCTGAATTTGATTCTTCTGCTATATTTTGTTTTCCAGTGACCCCTCCTGGATGAGTCAACAGAGACAAATTTCTTAAAAAGACCATTTTGTGGTATTATCTGTTGGTTACATAGTACACTGTTACACAGTATGCTATGCAATTAAGAACAGTATTGCTAAAGGATGTGGAGAAAAGCGAACCCTCCTACACTGTGGGTGGAAATGTAAATTGGTGCAACCACTATGGGGAATAGTATGCAGTTTCCTTAAAAAACTAAAAATACAGTTACCATATAATCCAGCAATCCCACTCCTGGGCATATATCTGGAGAAAACTCTTAATTTGAAAAGACACATGCACCCCAACGTTCATAGCAGCACTATTTACAATAGCCAAGACATGGAAGCAACCTAAATGTCCATCAACAGACGATTGGATAAAACAGTTGTGGTATATTTACACAATAGATTACTACTCAGCCATAAAAAAGAATAAATTAATGCTATTTGCATCAACATGGATGGACCTAGAGATTATCCTATTAAATGTAGTAAATCAGACAAAGACAAATATCACATGGTATCACTTATATGTGGAATCTAAAAAAAAAAAAAACTATACAAATGAACTTATTTACAAACCAGAAATAGACTTACAGACATAGAAAACAAACTATGATTACCAAAGGGAAAAGGAGGGAGGGATAAATTGGGAGTCTGGGATTAACAGATACACACCACTACATATAAAACAGATACACAAGGATCTATTGTATAGCACAAGAAACCGTATTCATTATCTTCCAATAACCTATAAGGGAAAAGGATCTGAAAAAGAGCTGCATCACTTTGCTGTACACCCGAAACTAAACACAACACTGTAAATCAACTATATTTCAATTTAAAAAAAAATTTTTTTAAAAGAACGGTATTGCCATTCAGTGCTTTTGGAGTTCTAATTATAATGAAAATAATCTCACTAATTAAGGACTTGCTAACCCAGAGGGAAAACATTCATCATTTTGATAGGTCACTGATTTATTCTTTGTAAATTCACTCTTTCAGAAAATTTCTTTCTCCACCAAATAAGCCATTCTACTATATTTTTTTAATAAAAGAAAGAAAACACTGACCACAGGGCCTTAATAAAATGTCACTGCTTACACAGGAGAAATACACTTATTCTAAGGGAATTTTCCCCATGGACAAATGCAAGAAATGATTATTATAGTCAAAGCTCACTACAGTCACCAGAAAGAACAGAAATGCAATCTAGGAGTGCATCTATCTTGCTTCTATCCTCCAGTATCAGATTTCTTTCACACACAAGCTCACTCTATGTAACAAGAAAAAAGAAAGGTCCAAGAACCATGAGGTGTTTTCAGGTAAGGGTTCTATCAACTCTTATTGAATGGGTAAGAATTTACAGCTAATACATGAATCCATTTTGCACCACTGAGTACTACAAACACAACCTTAAACCACCTCTAAAGAATTAAGAATTAGTTCACTTTAACAACAATTTAGAGCCTGTTATATTGCAATGGCATAATTAGTTATAAGGCATTAAGCTTTCAACTAGCTTCCTTACTTCAAGTAGCAGTAGACGGGATAAAACATGCACATACTGTGCACAGCAATAATGCAAAGTATGCAGTACAATCAGAGAAGAAGCCATTTCTAGGGCCGCAGATTAGGAAAGTTTTACAGGGAAGACAGACTTTGGCTGGACTTTGAGCCAAAGGTCCAGCCAAAGGCCCTCTGAATTTACAAAGAAGAAATCAGGCCACTTTTGAGTGTCCCCCTCAATACCCATCCACTCCTCCATAAATTAAAACACCACTGGCGTGAGAACACACACACACACACACACACACAGGATAAGGAATGAAAATATATCTAAGGCTGGCTAAAATTCCTGCCTCTGATACAGTGATTGGTTCAGTGGTGGGTAGATAACCCAGGTAGGTACAATTAGAGTATTCTGAAAACTGATACATAGATGTGGAAAGTCTCTCTGGGCTTATGAGATTTTGGCTTAGGGATGAGAAATACCACCTTTTTATTACATTAAAATGGCATGTGTGAGAAATAAATCCAATAGCAGAGGACAATAAAGGCAAGAGATGCACTCCAAGAATGAATGATTTTTGGCTAGACTCCTTGCTATGTTAGTCAACTGAATCTCTTAGAGACTGAGAAATGGTTCTACTAGGGATGCACTAAAGTCCCTAGACCCTACAAAGCAAATATAGGCCAAGTAATCTCTTCAGTTTACAAATTTACAAATTTTAGGCTGCACTGTTAAAAACACAAGGTCTAGAAAAGTGAAGATTATCAGTCCCACACTATGCAGTGCTGATAATTCATTCAGCAAACATTAACTGAACAGCTAAGGACCAGGCACTGAGCAACACTTTAAGGACACACAATCGATCATCCTTTCTCTTTTTCTAGTTTGCATATATTTTCCTCATTTAATCCTCACAAGAGGCCATTCCGGGAACAGTATGCTCAGTTTATAAAAATAAAGCAATTTTCCAGAGAATCTTCTGAAACAGAAAAAAAAAAAGTGTTTTAAAAGAAGAGGTCACTGAGACTACTGCTTGGTCACCTCAGATACAGACTTTTCTTTCTAGGTTTACCACACAATTTTAAAACACAGAGTCTTTAGTGAGGTAGGAGACAGAAGGAAAGAATAAAGTTAGTTCATGGAAGTGAAATGGTTAGGAAACAATAATTTGAGAAAAGATCAACATTTGCTGACTGGAGAATTGCAGTTTGTTTCTTTAATAGAAATTAAAATTATCATGACCCAGAATAATGTATAATTCCTAATGTCAGAGAGAGTTATGACATGGGCTCTTTGGATTCAACTCTTCCTAACATCAACTTCAGAGTTTACAAGTGTTTGCTATGATAAGTAAGTAGAGCTGCACCTGCAGACAAGTAGGCAGAACTTGAAACTGAAGGTGGAGAGACCAGTTAGGAAGCCAATACAAAATCTAAGCAAAATAAAGGCTAAACTTGAGTTGTGGCAGCAGGGATGGAGAAGAAAAGGATCTAGGTTCAAAACTTTGGAGTAAGAGGTCAGTGGTGCCATTAATAGATGCAGGAACCATGGAAGAAGGTGTAGATTTAGGACAGCAGATGAATTTAGTTTGATATATATGACTTTAAAGTGTCACCAAGACACTCAGAAGGAGATATTCAGCCAACAGTTAAAATTAGGGTCTGAGAGCTGAAAGATACAGAGATAGAAAGAGCATACACGTGAATGTGTCCAGTACAAAGCCGGGACGCCTATATCTTCTGCTTCAGTCAGATCAAACAAATGTAGTTCCCCAACAGAGGCCGCTGTCTCCCATGTCTACCACCGAACAAACTTCTCTATAAGGTCAGATACTTTACTTCACACCTGGTTAGCTGTCATCTTTCAGAATGATCAGGTATCATTTTCCCAAATCCCACTCATTTTCCACCAGGAGGATGGTACCTGACTTTTAGCTCTGTCTATAGATAGGCACCTAATTTTTAGCAGCATGCCTAAAATAGCCGGCACTTGAAAGACTAACTGAAAGAACAGACTTGGCATGTGCTCAACAAGCCTTGGAAGGAACTCTATCCTCTTAAAGGTGACTGCTAAATGAACTTGGATGATTATTTCCAAAGAATGAAAAATAAAATTAAGTGGTCCTAAATACAGGTAATCATCACAGAACATCTTCATCTAGGAAGCAGTTCCCAAAAATGCTTCTTGACTTCTTTCAGCCCTAAATATCTCATCCGTAACATGGGGATCATTACCCCTACTTAACAGGTTTCTGGGAAGATTAAATGAGATAGCATATATAAAGTATAATGTCTGGCACTCAATTAATGTTCCCTTCTGTTCCCCAACCCAGTGTGAGAACATGATAGACCTAGCTTATTTCTTTGCAACTTCAGTAACTGCTATACCCTGAAAAGCAATCCAGGCTAGAAAAATAATGTGTATTTGAGAAAGGGAGGCTAGACTTGTCAGAGGCCCTCCCTGGAGAAGAGTTTTTTTCAGTCTCATACTATTATCAGTTTTGGCTGGATAATTTTTTGTTGTAGGGGGCTTCCTCTGAATTGTAGGATGTAAGTTTAGCAGCATCCTTGAATTCCACCCACTCGGTGCTATTAGCACTCCCCACCAAGTATGTCTTCAGACATTGCTAAATGCCCCTTGTGGGGGCAATATTTTCCCTGGTTTAGAACTGCTACCCTAGAACTAACTGAAATTCTCACAAAGCCCTAAATACTTTCCCTGACATCTATAAATATATATCATAAATTTATTTGTTCCCCAGTAACTGATTATACACAATAAATTATGCTTAGACTTTATAAGCCATTGTCTAACCAAAACCAGTAGCTAGCCCCTTAACTATCAAGTAAGTCATCAGAGATAATGCATGCAGTCTAACCACTCAGCACATATCACACTGAGACCCTTAAAGACAAATACAATGAACGTAGGAACAGCCAATCCCAAAGTCTTTACACAAAATTAAGAGATTTATCCCAATACCCAAGTGTCTAATCTTTTAACTTCATGTCTACAGGTGGCAATACGTGTATGTTGTATGAAATGACTTTTAGCTGCCTAAGGACTTTATAAGTTTTAAACAGACACTAATGACATGTAAAATATATTGTATCTGTTTAAGAATTATTATGAATCATATACTTGCAACAACATAAAAAATTATGTATATTAACAAAAAAAAAACACAAAAGGGAAAGTACAGAAATCTGAGTTAACAGTTCACTAGGGCTCTTGTATAAATTGCTTGAAGTTAAGCAGAGTGTGGTAATTAGGAGCACAGACTTAGAATCAGACTACCTGGATTTAAATCCCAAACCCATCACTTACTAGATAGGTGACCTTGATCAAGTTACTTAACCTCTCTATACCTGTTTGCTCCTTGGTAAAATGGATATAATTACAGTGTCTACCTTGTAGGGTTGTTGTGGGATTTAATGAGTTAAAATAGGTAAATGCTGAAACAACACATATTAAACATCATTATTTATCATGACTTTTAAGGCTACATAGGCACAGTGAAGCTTATCTTAGGTGGCTATATAAAAGTAGGCACAGTAAAGTCAAAACAACAATGAACCTGCACCCATATACTCTGGGTTCATACATCGGTTCCCTAATTGTTTCATTTAGGCTTCCCTTTCCTCATCTGTAATATAGGAAAGCACTTTGCAAATGGGTATAAGAGAAAATCTAAGGGCTGTATGTTTAGTAGGACTGCAGGGGAAAGTTGCAGCTGTCTTCCAATTTGGTAGAGGAAACTTTGTGAAGGAGGTGCTTTCTAAGGAAGTACTCTAATAATGGACCAATGGGAAAGTATATGCCTTGAACCCAGGTAGATCTGATTCAAAAGCCTTTGCTTTAGTCTATAGTTTGAAAGTTTAAAACAAAAGTAGAACATCCTGAGTCGTTTTTAAAAAAGGTTTATTTTCTTCTTATAAGGCAGGCACACTAACCCTCCGAGGGGTATATTAAAGGCACTGGTTGGGATTTGGTCACCATCTATTCAAAACAGCATGAACACACCCTAAGCGATCTTTTCATTTATGAATGATTCGTTCTTTCAGAGGTGAAGAAGGATAATGTTGGAAGATATGAGATTTGTCTTGTATAATCAACAGTGTCCCAATACTTTTAAGTCAGTTTGACATGGTCTATTTTTAGATAGAAAAATCATTACCTTCCAAGGGACATTTCAAAATCCTCAAGGAATGCGCATACTGCACTTTTATACTTATTAAGAAGGAATATTTTAACCAACAACTTTTTATAAGTAAAAGTTGCAACATCACATCGCATGTGAAGCAAATGTTAGTGCAGAACTACCTCCACTGCTGCAAAAAAGTGCAAAGAAAAAAAGAAAAATCAACCTTTCCGAACCATTCTAGCAAATGCCACCCCCGCAAAAACTCGAAGGCGGGCTCTTGGTCCTTGGTAGATGGTCTCCAAAGATACCAGCCTCCGATTAGGTGTACGCAAAGGAAGGTCAAGGTGCCCTTCCGCGATCTTTACGAAAAATCCCCAAGAATTCTGTCTTTGCCCCAGAGTAGAGAAGTTGCTGGGCATTCTCCTCGTCCTCCTCCTCCAGGGACGAGGAGGTGGCCGTGTGTGACTCGGCTCAGGTCGGGTCCGGTCCTCCCAGGTCGCACCAGCCCAGTGGGGACGGGCTCCCACGTGGCGCCCGCAGCCTGCCCGCAGCCTGCCCACAGCCGCCTCGCACCCCCGGCCGGGGCTCTGATTGGCCAAGTGAGGGCGGAGCCTCTCCGGAGCAGGCGGCAACTCAGCCAAACTGGGCGGGCGCCAAGCAAAGGGTCGCAGCCAGGGGGTCAGTTCCCCGAGCGGCCGGTCCTCTGCGTTGGCCCTATGCCGGTGATGAGGGTACCACCCAACGCCGGGGCCGCGCAACCCCAGGTGGGCCCTAGTTAGCAGCAGGTGCCGTCACCCTCCACCCTACGTCAGGGAGCGCTCACCTCAGCGCTCGCGGCTCCTCCACCTTCAGCTTTTTGGGCTTCGGCTCCTCCTCAGCTGCTGCCATCTTCGCACTCCCACCTTACTTAAGCTCCAGCGCGCGCCCCCTCCCTTCGGCTGTCTGGCTCCGCCCCTCACCATATCACCGCCTCCTTTTCTCAAGACCTCGCCCCTCTCTCCTCCTCCCAGTACGTGCCATCCACGGCCATTGGCTCTACCTTCCGGCCTCACCCATTGGCTAATACGCAGCTTCTCCTGACCCCGCCCGCCCGGCTATAGGGACACCCCAGATCGATTTAGGCTGCGAACGAGCGCCTGAGTCCAGAATGTACGAAATCACTCTTCTAGATTCTGGATGATCTAGAAGATTATATTCTATACATCAAAAGACTTCTTTCTTTTCATTCAATTTCTTCCCGCTCATTTAGTCTTTCCAATGCTTTATTTTCTTTGAAGCTGTTAGTCAGGCAATCTACCGGGCACTCCAATTGCCGGGTCCTCACGGCCTTTTTAGCTGCCTCTGCTTCGGGTCCGAAGAGGACCCCACTTGGAATCACTGACGCGCTTAGGTGTTGGGGTGAGTGCGATGGGCGGTGAGTCTGCGGACTGGGGACAGCTCGAAAATCGGGGAGTAGGCTGAATGGCTGGGGCTCCAGACTCCAGCCTGGGATGCGGGAGCGTCTGCGGTGCTGTGAGCCGGGACCGCGCCTCCCTCCCTGCCTTCCGGTCTTTCTTCCCCGCGGGGCGGAAAGGAGAGGTACACCTGAGGCCCAGTGTTTTTCGGCCCCAAGCCCAAGAAGTTCAGGCTCATTGGGGTCCCTCACCGTACTCCGGCGCGGGGGAAAGGTCTTGTCACGCACAGTGAGCTGGAGTACCGACCATTCGAACCTCAGCCCCTGGCTTCTGCTGTGGAGGACAAAATCCCTGACTGACCTGAGCGGACGTCCTGTTAGAGGGTGGGGCCTGGATGAGCCTGGGGTAGGGGATGCGTTGAGGAGAGTGTTGCAGTTCTACCGAAGTGAGTTGGTAGAAATCTAAACTGATGAGGTGACAGTGAGTATGGAAAAGTATGAACAATGTGGTTGGTTGGATTTGAATTGAACCCGAAGCTGAAACTTGGTTAAAAAAGTGGTATCTCTATAAAATTTGGAGTCCTCACGTTAGAAGGAGGAATCTTGTGGCGTTTAGGATATATCAAGTTTGAAACAGTGGTTTAGGTGGAGATGATAGAAAGAGTTAAAAAAAAAAAAAAAAAAGGCCAAGAAGTAAGCCAGAAGGAAACTTTCGAAGTGAGAACCAAAACAGGTGAAATTTCATACAATTTGGTAAGAAGTATTTGCTTTGTTTTGGGGAAACTTATCAGTGACATGAAATGCTGCGAGGACCGAAGGAGGAAGTTGAAGTCTGAGAGTAGCTCGTTGAATTTAATGATTAGGAAGTTATGTCATTTGAGAGAACTGCTTTAGCAGAGTCAGTTACTGAGAGGGGAGATTGCGTGTAGACTAATCCTTCTTCATCTGGATCATGAAGCAAAAGATTGTTGAAGGTGGCAAGGACTCTAAAAGGTTCGGGGTTGGCTTGTTTTGGAGAATACAAGACACATTATGTTTGGAGGCAGAAAGCAAATAACTAGTGTGTAAGGTTCACACACAAGAAATTCAAGAAAGAGAAGATAAGACCTGGGAAAAGAGGAAAGAGAATGGGATCAAAATTACTAGTGGAAGGATTAGTGTTATAAAGAACAGAGGACACTTTCAGTTGACCATAGAAAGAGTAGAGGAATGAGATGAATGAAAAATTACCTGAAACTTAACATACTTTTAGTAGGAACCCTCTCTTGGCAATAAGGTTAGCTTTTCTTACTGAATCTTAACGATTTTTACAATGTTTCTGAACAGTCAACACAATAGACTATTGGAGTTCCCTGCAGACTAGATATTTTTAAGTAGCTCAATAATATTTCATGAGTAGCAAAGAGGAATTCTCTCTATCTGCCCCCCTCTCCCCTACTCCTTCTCTCTGTGCCCTTCTCCCTCATTCTTCAAATCACCTTCTCTCCTATTATAGTGGAGGCCCTTCTATGCCTCCATTCTGTTATGTATAGAAGGAATATATTTTCTTTTTCAGACACTCTCTTCCAAGGATATTGTGACTGTTGTAATCACATTGCTTGTGAAACATTAGGATGAGAGTGCTCAACATTGGGTAGTGAGGGTTTATTTAAGTATTTAAGCTGCAGTCAAAGCTCTGATGGAACTGCCTCTGAACAGCTTCTTAAGTGGCTTTAAAATAAGCTGAGAGAATTCTGTTTTCTGACTCAAAAGTCACTAAGAACAAAAAGATAGTTGTGGTGGTCATAAGTGTCTAGCTTTCCCAGAAAATTTATTATAATAGTGAAAGAAGTAACTACAGCTAGCAAAAGGATAAGTAGCTAAAGAAACAGGCTAGTTTACACTGCTGCATGTGTTTTTTTTTGTTGTTGTTGTTTTTTGTTTTTTGCTTTAGGCCCTTGGTCATAATATGGGTAAATGAAATAGGCTCTCTTTTCCTATACTAGAAGGTTAAGATGGATTTTAAAGCTAAGTACTGTTGGGGATGGGTATAGCTCAGTGGTAGAGTGCATGCTTAGCATGCATGAGGTCCTGAGTTCAATCCCCAGTACCTCCTGTAGGGGAAAAAAAAAAAAAAGTAAACACTGTTGAAAACTACAAGTGCTATACTCTCATCTCAGCACTAAGGATAACAACAATAAATCCAGATGGCGGGATTAATGTACTGTATTCTTCTGAGACCTGAACTGCTGCCAGTGAAAACAACTTTGGTGGAAACTTTTCCTGGAAAGAATTTTTCCCCAGCTCAAGAGGATGAGTAGGAATCTGGCCCCTAAAACAGAGAAACTATGAAGTTACTTGGTTCAAGAACAAGCAGCTCTTTTGGGGTTCTCTTGTGGCAGTGTAGTACCACAGATCTATGTGTACTGCACTTTCACTGGGATGAATAGTTTAAGAAGATAACCTATGTCAGCTCTTAAATTTAAATATAATTTCTGCTGTAAATAATTTATTAGAACACATTTTGGCTTCTAACTTAGCAAGAAGGATAGCCTTCAATTCTTTCTCTTAAATTATAAGTTCAAACAGAACATTTGGTGCCCAATCCAGTATGATTATCCAATATTATACTAGCTCCATGTAATAATTTAAATTTATTAAAATTAAAACTTAAATACATCATTTGTATTAGCCACATTTCAGCTTCTCACATATGACTAGTGGCTGCTATATTGGACAACACAAATAGAGGACATGTCTGGCCATAATTGCAGGAAATCCTGTTGGACAGTGCTGCATTAGAATGTGTTCCAAAGGAGATATAGCTCAGTGATAGAGTGCATGCTTAGCACACACAAGGTCCTGGATTCAATCCTTAGTACCTCCATTAAAATAAATAGATAAAAACCTAATTACCTCCCCCAATTTTTTTTTAATGTGTTCCTAATAATTAGTTTCTAAGAGGCAAGTAAGAACAGGGGCTCAAGATTCAACTAGCTCTGGGTTTGAATCCTAGCTCTGATACTTACTGTATGATTTTAGATAATTGACTTAATGTTTCCAAGACTTTAATCTATAAAATGAGGATAAAATTAGTATTTATAGCATTGAGTTGTGAGAAATAAGATAGTGTAAGTAAAGTGCCTAGGATAGTGTTTGGCCAACAGGCAGTACTCAGTACATTTTAAATATTATTAATTCATTTATCTTTAATGAATAAAACACTTTGAATGAAGCTGAAAATTAATTATTGCAAGGATATCATATTCCATAGGTGGCTCACCTGAAGTGCTCAAATCTGGGTCTCATTGAGTTGATTACAATGTTCTAAGCCATACTTTATATTTTAGATGAAGATTTCATTCCAAGAAAAGACATCATAATGCAAATTTACTTGAAGATCTTACTGCTGGGTATTCCTGTTCCATTTTTTAGAAGTGTATCAGAAAGATAGTTAAAAGTCAGCAGGTTCTGAATAGCAAGTCTCTGTATTCCAGAGACACTATTTTAACACTCAAATAAAAACTGACACAAAGCAAACCTATTAAACAAAGCATCTGATTAGATAAAGTAGAAAAATGTAGCAGGTTCCAGATACTAGTTCGGAAGAATATAGTAGGTCCAAAGCCTGAGGAGTCAGGGTTTATTACTCCCAACTCAGATTGATTGCTTGGCTAAATACAGATGGCTTTGAACATAGAAACATTTTTTATTTCTAATAAACAGGAACCCTAAACTATTAACAGCATTCATACTTTATTAATACAATAATAAAATACATCTTAGTGATTAATGTTATTTACTTGCTAATTGTTGAACATGCACCAAATGGAAAGGAGAAATCATCACCACAATTGTCTTTATTTCATAAAATAAATGATTTCCTCTAAAAAGAAGTGGTCAGTTTGATGTCATTTTTTTCTATGTCAATAGATTTAAACGAATTCATTCTGGAAAGTCTTCCTTTCCTCTTCGGAATTTATTTTCATGCATAGAAACTATATTCATAGATTTTATATTCTTTCTCCTCCGGCTACATTTACCATTCAGTACTATAATTTTGAATGAATGGGCCACTAGATGCCTTATACTGATGTTACCCATATTAAAGAAAGGAACAAGTTAAGGTAATTAGACATTTTTCCACTGTCTCTCATATTACAAGGACAATAAACTATTTGAAGCATAACTAACACTCAGAAAAGTATACAAGCCATAACATAAAGCTCAGTGAATTGTCACAAAATGAACATTGCTTGTAACCATCATCTAGATCAAGAAATAAAACATTACCAGCACCTTAGAAAACCACCTTTTTGCCCCCTCAGTCACCACCACTACTCTCTTCCATAAAAGAAACCATTTCATTTCTCAGTACCATGGATTCATTTTGTTTCTTCTAAAACTTCATATAAATAGAATTATTTTGTATGTATCTTTTTGTGTCTGGCTTTGTTCAATATTGTGTAAGATTCATCCGTATTTGTTTCATGTAGCAATTGTTTATTCATTTTCATTGCTGTATATTTCACTTTAATAATACACTAGTTTATTTTTCCATTGTTCTATTAGTAGGTGATAATAGTTTTCACCATTACAGTATCTTTTTATACATCTTTTTGGTGCACATTCATACCTATTTCTGTTAATCCAGCTGGGAGTGGATTTGTTTGTCACAAAGCTAAAGAATGCTTTTTGTTAATTGAGATAATAATTCATATAAAACTAACCATTTTTTAAACTAAAGACTACTAAATTTCAATTTTCTAAAGCTGTGCAATTTAGGAGTTTTTAGTATAATCACAGAGTTGCACAACCATCATCTCTAGCTAATTCTAGAAGATTTTGTCACTTAAGAAAGAAATACCGAAACCAGTAACTGCCCATTCTTCCCCCTCTACCCAGTGCCTGGCAACCAATAATCTACTTTCTGTCTCTGTAAATTTGCCTATAATAGATACTCCGTGTAAGTGGAATCTTACAGTTTTTGATCTTTTGTGTCTAGCTTCTGTCACTTAGCATGTTCTCAAGGTTCATTTATGTTGTTGCATGTGTTGGTACTTCATTCTTTTTTATGGCAGAATAATGTTTTATTTTTGGATGTTTATTATTTATCCATTCATCAATTAATAGACATTTGGGTTGTTTCCACTTTTTGAATGAATAATGTTATTATGAATAATGTTACTAGGAACATTTGTGTACAAATTTTTGTGTAAACATATATTCTAGTTCTCTTGGGTGTATACCTAGGAATAAAATTGTTGGGCCATTTAGTAACTCTTATCTTTAACTTTCAGAAAACTCAAGACTGTTTGCCACAGCAGCTGCACTGTTTTACATTCCTACCAGCAATGTATAAGGGTTCCCGTTTCCCCACATTCTTGTCTACACTTGTTGTTGTCTATCTTTTGATTACATCTAGCCTAAAGTGTATGAAATGCTATCTCATTATAATTTTGATTCATATTTTGTAAAAATATTGAACATCTTCTTTAGTGCTTATCAACCATTTGTGTGTATATCTTTTTTGGAGAAACGTCAAATTGTTTGCACATTTTTTATTGAGTTATTTGTCTTTTTTATTATTGAGTTGTAAGAATTCTTTATATATTCTGAATAGTAGTCCCTTGTAAGATATATGACTTGCAATTATTTTCTCATTCTGTGGGTTGTCTTTTTACTTTCTTGATAACGTCCTTTGAAACACAAAAAGTTTTAATTCTAGTGTAGGTTGTATGTTTTTTCTTTTGTTCCTTGTGCTTTTGGTGTCATATCTTTAAAACATTTTCTAATCCAGGGTCATGAAGATTGATGTGTATATTTTTTCTAGGAGTTATTTTTTAGCTCTTACACTTTGGGTCTTTGATACATTTTGTGTTGATTTTTGTGTATGATATGAGGTAGAGGTCCAGCTTCATTTTTCTTCATGTAGAAATTCAGTTGTCCCAGCAACATTTCTTAAAAAGACTGTTCTCTCCCCCATAGAGTGGTCTTGGCACTGTTGTGCAAAATCAGTTGATATGTATTTGTGAGATAGAGCCTTAAACTTGAGTTTAGGGTAGGTACTCAACTTAAAGAATATAGGTTCTTTCTTAGATCTATTTTCTTTAGATCCTAACCTCTGTCTACCAAGCTTTTTGCTCAGTAGGAATCCTGATAGAAAATACGACTCTCTAAGAGGTTTGTTTGTTAATCCTAACCAGTATAAGCAAATACATTATAATAGATCCAAGTTACTGGAATCTGTAAACCTTGAGGGATAGCTTTCTACTTAAAAAAAAAAAAGAAGAAGAAGAAGATACTGTTTTATTTTAGAGCAGATATAGGAAGTCAATAAGCAAATCCAAATTAAAAGACAAAAGAAGATTGCTCTAATTCAATGTGTGAGCAGTAGAACAGATCACATTTGCCAGTCACCAGAAATTATGAAATAATGAAAAGAAGTCTTGTTTAGTATATTTTAAACTATGATCTTTACCTGAGGGGGAATGTCCCAAAATTAAGGGAAAGGAAAAATGATCAGAATCATGCATATCTTCCTAGTTCTAGCTCCTGATTCCCCTTGGATAATATACTTTAGAACAAGGGTTTTATCTCATGACACAAGCTTTAACACATGGATATTGTGGATTAAACTCTTAGTTCCTAAAGTATGTAAGGATTAATTTAAGAACTCTCAGTTCTATTCTATTGATCTATGTGTATCTTTGTGCCGGTACCATACAGTACCTTAGTAGTAAGTTTTTAAATCAGGAAGTGTGGGTCCTCCAAATTTGTTCTTCCTTTTCAAGATTGTTTTGGCTACTCTTGGGCTCTTTCATTTCTATGTGAATTTTAGGATCAGCCTCTCAGTTTCCATCAAAAAAAAAAAGTAGCTGGCATTCTAATTGGGATTGCATTGGATCAGTAGATCAATTTGGGAAGTATTGTCATCTTAACAATATTAAGTCTTCCAATCTATAAACATGAAATGTCTTTCATTTTTTAGGCCTTTTAAATTTCTTTCAGTGATGTTCTATAATATTCACTGTCTAGGTCTTATACTTGTTAAATTTAATCCTGAGTATTGTAATCTTTTTTATGCTTCTATGAATGGAATTGTATTCTCAATTTCATTTCCATATTATTCATGCTAATGTGTGGAAATACAATTGATTTTTATATTAATTTTATATCCTACAACCTTGCTGAACTGATTTATTGCTCTAATAGTTTATATGTGTATGTGTGTGTGTGTATTCCTTAGAAAGTTCTATATACAAGATAGTGTCATCTGCAGATAGATAATTTTGCTTCTTCCTTTCTTTTTTTTTTAACATTTTTTATTGAGTTATAGTCATTTTTACAATGTTGTGTCAAGTTTCAGTGTAGAGCACAATTTTTCAGTTATACATGAACATACATATATACATTGTCGCATTTTTTTTCCGCTGTGAGTGCGTCTTCCTTTCGAATTTGGAAGCCTTCAGTTTCATTTTCTTGCTTAGTTGCCCTGGCTAGAACTTTCAGTACCATGCTAAACGGAAGTGGTGAAAGTTAAAATTACTGTTTGTTCTTGATATTAAGGGAAAAAGCTTTTCGTCTTTTAGCATTAAATATAGTAGCTATTTCATAGATGTTCTTTATCAAGTCAAGGAAGTTACTTTCTGTTCTTAGTTTAAATGTCTTTAATCACCAAAGGTTGCTGGATTTTGTTGAATGATTTTTCTGCACCTTTTGAAATGATTATATCTTTGCCTTATAATGAATATTGTATATTATGTTGATTGATTTTCATGTTTAACCTTGCATTCATGGAGTAAATCCCATTTGGTCAGGATTATAATTGTTTTTATAATGCTGAATTCGGTTTGCTAGTAATTTATTAAAGATTTTTGCATCTATATTCTTAAGTGATATTGGCCTGTATTTCTTGTATTGCCTTGTCTGGTTTTGCTATCAAGATAACACAAGGATACCTTTTTTGATGTATACTAAATTTACACTTCTTTTCCCCCTCCAGAAAATGATCCACAGTCTGTTTCTCATAAACTGTTCCGGTGACATATTTCTAGAGAAGCACTGGAAGAGCGTTGTGAGCCAGTCTGTCTGTGATTATTTCTTTGAGGCTCAAGAGAAAGCTGTTGATGTTGAAAATGTACCACCTGTTATTTCAACACCTCATCACTACCTCATCAGTATCTACCGGGATAAGCTCTTCTTTGTGTCTGTCATACAGACTGAAGTGCCACCTCTCTTTGTAATTGAGTTTCTACATAGAGTTGCTGACACTTTTCAGGTTGGTTTTTCATCAGTCTTTTGAATTCAAATCATCCAAATTAGCTGGAGGTGGGACACGGTTACATTCTTTAATTTCCCAGGTTTTGATGTGTAGTCTATCTGCCTCTCTCTCTCTCCCTCTTGTTTTCAACTAAGCATAAGTTCATAAACATAAACCTTTTTTGTGGGGTGTATAGTAAGTAGTACATGTGGCTGCTCCATTTACTGTTTGAGGAGAACAGAACAATCTCATGATCACGGAAGCTGTATTTTTTTTTAATATGTTATGAATTATGTCATCAGAAAATAATAGTGCCCTCCACATACAGTTCTCTAAGTGGTCTCAAAGTTTTTGTAATTTAAAACCTATCAGGAGAGGAGGGTATATAGCTCAAATGGTAGAACGCATGAGGTCCTGGGTTCAATCCCCAGTACCTCCTCTAAGAATAAATAAATAAATAAACCTATTTTCCTCCCCCCAAAATAAGAAAAATAAAAATAAAGGAGCAACAAAATTTTCTCTAAAAAAAAACAAAAAAAAATAAACATATTTTGGGATACCTAATCAGGGCAGATAAAGTTTATAGTTCACATTCTGTTTTATGTTTCAGTGTACTTTCTATCATAATATGTAATAGGAATTCAATTCAATGTAAAAATATTAAGGAAATATTAAGGAATAGCATACAGAACAGTAGGTTTTTTTCCTGTTTGTTACATATTTTCAGCATCTGAAACAATGAATTATGCTCCTGTAAGTTTATCCTTTAGAACAAAAAGTATTTAACAAGATTTTCTTCATGCCTTTCATTGTGCAATATTATGTATTTTGTTAGGACTACTTTGGTGAGTGTTCGGAGGCTGCAATTAAGGATAATGTGGTCATCGTATATGAACTCTTGGAAGAAATGTTAGACAATGGATTTCCACTGGCTACTGAATCTAACATTTTGAAAGAATTGATTAAACCACCAACAATTCTACGTTCTGTTGTCAACTCTATTACAGGTAAGGTGAAAATATACTCTATTAGGAATTGAGCACTTAAAACCCATTTTTGCTTATGATTTTGCAGATTATGAAGGTAATCTATTTTGGCCACAATTAAAGTTAGCATTATTGTTAAAATGGATATATATTTCTTTTCATGGAAAGAGGCAAGATCTTAAATGATAAAGAACTTTTGGTTATTACTTTTTTTATTACAGGTTTTTCTACAAGACCAGAACAATATTATTACTATTGTTTAACACTAAACAGTAGGACTGAATAAATTATTCCAGTTAATTATAAAGAAATCAATATGGTGATTACTGTTTACTAAACTTATTTTGGTAATCATTTTGTAATATAGACATATATCAAATCATTATGTTATATACTTTAAACTGATACAATGTTGTATGTCCATTATATCTCAATAAAACTGGAAAAAATAAAAATAAACAAGAAGCCAATATATGAGGCTGTTTAGAAGTGCATTTATAGACTGGCATTCTAGTTTTTAAAATAGCATTTGTTTATGTGATGTAAGGCAGGTGTTAACTGACACTTATAGTGGTAATCATTTTGCAATATATAAGTGTATCAAATCAATGCATTGTATACCTTAAACTTAACACAGTGTTATATGTAATTATATCTCAATAAAGCTGGGGAAAAAATAAAAATTAAAAAATAGCATTATAAAACTGGCATTATGCTGAATGCCCCACAATTACTAGAGTATAGAAAATTTAAGCCATAGAATACATACTTTCTCCTCCAAGTCTTTGTTTTATACATGCAAAAGATATATTAGAAAGAGAAAATTAGTCTATTTGTGAGATTTTTTTTTCAAAGTGTTCCCAAAGACACTTCATTGATGGTGTCTTTTGTTGAATAAAAGTTTAGGGTTTTCATTTTAATGTAGTTGAATTGCATATATCTGTTTTGGATGCTCTCTGTTCTATTCCATTGGCCTCACTAGTATCCTTTTGTCTTAAGTGCTATAATTTTATTGTATATCTTGGTATCTGTTTGAAAAAGCCTTGCTCCTGTATTGTCCTTAAAATTTCCTTATCTGGTCTTGTCCCTTCACTTTTCCACATGAATTTTAACATCACTCTTAACATAATCTATTTGTGAGATTTTGTGCATTTGTGGGCCTTGTACTTGTGTTACCAGCTTTTGGTTTAATTCTTGAGTATAGCTGGAAATTATGTACCTCCAGGTGACAGTATTCTTTTGAAAGTATCAAAGTCTTCTAGAGAAAGATTTCTATGAAATGTTATATGCCACTCTAACTATACTGGCCTCCATTATAAATCCCTTTGCAAATGCACTGACCTAAAAAATGGTGTATAAGAGGCCTATAAGAAAGTGATTATTCCTTTATTCATCCTCTAGGCAAGGCTAAGTGTCAGGAGAAATTCAAGGAAACATAAGATGAAGTGTCTGTGCTCCTAAAACTTGCACTATGGATGGGAGACTGGGGGAAAAAAATTAAAACACATAAATAACAGTGTAAGATTTTGAAAAGCAGTTTCATACTTTATAGACGAGGTAGTGACACTGGAGAGTACACATGATATAATATTAAATGGGAAAAAAAGCACAAAACCATAAAAAGTCACTCTTAATTACACATAAATATTCACACAGAGAAGTTCTAAAGTTTATCATGATCGTGTTCAGCTGAGGAACTCTACTTTATCTTTATTTTTGCTTTATACTTTGATTTCCAAAAATAAGCATGTATTTTTTAGTCAGAAAAAAATTACTGAACTATAGAATGAAAAAAATATAACATAGATTATTAAGGTAATACATTATAAAGTTCAAGGGAATGGTTCAGTGGATGAAGTAATCCCTCCTGAACTGTGGTGGGTGGCCCAAGGGCAAGGCTTAGAGAATCAATAGAGTTTATGAAGAGAGGGACAAATAAGAGCATTCTTCATAGGTGGAACTGTGTGATAAAAAAACACACAGTGAAAAATCCTGAGTTATATTAGCCATTTTAACAGAAACAAAGCTGTTTTTCAGTTGAGTAGTTAAGAGATAAAAAATTGAGTTGAGGAAATCTTTGAATGCTAGGCTAAATATTTAGCTTTTATCATAAAGCCAGTAGGGAAACATTTAAAGTTTTTGGACAGGAAAATTAAAGCAGTGTTTTTAGAAAATGCTGGAAGGCAACAGGCTGGAAACAGGAGCACCAACCGTAATTGGACCACAAAGTTGTATATATAGTTTGATTGCAACTACAGTTAACCCTTGAACAACGTGAGTTTGAACTACACAAGTCCATTTATATGTGGATTTTTTTCAATAAATATGTACTGCAGTAGTACACAGTCCACAGTTGGTTGAATCTTTTATTGCAGAACTGCATATACAGAGGGCCAACTGTAAAATTATATGTGGATTTTCAACTGCATGGGGGGTCAGCACCCCAGCCCCTGCATTGTTCACGGGTTGACTGTGTTTTAAAGTGCAGTCAGAAAAAAAAGCAAAATTATCAAAATAGAAAAAAATAATAAATATTTATGTTTATGAGGGAAATATTTAAAGAAATAATACCAAAATGTTGTATTTAGGTAATAGGAAGATAGGTAATTTTCAGCTATTTTTCTGCACTTTTCACATGTTAGGCAGTTGAAATGTAAACTAACCAAAATGTTAAAATACATCACAGGTCAAGGATACATGTTTTGGACAGCTGGAATTATTTTCAGACATTTATCAGTTTACCAGGAAATTAGCCAGATTTTGAACATTAGCTGTATTGCATTTGGATATGCTGACCTTAAAATAGGAAAAGACCAGAGTATGTTTTCAGGTAGTTACTCCACTGAGGCCTGCTTAGCAGTATCGCATAGAATTTAAGCTGAATACCATATGGCCTAGTTATCACTCTGTATTCTCAGTGGAGACATTTTATCAGCAGAAGGTTTTGAAACAACCAGCCTCTTTTTTTCATCAGTAGCAGCAGGATAAAATTCTGTTGTTGAGTCACTGGCATTAGGTTAGGTTACTGTTAACACACAGGAAGCAAAAGATAAGTAAATGAATTTAACCTGGTTACAGATAGACACAGGACCACATGGCCTATTTCTGTCTTCTAGAAATTTGATCATGTTGGTATGGATATGTCTCTGACAATTTTGGAAACCATCCACAACTTCAGTGAAGAAAAAACTAAACACTAAAGAAGCAGCCAAAGTATTCGAGTTGTGGTTTTTTGGTTTTTTGTTTTTCCTCTGTTAATAGCTTTTCTGATGACCATTTTATGCGTTAGCTTTGCTTTCTCGTTTTCCCATTAGGCAGTAGTAATGTTGGGGACACACTCCCCACTGGGCAGCTGTCCAACATCCCATGGCGCCGGGCTGGGGTAAAATACACAAACAATGAAGCCTATTTTGATGTCGTTGAAGAAATAGATGCAATTATAGATAAATCAGGTAATTGTGTGCATGTTGTCTTATCAGGGAAAAAACAGTTCAGCTGACATAAGCTGAATAGCAAATTGAAATCCCTTGGCAAATACGGTTTCAGCGGAAAGGCATTCATCTTCTAATGGTTTAAAATCTGTTTATTTTGCCCAGAGGTTATATACAGTTTTCATAACAAGTCGTTGAGATATGCCAAACCTTTGTAAATCAGATCTCATGCTGCCTTACTTTACTCCGGTTATGACCCTTTATACCTTTCTCTCTTGCCATTTATTCAGTCTAATATTTATTATGTATCTACTATGCACCATGCTTTTTGCTACCACTTTATATGCAGTCCTTCTAGTGAAAACCTCAGACAAAACAACAGTACTCTGTTAGAATTATAACATTTTATTTAAAACATCTAGTCCAACTTTCACATTTTATATATAAGGAAACTAAGGCTTAGAAGGGTTAGGTAATCTGTTCAAGGTCACACAGCTGGTTGTTATGTGAAGATGACTTACTGTAAATTATAGACAGTATCTTTCATAAAGTGCCCTTTTTATTATAAAATTCCATTGTATGGAATAATAACTATTATTAAAGAATAATGGCTCTTATTTCTTAAAAGTTAACAGGCAGCTTTGTCCATTTCATTAGAAACTTGGCTAATTTTTAAATTTTATTAAAAATTCTTCAACTTCATAGCCAGCAGTCTTACAGGGTTGACTCTATAAAGATAGGGATAGATTTGATTTTCCTTAGAATTATCATATTCCGACCAGAGATACATTCAGGCCATGGCACTCAGTGAAGAAGCTGTCTGAACTGGTGTAATAGATCCTCTGTCCCTAACCTTTTAATAGATGTGCAAAACTTCACTATGTCTAACACCCAGGAGATACCTGTTACTGCATTTATAGTGATAGCCCTAGTAAGGATGCAGATTCCAGTAAATCTTTATTTCTTTCTTCAGGATCTACAGTCTTTGCAGAAATTCAAGGGGTCATAGATGCTTGCATTAAGCTATCTGGAATGCCTGACCTTTCCCTTTCTTTCATGGTAAGTTTTGTTCTTCTATTTTGTAGCTCCCTGTATGACTAATACATGTGAAATACTAAATGAAATAATAAATACTGAGACATGTTGTAGCTTAGATTGCAAAGGATTATCTCAGAAGTATTCCTAGCACAGCTTCCAGAGACAGTAGCTTACGTGATGAGCATGACTGTTATAGAAAGACTGAAGAGAGGGTCTTTGCCTTTGTCTATGCTAGAAGTGGCTTAAATAGCTAGCTGGCTTCTGCAAGTCTGCAATGTCACTTTTACTGAATTATTATATGCTTTGTTGTCACAAAAGGGCATTGATCTTTTGCATAATTTTAGATTCAGCATGACAAGCTACTAAGAACAATCAAGAGAACTGAGCTCTGGTGTTATCTCTGCCACTAACTTGTGATCATGAGTTCTTTGAACCTCAGTTTTTTCATCTATGAAATGGAAATGATACCACTCACATTTTATACCTCATGGAGTTACTAAAATTCAATACAATAATGTATATAAAATATTAGCAAACTTTAAAGCATCGTGAAACCATAGGTTGTGTTGATGCAATCTTAATAACAAACTCTTATGTAACTGCTGTAGAGCGCATATTAATTTCTCATGATATCTGAATAGAGTTGTCATTATACTTTATGCTTATGGTTGTCTTCTGTTTGCCTGGCAGAACCCAAGGCTTCTAGATGATGTCAGCTTCCACCCCTGCATCCGGTTCAAGCGTTGGGAATCTGAAAGGGTTTTGTCATTTATTCCTCCAGATGGAAATTTCCGACTCATATCATACCGTGTCAGCTCGCAAAAGTATGTTGCTGCATCAGCCAGAATCATATGTCAGTGTACTGGGTAGAACTTACCTTTCTCTGTTTCATTCTAACAGTTCAGTACTTAAAGTCATCATTGCTCCCTTTAGCCATTGCTAACCTTGAGACCCAGGAAGAACTGGTGAAAATATGTGTCTAAAATAATCAGTGTATCTTGAGTCTAAGACTATCAAGTAGTAGTAAATTAAACTATAGTAAAATATGTACCTGAGAGCAAGCATTTTGGACCGTGCATAACCTGGGCAAAACCATGAACTCATGCCATGTTATTACTATGATCTGTCAACACCATGGCTGATAGAAGGAGACAGGCCTACCTGTATCTCCTCAGGACGTCCCTCAACTAACTAGCTTCAAGTTATTTTTCTCTGCATTGAGATTTAAGTGAGTGATTTGGCATTGTGAGTTGTAACTGGTTTGTCCCTTAAAAGTATCAAAGTATTTTGGGTAACATCAGGAAAGGACTTAAAGCAGAGGAATTGTTTCTTGGCTCTTCCCACATAGGAACTGCTTTATTTAGTTTAAATAATTTTAAATTATCTTTCTATGAGATCTTAATTCATTTCTTTAAACTAGGGCTATTTGCCCCAGTTGTTTATAATTAAGCTTCAGATTTCTATCTTGATTTGTATACTTACTTCTCAGAAATTATATTAGTCCTAGCACAATCGTACCAGAACTCTGTGCTATACTAAACCTGCCCTGGTGCAGATACCGAATTTGCAGTTCTGAGGGTTTAACATACTTTGGACAGGTCTTCAGGCCACCTCTGGAGCTCATACCATTAATTTTGTGTGTTTGTGCTTGTGTCTTTCTCTTTTTAGTCTAGTGGCAATACCAGTGTATGTGAAACATAGCATCAGCTTCAAGGAGAACAGTTCTTGTGGCAGATTTGATATTACAATTGGACCAAAGCAGAACATGGGGAAAACCATTGAAGGAATCACAGTGACAGTTCACATGCCAAAGGTTGTGTTGAATATGAACCTGACACCAACACAAGGCAGCTATACATTTGATCCAGTTACCAAGGTACAGCTACCTCAGATCAAGAGTGAGCACGTGTTTCTGCAATCTTTATTTTGTGATTCGGGGATGTGAGGGGCAGAGAGAAGGGTTTAATATCTTGGTTAAAGCTAAAATTCCTAGTAAAACCTAGAATGCATCCTGTGCTGTGCATCTTCCACTAGCTATGGAGAAAATCCTGTGTCTGAGCAGATGAACAGAAAAGTGAGATTCATTCTGTCTTCCTTCAGAGTCTGCCTTTACTCAATCCATTGATAATCCAGAGACTCACTCACTCTAATGAGGAAGAAGGTATAAAAACTTTTTAGAAAGAGAAAATCATTGTGTGGATATAAGAAGGTATTATAATCTATTAATTGTTAAATTTTCTGTAGACATTGATCATGAAGACCTTTCTCTTCCTTTTTAATTTAAGAGCATTGTTTCATAATCTTCCTAGGGTATGTTGGCTAGAGAAGCTGACTTCTTACCCTGCGTATATCTGCCCCTAGCAGAGGGATTTCAGAGAAACTATAAAAGATGATTTTCTCTCAGCTTCCTGCTTGGGTGAAAAATGATTCTTTTCCACAGTAGAGTCATTGAGTTGCTTGGTAAATGAAAAAGCATACTTTTTAAAATAAAATCATTGAATTAGATTGTCTAATCCAGTCCTAAGGATTTGAAGAATCTCTCCAGGGACTACACAGGGATGAGAAGTGAAGGGGGGAGCTCCAGATCCTTGGACCTTCACCCCAACTTCAACCGTAACAGCTTCACTTTCTTATCTGTTACTGAGCTCCCACACTGAAGATTTCATTTAAATAAATAATTCCATCACTGAAAGTTTGAAAACACTGATTTATGCCCATCATCTCATTTTACAGAACAGAAAAATAAACTGAGGCCCAGAAACAGTAAAGGTAGCATAGTGGAAAGAACTTTGATACCAAATAGCCTTAGGTTCAGATCCCAACCTTGCCTCTAACTAGCTGTGTGACCTTGAGCAAGTCATTTGACCTCAGAGCCTTTTTCCCTCATTTGAAAAAAGAAGACAAAATTCACATCACCGGCATCTATGAGATGATGTATGGATAATGCTAAGCACAGGGCTGTAGCCAAAAGTGTATGTTCAGCAAATGTTGGTTCTCCATCCTCACTCTGCATTCAAAGTCACAGAATGAACTAGGGGTCAAACTCAGTGAAGATCCCAGGTCCTTTGTTTTTAACACACTGTGCTTCATTTTGTACAGAAGCATATAGTGTCTTTGAACATTTGTTTTTGAGAAATAGTTCAGATTGTTTCTGTTTTTTATGTCTTTCTAAGGTACTAACATGGGATGTGGGAAAAATTACTCCACAAAAGCTCCCAAGTCTTAAAGGACTGGTAAACTTACAATCTGGAGCACCCAAGCCAGAAGAGAATCCAAGCCTCAACATACAGTTCAAAATCCAGCAGCTTGCTATTTCGGGTAAGAAGAAATCTGATTTGTGTTTAAGGGTAGTTGAGTTTCTCTGAGGTCAGCTGTTAAGAGGTTAGAAGGGTAACTGACGTTCCTTCTCTAGAAAGAGCAGCAGCTGCAGTTTGCCTTTCACACTGTGCTGTGGATACAGTGATTTTGGAGAGCACCTTAATCCAGACAGCTTCCCTTCACCCCAAGCCCCATTCAGGCACCAAGGAAGGAGTCTATATTCATACTCACAGAAAGTAGAATTATCCTTAAAAGATATTCCTTGCCCACATGGGAATCTGAACTAAAACGAAATCCCCACAGTGCTATAATCTGAATGGTAGAAGGAACATTGTTTCCAAATGGTGGATGGGACACTGGTTAATGTCAGGTTTGCTGTGTAGTGCTCTTCGCTAAGTAAATATTTCTGTTGGTTGGTGTAACCAGGATAGTAATTTATTCCTTTTCTTACCTGTTCTTTTTGACATAGGCTTAAAAGTAAACCGCTTGGACATGTATGGAGAGAAATACAAGCCATTTAAAGGAGTCAAATATGTCACAAAAGCTGGAAAGTTCCAAGTGAGGACATGAGAAGAGGCCAGAATTCCTCAAGATCTGTTTGTTTTCCAAGTGTCATTACAGTTTATTACTATTAGGTACCAGTTGGGTGGGAATACATAATCTAGTTAAAGCATTTGTGTCGAGCCACACACTGCTAACAGAGTTGCTTAGAATCAATGTAGAGTTCAAGGAGCTTTAAGCTAAGGAAACTTTTGAATGACTTAGCTTATTTGTCTTAGCTTATTAAGAAAGATTTGGAGGTGACTTCCTCCATATGGAAGGCACCAGCTCGAGGCTGCATATTTTAACAGTAAAGGCAAAAGTCTACAGCGATAACCTCTTTCCTAAAACAGGTGAACTGGTCTCAATCAGCAGGAGCTGTCTTATTATGTAATGTGATGTATCAAGTGCAGCCAAATGTCATACCTGATTTTAGCCACCCCAAATCAGTATCTGTCCCAACAAAGGAAGAGTTCCCCCCACCCCAAGAAGTTTACAAAAAACTGCCTCTTCAAGTGTTTGCCTTATTCAGCTTTTCACATGTGCCATTAAGCAAGCACTGTAGCAGAAGCCACTCCACATGGCCCAGGCAGGGACAGCACTGCTGCTCCCTGCTCCATTCTCACTGTACTTGGTATTGTATTTTTTATAAATAAGATTTTTATGTAAAGCTCAGATTTTGATTTACAGGGACCTTGCTGCAGTAAGTACCATCTCAGTTTTGTGCCATTTTGTTCAGCTTCTAGCACAGTAAAAATCAATGTATCAGAGGGGCGAATACTTTAAGGTAATAAAAGGGAACACTACTTCTGCTCTTAGGAAGTTATTGTAAGCACAAGCATTTGAGATTTTAAGCAAATTAACATAGTAAAAAAACTTCAGTGAACCTTTGCCATCTTCATATTTTATAAAGCTTACTCAGCATCACCTAAACCATAGTTCGCCTAAAGGCCTCATGCCCTAGTTCAGCTAAAGGAGGAAAATGTGCCTGCCTCACTATCATCAACTTTTTTTTTAATCCTTTATCCTTTTTTGTTGTTCTTAAGGGTCTGAATCTGCCTACATTGCTTGTCTTCAGGGGAACTCCCTTTTCATTTTGCGTGCTTCTTAAGGCTATAGTCAGTAGATTCCTTCCTGAACCTGTTGTTGTAATTGTCACTGCAGTGCCTGCACAGGTCTGCTGTACTGACACAGTAGAAGGCAGTACGTCATAATGAGGCAGAAACAAAATCCTCAGTAACACTGATAAACCTGTATTGATCTTCCTGGTTGGCAAGTCCGTCTGCAGCCACACCATTTCATTTAATTTTACTGGCTTAGAAGTCCTTGCGGAGTTATTTTGTCCCATTAGACATGAAGAATGGAGAAAAGTTAAATGTAAGTGCTTATTCTTCATGTTTCCTTCTTATTCTTACTCATGCTATTAGTTTTCTTTTATGTGTGACTCCATTCTTTTAATTCTTCTCAGCTTATAACTCCCTTTCCCTTACCATGCTAAGGATAGCCCTTACACTCACCCCATTCTGCTGCCAAGGGCTGCAGTTGGTGCTGGTACAGGGAGTCCACTCTACAGCAGCATTCTTACCTTTGCCTGCTTAGGGCGCCCAGCCTGCCTTTCATCTAACAGGAGAGTTCACTTGAAACCTTGCAGTTTCTAGGGTAACCAAGATCAGCTTGGCAGCTAAAAATCACGATGTTGCCAAATACTTACTCTCTTTGCCTGAGGTTGGTTACCCAGTTCAGTTGCTTTTCATTTTTAATGTCTTCCTCCTCAGAGTTCGTACCTCAGAAGAGCAGTCAGTACATTTGCTTTCCTTTCTGTAGAATCCCTAATCTCAACCATCGTATCTGGACTAATTTCCTTTCTGTGCTGTCTTCTCATATGCAAGCGGATGCCAAGAGTCCCTTGCCGCTAGTAGTTTTCTGCTAAAACTTGCAAGTAGATTATTCCCTTTTACAATTAAATTATTGTATTTATTAATTTAATTGAATCCAATAAGCCCTTTTCTCTTTCTGGCTATACTGTCAATAAAAAGATGAAAGTAACAAGCTGATTTTTTAGCTTGACTGTTGATTGAGCATTCTCAGATGGGCATGCTTCAGTGTTAGAGCAGGCTGAACATGATCACATTTTATTCTGCATCATCACAGAAGGTGTGTGAGTTGCTGCAAAGCACTCCAAAGTGCTCTTCTCTTAGCCTCATTATGTTAACAGCCCTGTATACTTTCTCTAAGCATCTGCCTTCTAGCCACAGAACAGTAAGTGATCAAAGCTACTTTCCCTACCACCACCTACGAATAACAAAGATCCATGAATACTTAGTAGTAGTGAAATATTTTTCAAGCAAAGAATTCCATATAATCCAAGAATAACTCTGTTTTCTAAATTCTTAAAGGAGTACATTCCAAGAGCTCATTTTCTGCATAAAAGGAGTCAGCATAATTTTATTCAAAGGGAAGTCATGTGATGGGTTCATGCCGTAAGTGGTACTACAGAAGAACCCGTGGAAGATACTGGTCCTGTGGTCTCTCTTAGAGCCATCTGATTTGAGAAAACAAACTATAATACAGCAGGAAGGCAGCACCAGTGAACATATGGTAAGTAGCAAAAACGAGACCATGAGTACTGTTTTCAGATATTGCTGAGCCAACTCAGTAGCCTTGGACTTTTCTCTTTAATTCAAACAGCTGGGATCTGCATCCCTAGTCAGCAACTTTTCTGAGTTAAAGCAGTGACAAATGTAGTAGGCAGCACTGTCATCCTTTAAAGTAATTTACCCCTTTTAGATCTAGAAAATCAGGCAAAAACAGTGATGTCCCAGCTTTACTCCAAGAACCTGCTCCTACTCTTAGAGCTTCCTCAACCACAAAGAGGAAAATGTCCCCCAAAGGTAGCTCTGCCTCATGGCTCTGGTAGGTCCCTGACACCCTATTGTTCTGTACTGGGTTTGGGAATATGAAAGATAGACCTGCGATACTGCTGCACATGTAACAGCTTTAAAGCTTCTTAGGGCATGGTGATGGCCTCCAAGTAGAGCTAGCATTTCTATGACGAGGACAGACTACTTCAACCAGGGGATGATCCACATCCGCTGCTTTCCTCTCACTGTTAAGTTAACCTTGTCCCTTCTGCTCCTGCTAGTGTAAAATCCCCAAAGTATCCTCTAGTACCCAGATCCTTGTCAAGTAAATATATTACTGCTAGTTCCTTCCAGTACAGCATTTAGATTAAATAAAACTAATTTCCACATCGTGAGGATTAACTTCATTGGCTGTTCCTCAGAACAAAGGAGAAACCTAATCTAAAAGTTCTCGCTAAAATAACATACCCATCATTGAAAGCATTATTTATACAAATGCATTTTATTGTTTTAAACAGAACAAAAGAAGAGACAGAAAATATTTGCATATAACAAATCCTAGCTTATAAATGGAGTTTTTTAGTGGTGATATCTCTAATCAGCATTCAGGGATTTTTTTTTTTTTAATTTGCTTCACTGTGTCTTGAGCACTGATATTAGAGAAAAGCACATCGGCATAAAGTGTAAACCAGTGTCTCAAAACACTGGAAGAACTTGGAGAGCAAACATGATTTTTCTTATTTCCTCTTAGTAATCTTTAGTAAAACAAAAGGTGATCTTTGGCATAGACTCATACTTTCATACTTTAAAGGCATTAATATTGCATTTATATCAAGTAAGCAACTATACAAAGATGCTGAGGGCCTTGAAAATAATCATCAGTTAAAAGGAATAGAGGAAGCCTGAGTGTACAGTACCAACTTAAGACAAGGTTTACACATTCGATGTTAGGATCTAACACACACTGGAGGTGGGAAAGAAGAACATTCAGGCAAGGGTTCGTACTACTTTACTCATCCAGTTCTGGCTTTGGGAAGAAATACAGTTTCATGTGCTGGGGAATGCTTAGACAGCAGTGATACGTACAGAAAAGGAAAAATTACCTTCTCTGTCACTTTGCTAATAGGAAACTTACTGTGGTGATAATTATATACTATACGCATCACTCTTGACCACCTGTACTTGGGAGGGAGGAGAGGATGCAAGGGGCTTGGTGGTGGTTGGCTGAGGGAGGTAGGAGTTACTAAGGACTATTTCTCATTGATTTATCCCCAGCAGCGCCAGAATTCCTGTCTGCAGGTACCACTTCCCTTGGGTAGAAAGTGTCCTTCAGACAGGATTGCCTTTCCATTAAACACCCCTGGGGGGCAAGCACCAATTCTTAGGACTGAATTTCAAAAGGATAAAAAGGATCTTTCAAAATTATAAAACAAACACTTATCTTTAAAATCTTGTTTAGGAAGGGTGTGAGGGAAGAGTACAAAAGCCAGGACAGGAGACATGATTTGGTTAAAAATTAAATGCAGCATTTCAGCTCAGAAAGAACAGTAAGAGCTAAGAATGAATGGTAAGGCCTCAGCACAGACCTCTGCAGGCAGTGACAAAGCGTGGAATGCCTGGGAGTGGCCCTGCTGGGAGGATGGGCAGGGCCACACCCAGGCTACTCTGCCTCTCTGGCAGAGAGCACCAGGACACACAGTGTGTTTGTGGGATGGCTAACCTTGGCAGGCTGAGGCAGGATATGGGACGGAAAGTTTCCCTAGCACAGACATTGCTCTCGGGCATGGTAAAGACAGAATCCTGTGATTCTGTGATTTCCCCCTGACAAAGTGAAATTTGGTTTTGCACTGTGGAAACAGAAGGATTAAATGGGGGAGGACAGGAAGTGAATCCAGGCGCTATATGCTGGGGCTCCCTAGTGGCCACCTTCCCCTGCAGCAACAAAGCTCACTTCTGAAAAGGACCCAGGTAGCACCCCCAGAGAAGGCAGGCAGGATCAGCAGCAACATAGAAAGCCCAAAGCAAATTTTGGAGGCACAGTGATTTCCCTCTTAACCGACTTGCCTGGGCCCTGGATCTTGGGAGCCTGGCAGAGAGAGGGGTGGGGGTTGGAGAGGTGCAGGGAAAATGAAGCAGAGAGGTGACTGTCCTCTAAGGAACAAGGAAGGGCAGGGCAGAGCAGGGTGTCTGGCTAGTGTTCACTGCTGGATTCTGAGCTTATGTGAAGTCCATGGGCTAGAAACCCAGTCTGTCTACTGGGATAGAGTGTGCACGAGTATAACCGTGTTTGAGGATACAGGCTTTATACGGAGACACGTTTCAAAGTGTCCATGACAAGAGTATAAATGTTTTCTAACGTGAAGAGGACACATTCCTTTCTGTTATGTCAGGCCAGGATGTGGCTTTCAACCCTCCTAGCAAATCCTGGGCAGCTCCTGAAACTCAGATCATTTTCATTCTGCTTAGCAGGGATTTCTGTGTCAGCCAGATTCAACCAGGTGTCTACTGGTACCAGGGAGTCTTTCTAACCCAGCGCAGTGTAAATCCAGCATCCGTTCGAATCTTGATTGAAGCTGCTTCTGCTTCTCGAACAGTCTCCTTCACAGACTGCATGAGGTTCTGGGCATTGTGAACCAGCATCTCTGTGGCCTGCAAAGAAAGAGGAGCTCTCCGTTACTCACAGTCCCTGATGGAGCCCTGCCTCAAAAACAGGCTTAAGCCAGGAATGGACCGCAGTTTACCCTATTGCACCTGACATTACTCGTACTTCTCACATCACTGGTGCTTTATAGCTGTTTCACCAAAAAGAGCTCAAAACTGGACCATCCCTGATTGTGTACTGTACCATCATGTGGCCTCCAGTGTATACTGCTTTCCTGGTGTCCAAACAAACTCCTGCCAGAGGCTCTTACAGTCCCCTTTACCTAGAATGCTCTTCCCCCCCATGGCTCTGTTCTCACTTCCTCCAGATCTCTGCCCAGTTGTCACCTTTGTGAGGCTTTTCTTGTTCACCTTATTCTAAATCACCAACCACCGTCCCAGTTCCCAGCATTCCTCATCCTTCAATTAAATGAAAAAGTAACCAAGTAAACAAACCAACCACCTTATAAATCCATGATAAGTAGACAAGTAAATCTTCTAAACACACAAAATACAGGACTGGGATCACACGTACTCCACCACAGAAACTTTTTTCTTTTCTGTTTTGTTTGTTTTTAATTCTTAACTACTTCTGAGCTACAGACCCTTTAAGGGTTTAATGAAGGTTGTGGAATTCTTCCCAGAAAAATGCTCATGTACACAAAATTTGTGCACTCAATTTCAGAGGATTCAAGGGCTTTGAGAGCCGTAACTATGGACTAGAATTCCCAAACACTTTATCTTTTTACCTGGTCAACAAAGAGGCCGATGTCCAGAGAGTTCGGAGACTTGCCAACAAAATTCACACAACAGTCAGGATGGAGACTCAAAACTTCTGACTTAACAGTCCTGTGTTTCTTCCATTCTACCACTTACCAGTTTCTACCTTTTTTTTTGTAACTGGAATATTTCATGGAACATTGTAGATACTCCCAAGATACATTTCTGTTGGTTAATGGAATAACTAAATGATAAGGTCTGAAACTCTGAGTCTTAACCCTTCCTTCCCTGTTTTGCCTACTTCCTTTTCTTGGAGCAGAAGAGGTCAGATGACAGGAAGGCGTAAGTGCCCAAATCCTGCCCAGAAGACATGGAAGTTAAAGGTGAAGACCCAGTTCCCATGGTTTGGGAGAAGAGAGGGTTAAGGTGAGCACTGCTGAATTAAAACTCAGTACTGAAAGCAGCACTGCTGGCACCAAGAAAAGTAACCACCTTGTCTCCTCTGAAGTGCTCCTAACCTCTTCCTCCTGACCTAGAACTATTTGTGACTTCCCCAAGGAGAGGGACTCTGTCTGTTTTTTAAACTCCCCTACATTAGTACGGAATACAGTGTCACATACATAACTCATGTATGATAAGCCTCATCTGAGCAGGTCAACAAAAGATGTACTACCTACCATAAGAAGAAATTAGAAGTCTGGCTCACAGCAGGGCCTACTAGTGGGGAGATAAAGAGAGGAAGAGGTCCTCAAATGAGGGCTTTCTGAAAGACCTCAGCCCCACTTCCAGGAGGAATGGAAGGAGAACACACTCCAAGAAGTGATTGCCAAGACACACAAAAGAAACATCGCTTAAGTAAACACTCCCACCATATTTATTTCAATCTATGTCAAAGAAACCAAAAGAGAAGCACCTCCTTTGAGATGTCATTTCAGCCTCAGCACAGGCCTAACCACCTCCATGTCCCCGAAAAGCCTACACTATTCATCCTCCCTGAGGAACTTATCACACAGGGAGCAAGGAAGCAGAAATTCTCTCTAGCCAAAAAGATACAGTGGGTGGGAGTGACTAGGCACTGAAGGCCTCAAAGGAGCCAAACCTATTCCAGGGAGGAAGAGAGCTGAGTCCAGTCCTAACTGGTGCTGATTCAGACACTTAACCGGCCATAAAATGACAAAAGCTGCACACTTTTCACTCCCCTTCCAGATTTCTGATTCACCTCCAACACAGGTGCCCTTCTGAGAGAGCTGAAGATTCCATTCCACACACTGAATACTCAATTCACAGGTAAAGTTTCCCCAAAGCTGAATTAAATTGCCACAAAGTGGCACAGCAGTTGCTGGCGAGCAAGCAGAAGCAGCGGCCACGTACCTGCTCAGACTCCTCGTCACTGATGTTGGTGCGGCCCAGCATGGTGGCCTTCACCGTGGACAGGATTTTGAGCTGGGTGCTTATGGTTGGGATTCGCTCACATACCTAAAAAGAAAAGTTTATATGCTTCTGTGTTTTTCTTGCCTGCAAGCTTCTCAAGGGCGAGATTTATCCACCTCTGTATTCTTGGTGGCTGGTGTGCAGAAGGCACTTAATAAATCCACAGCCAGATTCCACTTGTTTTCCCCCAAGGATCAGTCTAGTCCTTCTGTCCAGAAAGGAAGCATTAAAATTCTTTCATTTGATTCAGAAATAAACTTTCCTGAATCTGTCTTTCCCAAATACATATTTCCCTTTCTGCTATTTCTTCCCATTCTGACGTGCCTCCTCCTCCTTGCTCAACGAGTTTTGTCTCTTGCTTTTCTCCCTCCCATACCACCCACCCGACACACACACTTTCCCTGAGTACCTGTAACAGGTTGGTTCTAATCCGCTTATCTGTGCACTGCTTGGCAACCTCCTTGGCCAACCGAGTCACCTCATCTGAGGCCTTGGCGATGTCCTTGGCACATTGAATCAGTGCCCGCTTGGTACCACTGCCTCCTCTGACCAGCCGAGACATCTCAGCCATCAGCAGAGCCATGCGCTTGGCTGCTGCAATGATGTCATTGCCCTAGAGAGAAGCAAGATACGGTGTGAGCTCAGCCCACACCCTGGTCAAGTTAGGGAAGGAAGCAGAAGAACAAAGAAAGGAGGGAGCCTGCTGCTCTAGCAGTCCTCAGAAAGGTGAGAAGAGGATGAACAGACTGTTCTTGAGTGATACGGATAGCACAGGAGAAACAGAAGAGTGAGCCAGGACACTCGCCCCAGCACTGGGAGAGGGAGGGGAAAGGGTAGGGGTGAGGGGAGGAGGAGAGAGAGAGATCACCTGACCCATAAAAGGAAGACTTGGATATTAATCTGACAGGACAACGTGTGTGCCCCAGGCACAGCATTAAACAAGCACTTCAGCATCTCCAGGTTAATCATTTCAATAAAACGGGGATGGGGCCAAGAAGTTGGTTAAACAGGCATTTTCCTTTCTGTGGGGTGAAAGCAGTAGAGCTCGCCTGAGGGGAAAAATACAGATGAGCCTTTCCAGATGCTGAAATCATCCTCTTCATCCTTATCCTTGTTACAAGTAGCAGCCAAGGATTGTCGCTGAACTAAAAGATAAACCAAGTAACTATTATTAGCCTTGGTGGAAAAAAAAAATTTCCTGACCTAGACTGCTCCTGCCTTCCCCCTACTGCCTCTTGTTTGTCTGTCAGCCTAAAGGAACATGTTATTTTAATTTTTCACATTTAAAAATGCCAAGAATCAATTCTTCAGTCCCTTAGCTAAGTGGCTTCAATTAAAGAAGAAACTTTCAGCTAAGAGATGCTGGGAGAGGCACTGGAAAAATAAAAATCTTGAGTCAAGCTGTAAATGGAACTCCCACTCCAACTAATAGCAGTTTATCTTAGATTTGGCATTTTGGCTCATTAAAACCCTCATGGGTGATAATAAAGAAATGTACAAGTAATTTACTTTATGCTTTCAAAAGGCTCATCTTTTGTCTGGTAACAACCAAAAATAACAAATGCAATGTTCAAAACTACCTAAAAGGCCAGGCCCTACTCATTTTTCCCCTCATGCTTTTCAATTTATGTATAATGCAGTGAGGCATTCACAAACCATGCCACTGCAGGGTGCTCTGTTAGAGACCTCCACAGTCACCACGAAGTGGCTGATCATTTACGCTGGAAGGCGTGTAACATCTCAGGCAGTACTTGAGGCCACAGAGAACACAGGTATGGGAAGGAGGCATGAGAAGAGGAGCATGTTAGACAAGGCTGTCTGGGACCCCTCTTCCAGTGCAGACCTGGGATCATTCCAGAATTTCAGGACCTTGGTTAGAAGATGGTGTAGTGCCAGTGTTACTTATTACCCATCACTCTTCAAACCCTTTCTTCTTGCAACATGCCACCTTCAAGAGGAAAAAAGTGATCACCCCCATCCCCCACGCCCCAAGACCAAAGTTCTGTTGGTCCCTGTCCTGCAGCCTTGAGCACTCTCTGTCCCCCACTCCCACCCCCTCTCCCACTGAAACCCCTGGACAAGCAGTGAGGCCCCCTTCCCTGGGGGTTCCCCTTAAGGCCAGCATCTGCCACACAGCCAAGTGCAGGACAGCAAGCAGTCCTCCCCAGAGACCCTGCCACGTAAAGCTGCTTCTCACCCTGATCAACTGCCTGAGCCATCAGTGAGAAGTCAGCAGGGGGGCAGGCAAAGCCCAAAGATCAGGCCAGATGACCTCTTAATGGTCTACAACGATTCCTGACCTGAGAGTCTGACAGACGCATCCACGGCTTCCCAAGGGGTTTAAGGTTCCAATGTTGGTCAGTAAGGAAAGGAATCCTTTCGAACAGTGACCCTACCTCTCCCTAGCCCCCAAATATAAATGCAATTCAATTAATCTGGCATTAGCAGACCTACCAAACTTGTGAAGCCAGTCCTAACAACAAGGTGCAGACAGACAGATGCCCGCCCGGCTCAGACTCACAGTACCCGCACAGATCATGAGTGATGCAATGTGTCAAGGCTGCACATGGCCGGATGCATATGGAGCAGCCCCAACCAGGGGTGCTAGTCAGTACCTTACTAGACCACTTGGTAGCTTCCCGATGCAATGACTGAGCCGCGGCCAGAATGGGCTGGTTGACCGGCTGATTGGATGGCATTAACAGCAGCTCAGGTTCGTAATCGTCTTCCATGTCAGGGGGGACAGGGAACCCAACAGCATCAGCCGCATCTGCCTCAGCTACAACACTTATACCCACCTTAGCGGCTGGGTTACCCGGCTTTGTCGATGGTAGGAAGGATGAGAAACAGGGACAGTGTTAGCATGAGCACAGTAGGACTTGGGAAACTGAGCTTCAGCTGGTTTAGTAACCAAAGCTCGCCTAGGATGGGAGAGAATGGATACTCTCCAGGAGTCAGATGAACTGCGCCCCACAGAGAAGGGAATTCTCAGCCTCCAGCACCAGCCCATTCACAGCGAGTAAGGGAAGGAGACTTACTCCAGTAGCAGAGGGTTTCCAGAGAAATATTTATACAAAGAAAGCAAGTGGCATTCCTTTTTTATACACTTACTACCAAAGTTAAATTTGCCAAGAGTAATTCTCATGTCAGAACATTTTTGAGAAGCCAAACAACCAAACTGTAGTAGCCAAACGAATCCAGAGGGAAAGAGTAAATGCAGCCACACAAGTTTGAACAGGACAAAGTGAACACCCTGCTGGCTCACATGGACACTGCTCTACATCTTCCTGGACACAGGAAGTGTCTTGAGTCAGCTCTGCAGCTGCCAGACGCAGGTTATTTTCTCCAAGAGTTAAAAGTCTCAGAATTAAAAATGACACATCGTAGGTAGCAGATATCAAACCAAGAGAGACAAGAAAAATACAATGGTGAGTGAAGAGAACTTATCAAGTACCCTACAATCACCCAGCTACAAGGAGCCTCGAGAAGACACCTCATCCAGCTCCATCTTAGGGAAAAGCCACATTTCAGGCCAGCTCTCTGTAAAGTCTTCAGAGACACCACAGTCACACTGCATTTATTGCGAGTATCAACTCAGAAAGCTGTTCTTTGGGTACAACTTAAATCTCTCCTGTTGCAAAACAGGGTTCTCATTCACCCCAAACTCAAGTTGTTTATCTTTACAATTCAAGTGTATTTTGTGTTCCACTGCATAATGTATCTGGGCTTATTGTAATGGAATTTACATTTTCTTAAAAACCATTGAATAAAACTCTCATTGTCACCCCCACCCCACTTTCCACATGCACTGGGACTCCACTAATGGTCCCAGGGGTGTGCATGTCCCAGATGGAGAGACGTAAGTATAAGTAATTCTCCAAGTCAGGCCCAGAACCATCAAGGTCACCATTCCTTCTTGGAACCTGGGCTCACAGCTAACAGTTCAGAAAAATACAGAGGTAAAAAACCAAGGTGAAATTCCCAGCCTGAAAAAACCCAAGATCAGCTGCATGTGCAGGAGTCCCTCGGGGAACGACATTCACTACAAGAGCCTGAGACAGCTGAGGGTGTGAAAAGAACAAAGGCAAATGGGTGTTGGGAATAAAGATGTAGGGATGGACCCCTGGATGGAGTGGAGCTACATCCCACTGCGGGGTTAATGAGAACATTTAGCTCTTATCTAGAAAAGCTACCACTCATTTTTCATCATTTAGAGCAAAAGAGACAAAAGTTATCCACCGGGCATGACCGCTGCAGCATCTACATTTTCACCGACCATGTCAATATTTACACTTCCGGTTTGTTCAGTTGGAGTTGGCCTAGAGCTGTCTTGAGTTGAGGGGTAAGATGATTCTGAGAAAAGGAAAAAGCACGTGGCTTCTAAGACACCAATCTACCTGCTTCTGTGAAGAAATAGAAGGAAAATGCAACCATTTCATGTAGCTACAGCAGAGCCTGAAGAAGACAGTGCCATGTCTGGAGTGTGGATAATTAGCAAGAGAGCAACTAAAGACATTAAGCAACCCAGGAAAGAAAAGCAATTTCTAAAAGACCCCAAATGTCCAGTGTCAGGGCAGCGGACACTCTAGAGGACAGAGGAAAGGAACCTTCATCTCAAACCACAGGGATCCTAGCTCTCAGCTGCCAGGAGAAACCATCAAGCACCAGAAACATCTCACTAAGCCACAGGAAGACGAGGGTTTTGCTATTGGCAACAGAAACCAAAGCAGAGAGAGGGTGACTTTCTAAAGAGACTTTTCCTAGGCTGTGTGCATGGTCTTCATCCTCTCTCAACAAGAAGAGCTCCATTACTTACCTTGCTGGACCATTTGCGAGCTTCATCGTGCAGCTGCCTGGCAGCCATCATCATTGGCTGGTTAATCACCTCTCCGGCTTTCTGCTCAGGGAACTCTTCATCCTTCTCCTCTGGTGGTGGGGGCCGGGGCGGAGGGACCTCACCCTCAGGCAGAGGTGGTTTGGGAGGAGCAAGCTCATCTGTCAGCTAAGAAAGAATCGCCAGGTCATAAGTAAAGCCCTAAGAACTGCTCCCCACTAGAATTCTTTCCGTTCCTTTAAAAAGCATCCCCAGAAAAGCCACCCACATTCACTCCATTTAAGACCACCCACACTGAGCACAAGGACCACCTGCTTCAATCTCAACAGAAACATATTTTCTTCCCTTTCTCTCCACAAAAAGTTAGCAGCTACTGTTTTGGACACATCCCAGGGAGGCAAGTACAGCACTACCAGACCAAGGATTCTCAAAGAAGATCTAAGTTCAAGCCCTGACTCTGCTGAGGGGCAGCTGCACAGGCTTGTAACTTCTGCCCTCAAGCCCCTCATCTGTCAACGAGGAGTAGCCAGACCAAATGCCCTCCAAGATCTTGATTCCAAATGTCACGAGTCTATTGATCAATAAAAATCCATTCCCTTGAATAGCCCTCTTCCTGGCCCTAACCCACCAAAACAGCCCAGCCAGAAAGAATCAAATCAAAGAGAAGCGTTGAAGGCTAGGGAAGCACCGTTCATTAACTATGGGCACAATGACCCAATTCTGTCCTCAACCAGCTTAGAGACTTAAATATGGGAAAGTTGAACTTGGGGCATTAAATATGGGAAAGTTAATCAGTCAAATTATTGCCTCAATAAGCTATTCCCAAGGTCAAACTACTCCCAGTACTGCTGGAGTCAGTGTCCACAGATAATCAGTATTTCGGGTTCTAGGGCCTGTATCTGCCAGCTGGTGCCCGGCTTTCCTCCTAGACCATTTACCTATGGAAGAAACAATTTATAGTATTTTGTGGGGCATCAAAAGATTTTAAATTATAATTAGCTGGGGAAAAATAAACTTTTTTAAAAAGAGGACTGTATTGTGTTACTAAAAAAAAAAAGTCAGATGAAGGAAGGAACATACACAAGAGTCTAAACACCTCAGTTTTGCTGTCGTCAACTGGGGACACAAATGCTCATCACAGGCTGTGCAGGTTTCCTTCCCTCTCCTCCCCAACTCATCACTCATCACATCCACATGCACCAAAGCCAGCTCCTCTGCTCCAGGCGCCCCCGTTACAGCAGGCCAACAGCACAGACCCCCACTTACCCAGTACACCCCATGCATAAGCACTGGGCTAGGACTCCACTGGATTCAGGAATGAAAGTCAAGTTGTGCCTCTGATGAAGGTTCAAGTAAAAGTTAAAGCCACCTAGTGACTGAGGCTCCAAACAGTCTATTTCTCTCTTGCCACAGTCCCAAAACCCTGCTGCTCAATTCTCCCCATGTCTGAATTTACTTACTCGGAGGTGTTCAAGATCTGGCGGAGGAGGCGGGAAGTCAGGCTCCTGAGGTTGGAAGGCTTCTCTGACCTTGGCCACAGCTCCCAGGATCCGGTATCCTGAGTCCAGGAAGCTCTTTTGCAGGCCTAAACACAGACGCACTCACTTTCAGTGGGGCAGGTCAGCGCCCTGGAGCACTGTCTGTCCAGCAGAAGAACTGGTTTCCAGTAACAAAAGCTGGATGTGAAGCTGCCAGCAAGCAGCACAGGCAGTGACTGAAGCGGAAGGGAGGTAAACGCCAGGCAGACGCCCTGAGGCCTGCGAAGAGTCAGAAGCACCACAAAGCAATTCCCTGCCCAGGGTGCCTTCTTGCCTGTACAACTAACAGGTCCTTGGGACGTTCCTGGGCAGGAACACTCTGGGCTCAGGTGGTGTCCATCACCTCTTTTATGATAAAGCAGTCAAGAGATAAGCCGGCCCCACTCAGAACAGCGGAGATGTCAGTTTCAGATGGGGTGCACCTTCCCTGGAGTACTTCTCACCTTTCTCCCTACTCCTCTGCTCCACTGGGCATTCAGCATATTAACCCCTATGCTGAGCTGCTGCTACTGTCTATCCGGTCACCTAGAATTCAGCCATCTACTCAAACTATTAGAAACGCCGATTAGGAAACTCAACATGTACTTAGTGATGGCAAGCTGAGAAAACTAGAAAGATTCTGCCTGGGCTGAGGAAGAAGAGGGCAGCCCTTCCTTCCCACTCTCTCACACTGAGTGGATTCTACTCACAGACGAGGCTAGAAACCTTGGATGCTCACAGCAAGAAGGAATTCAGATGTTTCTAACCAGAAAGGGAGTGGCAACATCTTTAGTAGTAACATGAAAACATGATCCAAATTCAGCCAAAGAAAACCCAGATTCTCTGGTGCATGACCAAGATAATCATCTAGGGGATTCACAGGTCAACTTAAGCCTCCCAGATTTGACAGACATAGAGGATGTTGTCCACAGAAAAAGCATTTTAAGAAAAGCAGAAGTTAGGCCAGTTACATAAGCTAAATGGCTGGTATAAACTGGTTATCAAGCATCTTTTGAAAAATTTCCAAAATACTGACTAAACAGGACCAGGAGCTATTTAGTCAGACAACATTAAAAAAGCACAGAGAAGTTGGTTCAGAGAAACGAATCTACAATAATCCTGTCAATATTGCAGAAAATATTCTGTCCAATATATTTTGGACAGAAAAGGAGTAACCTAGCATTCTCGAATTAAGTATCTGTAGTTTTTGCTCCCAGACTTTGTACTCGGTGGCTGTGGGGTGCATCTCCTCTCCCCACGCTGTCAGCTTCCTGAACTAACCTCTCAACCGAGGTGAACCACACCATGCGTTGCTTACCAGGGTCAGAAATGTTTCCTGCCACAGCCTTTGCATCCATCACCATTGGGGAGATGGTTTTGCTCAATTCATCAGAAGCAGCTTTCACAGCCTCACGGAACTTGGGGTCCTCAGAGTTCTCCACCTCCCTCTTAGCCACCAGCAGGATCCGGTTGGCCCGACGAGCAATGCTGGTTGCCCCAGCGACTAGCATCTGAGGCTGAATGTTGGCCATGGCTACTTTACACTTGTCCAGGTCTTTTTTAATTGCTTCTTCGGAAGCATCCAACAGAGATTTGGTATCAATGGCTTCGTCCACCAGCCCTGTCCAGAGAAGAGAGATGGAATTTAGTTTCTATTTTAGAAGAACAGAGACTCTAAAACCCCATTGTCCACTCAAGTTTTTCATGTGAATGTACAACACCCATAATTCTTCCCTTCACTCAAAGCCCTTCTTTTATAATCAAAAGCTTCCAGATGATTACCATGATAAAAAAATTTGAGGATGTGGTCCAGGAAGCCAAACAGACTCACAGCATTTATACCAACCGTGGTCACTGGCCTTCATGTATCTACTACAGACAACCAGAAATGCAGCGACATCAGGAGGAAACAAGGATTACATCTGAAACCTTCACCACATCAGCACCACATTATCTGTTAGTAATATTTTCTCCCTTCCCGTCTCACTTCCCAGCCATCTGTTGCTTGTTGGCAGCTTGCAGTGCCCAAGATGAGGCAATCGGAGGATTCCAATAACCCTATCTGCCTGTTCCTTGTTTCTGTTACCTCTCTTCAGACACCTCAGGAGCTCCACTTTCATGTCTGGCTGCTAGGGACCCCTGTCCCCACTGGTTATGCAGGGAAGCCGAAAAGCCTCCATCCCTCATCTCTTCCTCTCCCATCCCTCCCTCCACGGAGAGCGAAGAAGATTCAGAGGTGCCACTTCAACTGCACAGACACAAGTTTGTCGGGAGTTGGTTTCTCCTTTTTTTAAAACTACGTAGCTGATAAGTTGGAGGAAACTCTGAGACAAGTTGTATTAAATGGTAGCTATTGTGGTTCCTTGAAACATGAACCCACTGAAAATGACAGGGCCACCTACTGTATCCACAAACACCGCCTCTCCGCCTCTGAAACCAAACTCCAGCTCAGACAGAGAAAAGACACTATTCAAAGAGAAGATAGGAGCTGGAACAATAAACAACACATGGGGGAGGGGGGGCGGCATTAAAATAAAAGCGACTCAAAGAGTCTCTCTTCAGACAAAGTTGCAAGGCTTGAATGAGAAGCCGCTGCCGAGCGGCCCTAATCAGGGCCAAGTGCACTGTTGAGCACATGACCGTCCCTTTATCCAACTGCAGCTGAGTAACATAACCGGTCCTGCTTGAGTTTCTGAGAACCTGACCCTCATGGGTTAGACAGTAAGAACTCTGCACACAACTCTACCTGTCATTTTTTCAACATTATCGATCCACTGGTTCTTCATAGTTTCGAAATGTTCATAAGCAGCTTGATTTCCAGGATTCCTAAGTAAGATGCGAGCGGCTGAGACGACCTGGCAATGACAAAACAAACGACCTTTAAACCAGAGCACCTTCCCGCTCAGATATAAGCCTTCGGCAGAGCTTCCCCCCTCTACCTACAGGTGGCGCTGTGAGGCCAAAAATCTACAAGTCTCTTTTCAGACTGAACTCTTCAGTTTGGTCTCCTGAATAGCTCCCCAACATGGGCCTTGCAAAAGGTTTTACAGTCACAGCTTGATTTTAAGAAGGTAATAAAGTGACAAAGTAAATAAGTGTTTGCTTAATACTTCTGAACATACACAAAACAGGCGTAAGCCCTTGATGTTAATTATTCCATCTTAAAAAGCACCAATTAAGTAAAACACTAAAAATTACTTAAAACAGATTTATAAATATTTATTAAAAATAACTGTCCACAGTTCAGAGTGCTTTCAATCCATTATCTTACTGAATCCTCACAACTACCCTGCGAGAGAGACAGGACAGTAATTTCTCCACTTCACAGCTGCAAAAACCAAGATGCAGAAAATGTGACTTGCTCAAGAGCTCCCAGCTAGTCAGTTACAGCACTTGAGGGAGGAACTAACATTTATTGAGTATATGATAAGTTACAGGCTGTACAAGCATGTTCTTAATCCTCAGAACAATCCACTAGAAAGGAATTATCTCCATTTTACACATGAGGAAAATCAAAGTCACACATGAGGAAAATCAATGTCACAGAGGATTCAGGTCCAGAAGTCTCCAAAGTCCTTGCTCTTTCCATAGTTGGTGTCTTAAGCCTCTTAATCTCAGTTTAATCCTATGTTTTATGTTCCATGTTTTATGGAAGTTTTAAAAGAAATATAGACATGTTCAAGTTTTATGGAAGTTTTTTTTCTGAAAAGCTACACAAATATAATTTTTCAAGAGAACCTAACTTGTTAACATGCCACATGGGCAAAAGTTGAACAATTAAGAGACATGCTTATTCCCCTAGTCTCCGCCCACAAGCTCCCAGGAAAACCAGGATCACAGATTTGTGAAGCCCAGACAGTTCTTAATGTATCATAGGCACTCAATAAAATCTGCTGAGTAAATGAAAGAAAAAGTAATGAATTTCCTATAATTTGATTGGAAGAAAAAATGCACAAACATCACACTAAACAATGTTGAACTGATATTTTAATAACATCTACCATGAACTAGAATGTTAATTCCTGTCCAATTTGTTTTCTTTTGTTCCCACCCTTCCAGTATACTCTTCACAGCCTACTAGCCACATCTTGGTTATATAATTAAGTAGAAGAAAGAAAACAAATTATGGACACAACTAAAAATTTTAAAATACCCTCAAAGAGACGTGGGGAAAGGTATAAGCTCTAAAACAAAACAAACTAACCTCACAAGATTATCCAAGTATTTCCCTAACTATGCATGGTTTGGGGGGGGGGCACTGCTTTACTAGTTTTTTCTACTTTCAAAATCAATCTATGATCACTGTAAAAAATTCAAACAATACAAAAATTATTTAGACACTATAGATATGTGATTTTTTTTCATGATATTTTATAGTAAGTGTTCAAAAATGTATAGAAACTGTTCTGTAATTAACCTTCATTTCTGAATGTGGTGAACACTGACATGGGGTGAGTAAGGACACGATGACGAAGGAGCAGAACCCACCTGAGGTGTGAGTTCTCGGGCCGTCTTCACGGAGGCCTGAATCCCTTCCACCGTTGATTTATTGGCAGTTCCAACAGCAGCCGCCTTCTCGGCTGTGGCACCAAGCCTTCCTGAATGGTTTTCAAAGTTAGCTGCCCTCTCATCAAATACCTGGAGGAAAAAACAAAGATATTAAGAAAATTTATTTCAATAAAATGGGTCAAGTGGCCTAAGAAACAGTCTCTCTTTGAGCAGGAAAAAAGCAACTACTTGAGCAAAGACTTCAGGAGACGACATCAAACCCTAGTCTTGGCCTGGCCGCATCTCAGGATGTTTGGCCACAAGCATCACATGCGTGTACATGTGCACGCACACCCCCTGAAGTTTCATTAACCAATTCTTACTGAGTGCAAACAGGACATACAGCACCATGCAGTCTGCAGTAAGGAGTTCACAGAATGCAAAGACGTAAACAACCCCCATTCCCAAAACACCTATCCTCTAGTTTGAAGAAGACAAAAAAATCCACTCCAGGCTCCAGTGCAGGTGGCTGGGTGGGCTAAAGCCCAAGAACATCCTCGGAGTCCTAACCAGAGGTCCAGCCTCCTCAGGGCAGCTCCGCTCACATATCCCATTACCATTAATGTTGTAAAAACCCTGCCTCTGACCTCCACGGGAAAGGCGATAGCTGGTGCTCACGCCCAGGCCTGACACGGGGTAAGGCTGACTGACTTCTGTCAGCCCACGTGCAAAACCACCTACTGAATCGCTCACTTAGCACTCACATTTTTTAAAAGTTAACTTTTTCTTCAACATGGATATTATGCAAGGTCGAATACCATAAAGGAGACCATTTAACTTAGATAAGATGACAAAAGTTCTTCTGTCATTTGTTCAAATAATAGTAGAACTGATGCTTGAAGCAAAGTTACATCCACCAGCCCCAGGGAGCTTTTTCCTACACCCAGAGCAAGGCAGGAAGGGCCTGGAAGGATCCACCCTCCTCTTTGCCTCCTCCCGAGGGCCCACCTGCCCACATGTGGAGACAAGCTCTGGCTCCCGGCTGACAATCGCTAAAGGTCTCTTGGTTTAACAGCAGGCTCCAGCCTCATTGCCAGGGTTCTGTGTTTACCCACTCAAGTCTCTTCCCCATCCTGGCCTCTTGTGTGGATTCAGCCACCTGGGTTCTTGCCATTTAATGCTCAGAATCTCTGCCTAAATCTCTGATCTGCTGGTTCTCTTCTCCTGCCCTCAGCCCTTGTTTCTTTTCTTGGCTGGTCTCCCACACTCTGGATCTACCAGACTGTTGCCGAATTTGGTTGACCATCTCAATCCTAGCCCGTGTCTGCTGCACTCTCTGATTTAACCAACTGCTTAGCTTGCTTTTCTTGTCACTCAATCAGAATTTACTGAGCACCTACTATGTGCCTTTCTGCATCTCAAGGAGCTCACATCCTACTGGGGTTTAAAAGGCCCACAGACAGATACTTACAGTAGAGGGTGCTGTGTGTAGTAATTAAGCTAAGCACTGATAGCATGGGAGGAAAAGGAAAGGCACTCAGCCTATCCAGGAAGTAAAGGATACTAGGATAAAGGATACATAGAGATTAGCCAAAAGATGAAGGGGAAGATAATTAGGCAGAGAGACAGAAAGAACAAAGACACAGAGGGGAGAAAGAGCAGAGCATGCAGGAACCCACAAGCAGTGAGGTATTGCTGGGGCGTGAACTGGAGGCGGGGGCTTGTAGGAGCAGGCACAGGGAGAGTATGAGAAGCCAGATCACAGAGCTCAGGCTTCCTCTTACATGAAAGGGGAGGGCCACTGAAGAGTTTAAGCAGGAAAATATAAGGGTCAGATCTGTATTTGTATTTTATTGGTGGCCTAATGACAGACTCAAAGAACACCAGTCACAGCCATGTAGTCAATCAGGCAGCAGGGGACAAGCTCAGCACTAGAGCTGTGGCAACATGAATGGAAACTGGAAAGGACTCAAGAAATATTTGTGAGGCCAGATTAGCTTGCCTTAATTTACTGATGTAGGAAGATGAAGGGAAGGGAAAAGAAAAGTCAGTAGCGACTCACAAATTTCCAATAGAAAGAAAACAGGAGGACAACACCCGCTGAGGTACCCAGGCAGCATCTGGGCGGAGATGACCAGTAGACAGTTTGGCCTGCCTCTGTCCGCCCAGTTCTACATTGTCTCGGTGCCTGCCCCAACCCCTCCTTCACTGCCAACACCACAGAGGCTGGGAAACCAAATGCTTGCTTTCCTAGGTTCCTCTGCAGTGATGTGGCCATGTGACACAGCTCTGGCCAATGAGACACGGGTAATTCTCTCAGGGAGGATTTCTGGGAAAGCCTTTACTTTCACTAATTCAGCACCAGTGAAGTTCCAGGCATTGGTCTAAAAACTGGGGAACAAGTAATGACAAAACAAAATCCCTGCCTGCGTGGAGTTTTCATGCTAACGTGAGGGAAACAAAGCAAATACGTCATCTGTTGATAAACGCTAGGGAGAAAAGTAGGATATGGAGATGAGGAAATTCCTTGGGGTTGGGGTGGGGTTGCTATCTTAGGTGGTGACCCCACGGTGACATTTCAGTAGAGCTAGAGAAAGTACCGTGGGAGGACCAGAGAGAACAAGAGCAAGGGGCCAGCAGTTAGAACACGTGAACATAAACAAGGAATACTGGAAGTACAATGCAAGAAGGTCAATGCAGAGAGAGGAGCATGAAGGGAAGAGAGGCACCACTCAAGGCCAGAGAAGCAGATGCGGGACCAGATGCAGAGTGTGATGGCGGCTGCTTGTACCAACTCATATAAGCTCTTAAGAGCCACATGCACCCATTTCCTCCCAACTCTGCTTACAGTGACTTCACGTTGAAACAGCCATCGTGGGAATATTTACATCATGGAAGTCAACAAACATTACAAATCAGGGCTTTTTTTGTGGTTTGGTTTAGTTTGGTTTGGTTTGGTTTTTTCCTGGAGAGCTGGTCTACCAGCATTATCACTGGCCTTACTGTTCACTGTAAGCACTCTGCCTTCTCTCTGGGACAGGGAGGAGTCATCTGAAGGGTTTGAGTAAAAGAATGACATCAAATGATTTGAAATTGCCCCGACTTCTGTGTTGAGAATAAAGTACCCTAATAAAACTGACAGTTATGGCTAGAGTGCCCCCATTCCTCATTTCCTTACTGCCTTGAGCATAATGCCCAGGGCCACAAGTGCCATCTCACACCAAAAGGAAAAGACCGAGAAACTCAGAGAGACACCAGCTTTCATGGTGTCAAGCTGCTGAGCCAATGCCAAGGCTACCTACCTCCATGTTTCTTGTTATGTGATGAAAATAAAACCTACTTGTTTTAATCTGACAGTCAGGTCTTCCACTGCTTACAAGTGAGGACATCTCCTAAAGACATTCCTAAGTGACATACTTGACTGAAAGAAGGGGCAGGGCATTCCTTCCCTCTTCTACCCTTCCACCCTTCATCCACAATTTCCCAACCACTGCCCCTGACATACACTGTAGTCACATTTTACCTTTACACACACACACACACACACACACACACACACACACACACACACACATATACACACACACACACATATACATACACACACATATATACAAACACATATGGCTGGCCAACAGAAGAAACGGAAGACCTCAGATACCCACCTCTTCCCTATTGGGTGCATCAGGAGGGGCAGTGGCTGCCACTGCCAACAGCTTGATGGGAGTTGTGGTATCACTGAAAACATCTGACACCTCCTGAGTCATGGCCTCCTGCATCCGGGCTTTCAGATCCTTAAAAATATTGTTTATAATTGAAAATTTCCAGAAATATCCAAAAAGCACATCTGTCACAGTGAATGTGTTCTCCCTTCACCGACACATTCATTCATTCAGTGTTTCATTCAAATTTATCAGCTGTAAGCATCAACAAAACACTGAGCCAGCATGAAACAGGGGTAAGATGTGGATCCTGCCCTCCAAAAGATTAAGGAAAAGTAAGACATGGCCCACATTTTCCTAGAGACTGCTCCACGCAATCAAGAAATCTTCCTTCCTTTCTTGTTTCCCTCTAAGAAAAGATACTATGAATCATGGGGTTGAGCCCAAGAAGACCGAGAGCCCCTCACCAATCTCAGTGCTGGAGGGGCCTGATTTGACCACAGTAACAGTAAGGATTGTTCAATGGATGCAGTGCCCAATTTCTAAGCAATTTCTTACATGTAGAAGAAAATATCAAGAATGGGATATTTTTGACACATGCCATTTCAATTAAGTTTCTAGAAAAACTCAATAACCAATTTATGTACCCATTTTTTAACATGAGTCTAAAGAAGAGGATTCTAAGAAGTCATGAAAAAAACTCTTTTTCATAATTATCAAACTTTGTCCAATCTAAGTTTTATTCTGGATTTATAGTCAGAGTAGTCTCAGTCACCCCCACTGTTTCTCAAGGTGGGGGGCATGTCTGGGCTGGTGATATGAGATGATTTTAGGTGTTATATAGACAACCGGTTTTATTTTAATAATTGTGTGTTTCTTTTACAGAATATTAGAAAAAAAATCTAACTAGTTCATCAAGCTCCTGATTTCAGGATTATTATAAACTTTTCTTTTAAACAAATTTATTTACATTTTAAAAAGGAGTCCATTTTAAGAAAATTATTGGCTAAATTAAAAAGTATAGATGACACGTGGTAGAGCAAATATGAAAGAGCTCTGGACTGGGTGCAACTTGGGAAACGCAATTTTAATTGTTATCACACTCGTGTGAGCTTGTCCCGAATAAGCTCTGGATTTCCTTATATTCTTGATCACACGTTTCTCACTTTCCCTAGGCTCAAGAAATTATATATTTTAAAAACTCTCTCCACCTCCTAGTTTTTCAACAGCAGTAAGCATAAGAAATGTAATGCTAGAGCTCCTGAGTTCTACCTTTAAGGAGTCTTGGAGCTGAGATGCAAGTGCTCTGGCCTGAGGACTCTCCCCTTCCCCTCGGGCAGCCAGGTCAGCCAGCTGCGCTGTCAGCTGGTCCACGCGGTCACACTTTGCCAGAAGATCTTGGCGATAAGGCCCCATCATGACATTAGCCAGACGATGCCCTTCGGCCACGAGCCCCCGGATGGCAGCCTGACCTGGACCAAAAAGAAAACACTGAAACTCACACAGGCCCAGAGAGGCCAGAGGCAGGGCCACTCTGGTATTTCTTTTTTAATAATAACAACACAAAAAAGTGGGGAAATTTTTTAAAATGTTAAAAAATATAAACCACCCATAAGCCCATCACTCAGAAATTGCTGTATCTGAACATTTCCTTCCAGTCTTTCTGAATGCACTGCATGCTCCCAAACAAACATACATTTCTCTTTTACAAAACTGGGGTCATACTATACATAAACTTTTATTCCTCTCTTCTTTTTATTTAACACAAGCATTTTTATGTCATTAAATATTCTTAAAAATTCATAATCTAAAACTAGGTAACATTTCATCATATTAACCATAATTGTTGGCCATGTACCTATTAGTAAGCATTTATGCCGTTTATATAAATTCTCATATGTAAGTTAGAAACATCTCTAATTATTTCTTAGAATAAATTCCTATGAGTCAAATTGCTAAGTCAATGGGTATGTACTTTTTTTGTTTTAACATTTTTTTATTGATTTATAATCATTTTACAATGTTGTGTCAAGGGTATGTACTTTTTTAAAGCTCTTGACGTATAATTCCCAACTGCCATTCATAAAGTTTGCACCAATTTATTCCTCCACCAGTAAATTATACATCTGCCTGATCCCCAGTACTGGGAATCACCAATTAAAAATTTTATCTCTTTCCAACTAATACAGCAAATGAAGTAAACAGGTCTTTCAGCTTCAGCAGGCTTGCTATCATAATATGACCTTAATTCTTATAGATCCATTTCTAAAATCTCTCAAAAAAAACCCCACAGAATTGTAGGTAATCAATTCTACAGGTGACTGTGTGACGCAGGAGCCCTCACCACTGAAAATCACCTCGGCAACCACACGCCTTTTACTTATTTTCAAAAATTACATTTAACTGAGAACTTCCTAAGGACCATAATAACAGAAATACAACAGAATTAAGGTACACACAGACTGGAAGTAATCAGCGCGAAGTTCCCACTGCAACCCGAGGGCTCTTCTTGCCCACAGAAAATCCATTCCTTTGCTAACATGTCTTGATTAAATCACAGGAATCGTATTGGCTCCATTTGGAAATGGAGTCCCACTGTGGAATGACTTACTCACCAGAGGCTAAAGAACCCTTTCTGAACCTAATTACAGCTCTATCAACAACTTGCTTATCCTCACTGAAATAAGTTTAAGGAGGGTTCAGTGCCTTACCAACTCCCCGGTCATCCACCGTGGGATTATCAATCCACCGCTGTGCTTGTTCAATCTTGCCCTCGAGGTGGACAGCTGCTTTGGCGGGTCTGCTGTTGGCCACAGCCCTGTTGGTTTTGGTCTGCAAATTCTGCAGGGCTGTGGCCACTTGTTTGGCCAGTGCTCGGGCCTCTGGGGAATCCCCTTTTCCCCTGCAGAGGAAAAACAAAAATAGCCATCCTGTCACACAGAGACACTCTTCACATTGAGATGATTTAATTGCTAATACAAATGCTAATGAGATGACAAAATGATTATTATTAATTTGGTTTGAAAGTAGAGGGACTTACCTATTTGGCCCTTAAATAAGAGATTAATAATATAAGTTCTGACTGTCTTGCCTAGTTCAGGCAGTTAAATATGTTGTAGTTAAGTTTGAGTTTGACCAGTCGAGCTCAGCTAGGCTCAACCATTTGGTAAAATGAGCTTAGTCAATCATCACTAGGTTAGTTGACCCCTCAGCCTGGCACCTCTGAAAACACCAGTTCCTTCTGGAACTAAGCGGGCCCAAGCAGACACGTTTGCTGTGCAGCACTAGTTGAAGGAGCTAGAGTAGAATTAGTAGTAATACAATTTTTTGAGTCCTAACTCTGCCAGGTACTCTTGCAAACACTCTTCTTGTATTATTTAATCCTCACAACAAATTTATGAGGTAAATACCAGCATTATTCCCATTATTCAAAAAACAAAACTGAGGCACAAAGAGGTTAGATAATTTACTCAAGGTTCCAAAACTTACTGTGGTGCAGCCAGATTCAAACCCAGGCACTCTGCCTGACTTCAGAGTCCTCACTCTTAGATACTACACATGTTGCCTTATGTTGGTATCAAATAACCCTCAATCCTTACCATAAATGATGGAACTGGGTGGTTATCTAACTCAAAGATGACATGGTCACAGTCAGGCAAGGCACTTAATTTGATTCTGGTGGCTCTCGAAAGTCCAGTGTGAATAAATCACCAGGGATATTATTTTTAAATGCAGATTGTTAAACCCAGCATCAAAGGGGATTCTGATTAAGTATGTTTGGGGTGGGGTCCAGGGTTCTGTATTTTTAACAACCTTCTTAGGAGATTCTGAGATAGGTGGTCTTCAGTCCAGACTTAAAACCCTGCATACTCAGCTAGTGGTGGGATCTGGAGCTGGGAAGCCTGGGACACAGTGGGTCAAAGCTAGATGAAGAACTCAAATAAATAAAGTCAACACACAGAGTGAAACAGGCAGAGTGCACCACACAGCTGCTAAGAGAAGGAGGGAGAAGCTTCCAGCTGCCCTAAGACCTAGCCACACTTCAAGCTGTTGAGTCCCATTAGATGCCTCTATGTATCATCAATAAACATCCACTTTTACCTGAGTTGGTCCTTGTAACCAAAGAACCTCAACAAGTACACGAACACAGATACAAAAAGACAACCACAATTATATCACAAAGGGAGATAACTGCTGTCCCCAAAATTTTATTTCAAATTATGATTCTAACCATTATGACCATATAAAGAGTCTGACTCATTTTATATCTCAAGTCCACTAGGTCACAGAAAAGTAAACTTCGGGATAATCATATCTGTCTCACCAATAAAAATGCAAATAATAGCCTACCTGACAGAATGATTAATTCAGATACTATCTTAAGAGCTCCTTTATGACTCTAAATTTCCATACTTTCTCCATTATAAAGCTGGACAAAGAAGTTATTTACTGTGATTCTGATCATAGTTATTTCTGCTGCCAGAGGGTTATTTATTCATTACATAAAAGAGGAATAAGTAGCGGTAACACTACAAGACCAGACTTGAAATCTACTGTTACTATCACTATCATTCATTCTCTCTTCATCATTAAGAAACATTAATGAGTGCCTGCTATGTGTATGGACTTGTGTTAGGGTCCTGAGAATATAGTTTCCTCCTTTATTTTTAAATCTAGTAAAAATGTGAACAGATGATATTAATGAACAGAGACCTAACTTCGTAGCCATTATATTCTATGATTGTCCAAATACACATTTTCCCACCTTCCCAAATTTAAGATTTGGGGGTGTAAAACCAAGACCACCCCCCAAATGACTGTGCCTGATATACAATCAGAGTTGAGCTGTTACCTAAGCTGCTCTCTGTCACAACATCCTGCCTGAAGTTTGTCCCCCCTGCTCCCGCTCATTCCTATTTCACAGTCCAAGGCAGGAGTTTGCTTTCTTAGCCAACATTGCTCTCTGAGCCAACATAAGATCTGAAGAACTCAAAAGTATCTCTGGGAAAAGGTCAGGCACTGTCCCATGGAAGAAAAGGAACTGAAACATGCAAATTCAATGAAAAGCCAAATTTCACAAGATACTTGACTATGGTTATCCCTGGAGAAGTGGCTGGAGGACTGAGGTGGGAAAGAAGCAACTCTTACTTTTGATGTTGCAACCTTTCTCAATGTTCTTTTAGCATGGGATGCAGTTTTTTAAAGACAGAAAAATATCTTTCAAAAGAAGACAGCAATACATCTTTTCTAGATAATCAGAGCTGGTGCTGTGAAAGCCTTATCTGTCTCACTGATTAAAAAAAAAAAAAATCCCCTTAAGAGAAGAAGCTGTGGGGAAGATATCATATTTAAGGATCTTTTATAACTTCTACATAAGCAATAACACTGCTGGGGAAGGAAGAAAGTACCTTCTTAGGCTTCCTCCCACCGTACCCCCTCCTCCCCCAACACACAACAATCTTTTCATAGCTAGCTGCAAAACTTACTTTCCTCATATGGCTGGGAAACAGAAAGGTCACCACCATGTGTAGCAGCTTAGAGATTTTAAACATAGCTCTCAAAAAATGAGTTCTTTTTTATTAATTTAAAAAATTAATAAACTTATTTATTAAATCCAAATCCTACATTTATTAATTTAAAACCATCTGCCCTCACCATGTCACACAGAAACAATGAGAACACAGAACATCATATGTGCATTTAACCTATAAAATTCAACTATGTAAGTTCTTAGGAGAAAAGACAGAGAGAGTAAAGGACCATTTAATTGATTAAATACATACTGTCTTCGTAGATCTGCTAATTTAGACGTCAGAGCAGATATTTCTCCCAGAGAACGGAGAATGTCATCTCTCTCTTTAGGATCATCACATAATTCAGCTATTTTCCGAGCTTCAGCCAAAGCCCCTCGAATCTGTTCTTCTCCTTCTGGTCCACCATTTGGATCGGCAAGCCAATTCTACAGACACAGAAACAGAAAAGAAGCACGCTGTCATCTATTCATGAGCCAAGTTTATTAAACTTAACAAGGCCATCAGAAATATTTCACTAGTAATCACAAGGCATAGTTGCAGTTCTTTGTCTAACGCTGATCCTTTTTTCCCCCCATTGGTTCTTGCTCAGGTAAAACCAAATCAATCCTTCGTCTTAAAAATGATTTTTTTCTCTCCCATTAGGAAAATACCTTCACAAGTTTTATCTTATCTTTGAATTAATCACGTCTTATTAATTCTTCACTTTCTCAAACATTTGTGTTTCTTCAGGAAATGCCTGAAAATCATTTCACAGTAGAGTAGTATTGGAAAACGTTACCCTCTAACATTGCTATGACCAAAAACAGTTGTGATTTTTGAGATGAAGAACAGCTTTAAAATACCATAGTCTCCATCAGGAAATAGGATTCTCTTGGTACCCAAGAATGCTGACTTTTAACTAACCAAAGGATTCAAAATTAAGATCTCTGCTTCAAAATATAAATAAACATTAGTCTAAAACCTGTGGTGATAGCGGACGTGTTAACATTGGCAACTGCTGGGAATCAGTCATTGCTCAAAAACCCCCATTATCCACCCACAGTAGATTGGATGAGGGGGATGCAGGATGTTTATGGACCATTTCACCTTCTCTTGTATCCCCCACACTCCTGAAAACATCACTGCTACCTGAGCAGCATCGATCTTCTTCGCGATGCTCTGCTTTGAGTTGGTCATGGCTTCCAGCTTGCGGGCTGCGTTTTCCACCTTTGCTGTGAGCACATCCAGACCCTGAGACACCTGCTGGGCTTTCTGCATGGCCACCGGTGAGGCTCCTTGTCCTCTACTCAAACAGACAGACGCTGTTATTGTACTCCCTCAAAGTCTTAAGAGCAAAATAATACTAAAAGCACAGTATATGTCATTTTGCTAACATGCTTGTCTTTTTCCTTTCCTCCACTAAATCTGGAATAGCACAAGGAAACACAGAGAAATAAAGCAAAACACCCAAACCACCTAATTTCTCCTTTGCTTTGAAAAATACCCAGTAGCAGGGAAGGATATAGCTCAAGTGGTAGAGTGCATACTTTAACATGCATGAGGTCCTGGGTTCGATCCCCAGTACCTCCTCTAAAAATAAATAAATAAACCTAATTGCTCCCCCCACCGAAAAAAGCAAAAAATAAACAAACAAACAAATCAATAAATACCACTCTAAAACACACAAACACACACACACACACACAGTAGCTTCAAGGAACTGCATAACCACTTTAAAGACCAGACCTGCAAGTTTGATAATAATGATTCTCCTCTTGGTGGTGATTACATAATCAAACCTAATCTTTGGGGGGGGGAGGACGTGCTTATCATCTTATTGCTATGGAGGGTTTTGTTGCCACAGTAATGTGTGCCTTGGAAATAAACAGTCCGTTAGATTGTCTTGTTCATGGGCAAGTAAACACTGAAAATGCTTCAACAGGCAGCATGCCTAGCGTTACTGAAAGCACACCGCACTGAGACCAAGCAGATCTGTGTTCAAATCCTGACTCCTGATATCCATGGAACCTTGTTTACGATGTTCAAGTTCTTTGGGCTTCAGTTTTCTAACTTACAAAGTGAGGGATAGGTAGGTAACAATACTTGCCCTGCTCATCAGAGTGGCTTCAAGCAAAAAGATACACTTGAAAGCATTTTGGCAATAAAGTAACGTACATATATGACTATCGTTATTACTGAATTGTAGTTATCATAACCTAATGATAACCTTAAATATTTACCTTCCACTCCTATGTAATCTGTAAATATCACAGCCAGTTAGTACTGAAGGGAAAGGGCACGTGGTGACTAGAAACCATTACTTCCTACCAAGTTCCTAAAGAATTAACTTCACTATTTTCCTCCCTCAGAAGTGGTATGCTACTACTACAAAAAATGACATGAGTTAGCGGAAACTTGTTTTCCCTTTGTAAAAGACTTCCCAAGTCACAACAAAGTAAGAGTTGCCATCTTTTTACACTCAGGTTTTACAATCCACCCAGCCTGGTAAACTCAGTGGTAGGGGTGGCAACTTTATCATTAGGCCGAATGGCACAGCTGATCATCCTAACCTGAGCTTCTAATTTTAGGATAAACTCCAAAACATCTTTGCTTCCCTTATAATAGTACAGATTTCTCATTCACCTATCTATCCTCTTTTTAAATTTATCTCTGCTTTTCACTTACACCAATATTTGAGACAGTGAACGCAATAACATTTATTGCCAGGTATATAAAAGGTATATATACAGCTTTCCCTTGTACCTGACACCTCCCTTTTACACAGCAGAGGAGTCTAAGACTTCTGGGAAATAAACTTTTTATGATTTAACTTGCTTTTTTCCTTCAAATCTAGTAATTCATGAGGAGGTACCTTTTTGGTCTAAGAGGCCAAGTGAAAAAGTAAAAATATTTATGGACTACATAATTTTTCATTCAAAATAAAAAGTTTATTGAGTCCCACAGAGGAGAAAATAGATATTTACTATCCTAGAAACCCTTGGTGACTGAATAGAAGAATATCAAGTAGGAACTTGTTACTGAGTTTCAGCCGCTTAAATGTTAGCCAGCAGGCATATTTAAGAAAGGATAACAGGGAGACGGCTTTGTAATCTTTCACTGTGTGGGGCTGGTGCAGGCTCCAGTGTGGAGCAGGCCCACCGCAGCCCCTCCCTGTCCCAGCCTTTTCTCTACAGATTTATAGCTGATCCTGTACAGCAACTACCTCATTCTCTTGCTCAAATCCATCTTTCTCTGAGGACATGCAATTGTGTATTTGAGAATTCCAAGTGAAAACTGTCTACTACACTGTGAAACCACACTGTGAAAAGGCTGCAGACAAAAGAGCCGGCAGTGAGAAATTAGAAGAGCCAAGAATCTCATCAAACCGCATTGGCATTTCTCCTAATGGGAACAGAACTTCTTTTTGTCCTTTCTGTGAAGTTTTTGTCATGCTCACGTCAGGGGAGACTGCCTCACAGCAGGAGAAAAGGCCCCCTGAGCTCACTGAGAGACATCTATTGATGCTGTTCCTTCTCCCCTTCAAGCTGGAGGCTCTTAACCGGAAGCCCATGGACTTCCAGGGCTACAGTGAATCCACGAACCTCTAGAAATGTACACATAATATTGTATATGGGCATGCCCATGTGCATCTGCTTAGGTACAGAGTAATGGCTTTCAGTAATGGCTTTTATCAGATTATAAAAATGATCTTGGTCCCAAAAAGGTTAAGAACCACTCCTTTAAGAACTGTGTTCTTAAGTCCATCATGTGAACACGTTTGAGGCCAGGTGTAACGGTGTGCAACATGCCACCGAGTTCTGAGGACTTAGTTTGTAGGGAGACCTCGTTTTCCAATCATCTCAAGATGCTTCATGACATTCTCAAAGTAAAGTTAAATTTCATTGTACTAGTGTGTCGACATACCTCAATTTTTCTCAACGTCCATGCTATAAAATTCCATCAAAGTGAGGATCTTTTAGAGCATCATTAACTGTATTTATGAGTTCCAAATAAACCTATGTCATATTGAGTTTCCTTAAAAGCAAACTATATATATTTAGTTTATGAGAAGGTGGGAGTAGATTCTAAAAGCCAAGACTTGAGGTGGGTAAAAGATAGTTAAAAGAATTATAAAATCAAATGAATAATGATGAAATAGAAACTTAAAAGAGCCTAGAAATGGTCAATGTAGAGGATAATCTATTTAACTGATTTTTAAAAATGACATGTGAAGTGATTCTGATGTTTTCACTCTGTGTTTTTTTCTACCCATTCCTCATAAAAAAATATCTACCCACTGCCCCCTTATTTTATTTTCCATAAGCCTATGGCTAGAAACTTAACAGATTTCTATTTCAATTTCAACTTTACTACAAGGCATCTGCATATTTTAAAAGTTCAACAAAGGGAAAATTCACTTCAATGTCAAAAGAACTAGTAGAATATAGTATCTATATTATCTATCAGCCGTAGAGAACTCAGTAAAATTCACAGAAACTTGCTTTCTGAGTCACTCCATCAGGAATGAGATCCTATCTGCTACCCATTCCTGCACTGGTGAGAGCAAAGGAACATTACCTGGCTCGCAGGTCAGCCACTTGATCAGTCATCTGCCCTAGCATCTTACAGGTTCCCAGGATCTCCCTGCGTTCTTTGCCTGCGCAGAGTTCACCAACTTTTCCAGCTTCATCTAAGATCTGCCTGATGGCCTGCTCACCAGCATCCCCTAAAATAAAGAGATATTCAATATCTACGTTTTGACCCATTAATTATTCAGAGAGGATGCTTTACAAGGCATTTCATTCATGAAGGAACAGATGACTTTATACGACAGAACAAGTGAATTGAAGGCAATACATCTGACAGCTAGCAGCCAACGGAGCAGTGCTCTTACAGCCAGAGGGTGAGCTTCCACCTACAGAGGCTGCTAAAAAGACCTCTGGAACCATAGCCATCTGGAGATAATAAGCAGCTTGTGGTAAGCATATGGATGATGAAAGTAGGCTCTAACAACTTAATAGTACTTAACATCTCCAAACTCCATTAGGCTTTTCACATTCATTCAAATATTAATCTAAAACTGAATACATATTAGATTAGAAAATCCATAAAGCCTAGCTCAATAACCTGTTTGGGTCTTATCTTTATATAAGTCAACTCTGCTTCCCAATTCTTATTAGCAACATCGTTTAATCTGCTTAATAAAGTACTCTGTTGACATAAATGGAAACCTGCCCAAAGGGAACTAGAAGAGAAAAGCTTTTATTCAAAATAATTACTTTTCTGACTCAGGGAAGGGGTGAACTAATAATGCGACAACGAATGCCCAGTTGACTCTGGTTTGTTCCTCCGTGATGAGAGGTCACCTATCTATGCCCTTCATCCTTTTAAGGACCAGTAATGCTTTAATTAGTGAAAAACTATCAGAGAATGGAATATGGCCCTAAATGCTACGGTAGTTATCTCAGGATTATGAGATTATGGAATAACTTCTTTCTTTTTTTTCCTTTTGTTTTCCTAGTTTTTAGCTTTTCGTTGTATCTTTCAGAAAAGTAGAACCAGAGGGTTACCTGGGGAGGCGCTGGGGTCACGGAGCCAACCTTTGGCCTGGTTCAATTTGGAGTCTATTGAGGCCAATGCTCTCTTCATGGCTTCAGTGTCCTTTTGAAGAAAAATACCACAGTTATTTTCTCTGCAAAAACTGAGATACCATGATACAAAGTAAGACAGAGAAGTTACACCATTAACATCCAATCGCTAAGGTAGTCCTACAACAGCCTTAAAAGTATTCTCAATCACACCATAATGCTTATTTCTGTCAAAATGCAGCATCTTGCATGCAAATCTTCAGTTAATTCTACTCTGTTTCCTAGTCTTCCTACTGCTAAACTGGTAAAACTGCTCTAGCCAAAAGATGTTTAACGTCTTTAGCAAGGAAAAGCCCGGTTGTCACATGCCTCGTTATCAGCCTTTCCACTAGTCAACATTCACCTACGGCAGCCCTGCCAAAGCCCTCCCGGCTTCAGGGAAGCCTCATTAGCATGTGGTGCCACAAATCACAGTATTTTTACATCTTGTTTTGAAATATACACACAGTGGATGATGTTTCACTAGGTTTAATTAATCTAAAAAACTTGGAATTACTGGTTGGAAGAAAACTGAAAAATTTAATATGGCAACTTAGTTTTAATTCCACCCAAAAAACCCACTAAATGTAATACAAGAAAGAAGTGTCTTTCTGCCCTTCCCTGGCATCCCTCATCCTTAGTGCCCTGACTGTCCCTACCTGGAAGGAGAGGCTGGATAAAACAAGCAGGTCTCAATTTATTGTTTATAACCAGGATTCACAATACTAGCATGAAACGAGCATAAAATCCCCCAGGATGTAGCGTGAGAAGTCAAAACAACAGACTCATCACTTTTAAAATATACATACATTTTAATAAAGGTTTTTAAATAAAGGAAAATACAGAGAACAGTATAACAAATACCCATGTACCTACCCATCCTCACAACTGACAGGCTGGCCATCTCTTAAGGCTCTGTTTATAAACACCTTGAAAGACAGCCTACCTACCTTTTGCTTAGGGAACTGACTCTTATTGGAGTCCATCCATGAAAGCATAGGGTTAACTTCTGAAATTCCAGGCAATGCCCTAAATCCATATCCTTTTAAATTTCCAGTCCTGCAAGCTGGGGTTCTTAAAGGTGTGGTACCACCAGTTTCCCACACGGGGGCACTAGGCGCATCCCCACTTCCAATTCAAACAAAACCCAGCACTAGCACCAATGTTGGGAGCAATGAGAATTAGGCTTAAGGTCAGCAGCCTGACCGCAGCTTTTCCAAAGTACCTATTCAAATTATAGGACTCTCAGCTTTGGACTTCCTCTTTCCCCACCTAAACAGATACAGCTTGTTCTCCTGTTGAAACTGGCTATCCAAAACTCTAAGCAGCAAATTCTCAGCCGCAGCAACTAAAAAGAAGTGAACTAAATGGCTAAAAAAATGGAAATAAAATATTTTTATTATCAAATTATACAGAATTATGATAGCTATTTATCAATAAAAGGGAGAGTCATAGGAGGATCTATCTAATTCAAACTCCATTTGTAATTAGGACAAGTAAACAAATGCCATTTTTTAAGCGCTTCAATTCTCAAATGGTTTAAATATTTTCTCCTCCTCCATCTTGTTCTAATTAATCTGTACAGCAAACTTTGCCTTCAAAAGTCAGCTTTATTCCAAAATAGCAAGGCCCAAATCAATATCTTTTTAAAGAGAGTCTCAGGCAACTCCCAACTTCAGAGAGTCGGATAGCCTTCAGGGTTTAATACAAGTTATAGGACTTCGTCTAGGTACAGATTGAAAAAAAGAAAAATTTCACAGTCTCTCACTTAGGAAGAAGAAGAGAAACGATAGCCATATAAAAATATTTAATTTAAAATCTGTTAATCATTTCTTTAACATACTTATATTTTCAGTGAAAAAACCAGATATTTATTAGTTCAAAAATCTAAATTCAAGGGGAAACAAAGTTCAGAAATTTTTCAGTGTCTACTCTAGCATTAAAGGTCACCAGTTAGGAACCTGTCTCTAACTGAGCACTTCCTACATGCTAGATTCTGTTCTAGGCATTCTCCCCCTTATTGCTTCACTGAACTTCAAATTTAAAGGCAATTTCATTTTACAAATTAAGAAACAGGGGCTCAATCTTAGAAGCCCAATTTGATCTCAAAACTCACTATTTTTTATTAGATGAAATTCAAGAATTTTTTTCTTTTACAAAAATGAATAGCCAAAGATTCCACCAACCTTTTATAACAGTCAGCAAATCTTTGCCTTCTCTATTTTGGCTTTGGTTTAATACTGCCTAGAAAATCAGCTCTAGAAATCAAATTCATAATCCTCACTGACCTAAATAACTGCTTTTATTCTCATTGCCCCCAAATTACTTAAAACACAATAGAAAAACTGGTTTTGCTCTTTTCAGTAGCCTCAAAAATCACAGCTCTTTTCGCCCTAATAAAGCGTGGTCACCATGCTTCAAGGAAAGAATCTGATTCTCAGGATGTGAGTAATGTACTCCTGTGTGGGAGATGTGACAATATTAAGACATTAAAACTATGAGATGTTCATTTTCTCCTGAGAAGAATCAACGGCAAATGTGGAATGAAGCTGCATTTTTAAACTGGGAATTTCAATTGGTTGCCAAAGTTGTTTTGTTTTTATTCGTTCGTTTGTTTGTTTGTTTGTTTGTTTAAAATGAAGGTACTAGGAATTCAACCCAGGAGCTCATACATGCTAAATAAGCATGCGCTCTACCACTGAGCTATACCCTCCCCCCATACCAAAGTTCTTAATAGCATAAATTTTAAACAATTGGGGGGATTTAAAACAGTCATTGAAAAGTCCACCTTAAATTCTTTCTGGAATAGAGCAAGTTGTAAATAATCATTGAAACACAATACTAAACGCATACCATTTTAATGTCATATCTACTAAAAGTCTATGGGAACAAATGTTTCAATCATAAGCAGCAAAAGAAGTATGCTAACATTGGATTTAATATAAACAAATTTGCTGAATAACTAGGGCTAAGAAGCAATTTTGAAATATTATTTATAAAGGGTGAAAATAACGCTAACTCTATGGTCAAGTATACTGTGTACTACAAAGCTTGTAGTTAAATCTTCTCATCTAAGTCTAAGTACCCAGAGTACAATCAGAGTATGATATAGAGGAGAAAAAAACTAGATCTTCACTTAAATGCTTTTCTTTGTAAAATCTCAGATTTGAAAAACAGAAAAGACTCCACCAATCTTGTCTCTGTTTTTGTCGCTGGTCTTCTTTTTTTTTTTTTTTTTTTTTTTTTTAAAGAGTGAATACAAAACAGACCAGATCTATTCACGCAGCTTTGGGGACAGCTGGCATCTGGTGCCCTCCTCCTCTGGTCCCTTTTACTGTAAAACTCTTATGAGTTCAGGTTTTAAATGAAAAAATAACCACAGTGCCTTGGCACTCTGCCACACATACCAAAAGGCAGAAGGAGGCCAACTTACACTCTGTTTTACATGCTTTTCCAGGAACTGACACACTCCTGAAATTTTACGTGGAGTTAGACCTGAAGAACACTGAATAATACTGAAAACCACTGAGTTCCTCCTACAGACAATCAGAGGAACTGCGGTAGAACAGGGAGATCCTGCAACTTCAGGCTCTTGAAAATGTTAAATATGGCACTAAAGACCCCCTCTCAATCACCCCCCAACCTACTCTCTCCTTTCCACTAACACCTCCGGTCCCCACCCTTCCCACTCCACTCCGTTCTGAACCACATTTTCACCTCCAAATCCACATTTTAAACAAAGATTTTTTGGAAAGAATAGTTTGGGCAGTAGAACAAAATCTTATCAAATACATTTAAGTCATTTAAGTCTTCGAGCTCTGAGCCTTCAGGCAAGTTACCAGGCATCAGTTGCCGTCTCTAAGAATACCTTCCCAGCTCTACAGTTAAGATGTAGATGTACCAACTAAAAGATCACCTGGATCAGAAGGGGAACTTCAATTCCTTTAACATGGAGGGCTTTTCACTTTTCTGGGGGGAGGGGATAATATCATAAATGCCTGAATTAACTATTTATCTCAAACTCTAAGAGAGAAATCTTGCTGTATTAGCTGCATACTAGAATACTCATACTGCATAACAGAACACTAGAAGACTCCAAAAAAAGAGCTCCTATACAACCTTCTTTTTTCAAAAGTGAAATAAAAATTAACTCTTAAATCCTGAAGGTCTGCAGTAAAGGCAAATGTAACAGGATCACATGTTCTAACCAGTATTTCCTTCTCTGGAAGGGTAGTCTGTGCAAGACATCTGGGTCACTCAATACATTTACCCACCACCAGCCTAGGCCCACAGTGGGAGGAGACACAACACACGAATGAAGTCTGAATAGGAGTATCTAATGACTCCAGGTGCTGTTCCAGGAACACCCACATAGGGTTCAAAAATTCCTAGTAATGAAACGCTTTTTAAATTTTTCTCACTTCCTCTTAATTCCCAGCACGCACAAGATACACGTAATATAAATACCAAAAAAAGAGATTAAATATAGATTGCTCAATTTACAAAGGGTAAAATGAGAATTGTTTAACTCCCCAATTCTTTTGTCTCATAATGTATTTCCCAGGAAAAATGCTAAACTAATTTTTAATGATCATTATAAGATGACTGTTGATTTAAGGAGGGGAAAAGTTTTATTTTCAAAATAAAGTGAAGTGTTTAAAGTCAAAGTATTTTTAAATTTGTAAATCTGATATTTGAATGCAGGTATAAAAGGTAAAATAATCAGCTATTGCATTGCCTCTTTAAAATCTTAACTTATTCGGCAAGACGCAATTTTACCAAGAATTTTTTTCCACTTACTTTCTTCCCCTACTTTTCTAGAGGAACCATCACTTTCCAGGAGAAAACTGCACCAGTGGGGAAGCATGAAACAAGTACGGTAAGATAAAGTTAATTCTTTTTTGGTAGGGACGTGAGGAGGTAAAAGATACCGTAAGTATGAAACAGAATGGGAACCCAGGAATCACAGACAGACACAAGGTCTGAATAATTCACTGCTTAGTTGAGCAATGAAAGATGCATAGTGCTGCTAAACTGAGTAACAACCAAAACCCTAGTTTCTGATTTTCATTTTTACGGTAAAATGTCTTTCTAAATATTCTTATACCTAAGAAAACGATGACTCTTAGGGGTAAGGGAGGTAGAGTGGATGGGGAAGGGGATGGAGCGAGATCTGTCATGTGCATCTTTTCAGAGCACTTTGATTTTTGAACCAGGTAAATGTATAACAAAATGAAGTTAAAAATTAAACATTTCTTGCACATTTTGATGTCACTATGTACTTGCGCTCTTTTGGCTGAACTAATTTTATTTATTTCCTTTCATTCTGATAGTTTCCTGGCATCCTAACAGTCTCGCTCCTTCCAGATCAGCGTAAAACTGAGTCAGCTCTAGGACTGTACATGGTGGGGACCAGGTCTATGTCCCTTGTACACCCTCCAAGTGCCTAATGCCCATCCTGAAAAACTCAGCTGACCATGGGTTTTGGTTTTGGTTTTGGTTTTAGAGCAGCAGCTCTTGAAAGCACAAAAGAAAGCTGAGTAACTAAACTTGTTTGCTAACTGATAGGTGACTCTTCCCCTCTAAAAACAGAGAAACACTAAGGTTGCAATGTCTGCTCCTCTTTTTTACTTTCTCATCTACCAGAAGCAAAGGAAAGAGATTAGGTTAAGGGAACATGAGGTCATGGGGAACTACAGCTGATTCACAGCTTAGACAGCAGAACATGCAGTGAGCCACGGACTGAAGTTAGGAAAAACCAGGTACACCTACCCTTTTGATTTTGAAGGCTAGGATTATTGTGAAGGACAGGTACCCCCATCTAAACTCTCTAGACCGCCCATTTTCACTGTGGCTTAAAACCTCAGTGATGCATCTCCAAAAGCAAAATTCCAGAGCCTGCAAAGGAGGCCAGTAGGAGAGGCAAACATAGAGATGGCATCAGCTGGAAGTTTCGTTTCCTAAGAGCAGGGTCCACAGGTGGCATAAGCGACCTGGGGAAGCCTGCCCTTCAGATGAAGGCAGTGGGAAGGACCAGGCCAAAACAGTTCCCAGGAACCTGCTCAAAGAGAGGAAAGCACCCACCAAATACAGAAAGCCTGGTCTCCCACGATAATGTCTTTCCTGCTGCTTTCCCCAAAGAAATAGCTCCGTGTGAGCCAGAGTCAGTCTGCTCAGCACAGCCCCAAGTCCCGTATTAAATCACATTCGGACGCATATTCGAGCACAGTGTTACACCGGCACACAGAATCAGGCACGGCACACAGCACAAGAAAACCTCACAGACATGCTTTTTCTCTTTTTAAGCAAAAAAGAAACTAGAGGGCAAGAGAAAGCTTACCTTCTAAACGTGAGAAAAAAAAGAATGAAACAGACAAGAGAACAAAAATGCATAAAGAAGTCATAACAGGGAAGTAAAAGTTGTCAAATATGCAAAAACAAGATTAAGTAAAATATCAAAGACTTTAAATGATGTAGCCATCTGGATTTAAAATATAGTCTTAGAATCTGTTCAAGAACTTCACGCCTCTGAAAACAAATCCATCGTTAAGACAAGCTGACTAATTTCTCCTGCACATTTAGATCCACTTTTTTGGCAACAAAAGAGAGCTGGTGACCTTAGGCCCCAGCTCTGACCTTACCTTGTAAGTGTCCTGGAGGACCAACAGAGCCCTACCAGGCACCCAGCGGGGGTTATACTACAAAAGCCCCTCTGTAGTCCGCTCCCAGCCTGCATGGTGGCCCTGGAGACATCATGTGGGTCACATATGGGTAGGGGGGGAGCTGGATCCTGGAGATGGTGTGTTCCCCCAACTGCCTGCATCTTGGGGTCCTATGAGGAAAGTGTAAACCCAAGCATCTCTGTTCCCAGAGACAGTCACTAGACAGGGAGAAGCAAACAACCGCTGCTGGGTTCTAGGAGGAATCTACCAACCCTTTTGGAGTCCAATAAGAAATTCTAGACCAAGGGTGAAGGGACTAACTGACAAACGTGAAAGCTAACATTTTAGCTAAGCTATCTTTCGGGAAAACAGAATGATGAAGGGACATACCTAGAAATGCCAAGAGTTTCCTCTGTAGATTTCTCTGGGTCAAAGGTGAGTTAAGGAAAAGTTTTCCATAAAATTCAGTCATAGGCATATTCTGCATCTTATTTAGTCACCTAGCAACAATCGCCCACATGAAAGGCAGGTCTCCCATCCAGGAGAGTATATACCACACCAGAATTTCTTGCCAGCCCAGTCAATGAGACACCAGCTTGAAAGAAAAGCTACGCATCTCAGCTTTCAACCAACATTCACCCACATACCTATTTATTTGTTCTACCTCAGAATAAAGGAAATTTCCAGGAGCAGCAAGTAACCCATGAAACAAAAGTGAAGAAGAAATTACCTTCATAATATCAAAACAGTCTTATGCTACACACAATCACAAGATAAGATGTGAGATAATCACATCCCCAGGAGGGGAGAATTTGGGATTTTGCTTATTTCTCCCCCAATAACACTCACCTTGCTGGCCCAGGCATCTTCGTCCCAAGAAGTGAGTTGTAATACACGAATGATCTCATTAATTTCAGCGCTCATCTTTTCTACAGTAAAATTGCGATTTTTCAAAGCTTCTTCTATTCCTTGGTTTTTTGAGTTTTTAGTTGTTACAAAAATCTTCATAGCTGTAAAAATAAACAAAAGATCAGGAACTAAGCTTGGAATTTAATCTTGCTGTATTACAATATTCACACAAGATGTTCCACACTTTAAACACGTTTTGGGCTGCCAAGGTCTTAAAAAGAATGTGAAAACAAACACTGCAAGTCTGCCCATAAAATTCCAATATCAGCAGCCTTCATTGTAAAGAAAACTCAAGGTACAGAACTCCACCACCTCATGATCAGGGAGCTAATTCAACACGCAAATACTACACAATCACAAAATACCCAGTCTCCTTCTAAAACAGTCATCATTGCAGCCGTAACACTGGCCCCATCTAAAACAAACCTAACGGGACAAGATAAAAACAGTCAGGAAACTGTAACTGAAGTCTCCTGCTGCCCCCAGTCCTAGTGAAAGATCCGAAAGTGTTGAGTTTATTTTCTATAATTTCTCTCAACAAATAGCAGGAACTTTCTAACCCCCAAGAGTGAAGAAGAAAATCATAATAATAACATGAAACACTGAAGAATATTTTCCCACAAACTAATTAAAATTATAAAAACAAAGATTAATCAACACTTTATTGAGTTACTCAGACTAGAAAGAATGCTTCTTCCCAACAATCTTTCTGCCACATAGAGCACTTGGCCTCAAAAACCTATTTCCCATGGAGATTATAAGGCTCTATCTACAAACTTTTGTTTTCTAATTCATGTACCTTGCTGAATCCTTACACACACATCTCCTTTTTTAGATACTACCTGAAATGACAAAGCAGGAAGGCAGTAGCTGGGGTGGGTCAGGGTGGCGGGGTGGTCACAGTGACATGCCTCAGGAGATTCTGAAACTAAAGCTGCCCTCTGAAAGTCAAAGCAATTAACCTACAACTTGACTAAGGTAGCTAACATAAACCATGAGGTGTCTGGTACTACTAGACACTCAGTAAGTGCAACTCCCTTTTGCTAGTTGAGAGAGCAGCACCATGTCTGCATTTCTGGGCTCTGCACACTGGGAAGGTAGTCCCAGTTAATACAGACCACCAGCTCTACAGTAAAGAGTTAAATATCTTCTAGGAAAACTGTGTTAACACACCTCTGAAAAGAGCTCTGGGTTCACTTCTTTACTAAACAAAGTGCTCTATAATATTCATTCCACCTGCTAGGTTTTGTTTGTTTGTTTTTTGGATATTTTGGCTGGAGAAGATAATTAGGTTTTTTTTTTTAATTTATTTTAGAGGAGGTACTGGGGATTGAACCCAGGACCTTGTGCATGCTAAGCATGCACTATATTGCTTGAGCTATACCCTCCTCCAATTATTTTTTCATAGTATAAATAAAAGTGTCAAAATCCATATGTCCAAAACTAGAATTTCTAGAGGAGAAAAGGGGCCTGTTAGAACTTCAGGAGAACAGAATCAGACAACAGGAGGACAGTTTCAAACAAAGAGTAGGAAAAGGAGAGCCTTAGAGCAGGTGAATATTGGTACTTAGCCCATCAGTTGCATTTTTGCCCAGACTGGAGAACGTGCAACTTAACAGCAAAGAAAATGAACACCAGAGTTTACAACATGTTAACTTCTTTTTCCCGTAAGATTAAGTACAGGTAGAAAATACCTGAAATGAGGTGGTTCCGTTGGTGTATCAAACTCTATCAAAATTCATCTAATCAAAATCCATCAAATTGTTCATCTGAAATATGTGTAGTTTACTGTACAGGAACCATACTATAATAATGGTGTTAAAGGAAGAAGGAAAGAAGGAAAGAAAGAAGGAAAGAGGGGAAGGGGAGGGGATGGGGGGGGAGGGAAGGGAAGAAGAAAATACCTGAAATGAGAACAGGTAGCAACTCCTTCACGGTGTTCATTGAATTCACCAACATCACTCGGTGCTCCTGGTGAGTCAGTTCCTGCTGTCTCTCGTCAATCATCTTGGCCATCTTTGTCATTCCTGGGACACAAGGAATAAATCGTGCAGGGTGAGTAGCAAAACAATCCAGAGTCTAGCTTTCTGAGCCTAAATCCATGATGAATTACTATGAAAGTCCAAACTGACCTCCCACTTATGTAAACAACAGATACTGTCACTGAACTCTAGCATTTATGACATAGAACTTTTCATGACAGTTCTAACAGTGCAACTTAACTCTTTTCATTAAAAGTAATTTGTTAAATATAAATCCTAAATATGACATAATTCTCAAGTATGTCACAAATACATTCACAAATGTTTTTAAATGTTGAAATGAATAAATATGTATTTGTAAAAAAATTAATGCACAAGTAGGGGAAAAAATACCTTGCCTGGCTACCATGCCAGGTTTATACGATATACATGGCCTCTGAGCCTATGTATGTAAAAATCTCATGTGAGCCTAGTACAGGCAAATCACAGAGATAATGCAGATTCAGTTCCAGACCACTGCAATAAAGTGAATACCACAATAAAGCGAATCACAGGCATTTTTTAGTTTCCCAGTACATGTAAAAATTATGTTTACACTAAATTGTAGTCTATTAAGTGTGCAACAGCACTATGTCTAAAAAACAATGTACATTCATTAATTTAAAAATACTTTATTGCTAAAAAATGCCATCACCTGAGCCTTCACTGAATCAGAATCTTTTTGCAACAGTAACATCAAAGATCATCAATCACAGATCACCATAACAAATATAATAATAATGAAAAAATCTGAAATATTGCAAGAATTACCAAAATGTGACATAGAGACATGAAGTAAATAAATCCTGTCACAAAAATGGTGCTGATAGACTTGCCTGAAGGCAGAGTTGTCACAAACCTTCAATTGTAAAGAACGTAGTATGTGTGAAGCACAATAAAGTAATGAGACACTAGCGGCTGAAAAAAATCTTAAGAATTACAATAATGTGTTTCGTTTTCATCTTTAAATTTTTCTGTACTTTCCAATTTTTCCAAAGTAAGCATGTACTACTTTTATAATTAGAAATAAATAAAAATATTATAAAAATAATTATAGTGATGACAGCATTTGAAAGCATCTGGTGTTTTGGAATCAGCCTGCTAGCACTTTTTGTTTACTTTGGTTATTATTCAAAGGTGCTATGTGATTCCCTAAAGCTTTGATTTTCAAACTGCTCTTAGAATTTCTTAAGTAGTTTCACAGATCATCAAGAGGTACCCAGAGGGAGATGGAAAGGGTGGGGCTGCCCCTGCTTCATCCAGAGGAGCTCCATTTTTGTCTTTTATATGCTGGGATTCTGCATAAGATTTCATTTAAAGAAGTAAAATTTCCTCACAGAGCTGAGAAAGTTTAAAGAGTGCTGCTCTAAAGCCATCTCCCAGTGATCTTCAATGACGGCTCCGAGAAATTCTTAACTGCCCTAAGAGTACAGAATGACTGCCCTGGACGGAACCTCAAGGAAATATTGTTACCTAAAAATCATTTTAAGAATATGAAAACAAATATATGTATGTTTGCATGACTGGAACATTATGCTGTACACATAATGACACATTGTAACTGACTATACCTTCCATTAAAAGTAAACAGATAAATAAATAATAAAAATCATTTTATGTAAGAAAAAAATTTAATAACAAATTAAACATCTGGCATGTCTTCATTCATACTTTAAGGAGCTTCAAGTTTATGGTATACGTCTGTAACACCAAAAGCTGGTATCTGTTCATGTATTTTGAATATTCAATTCTCAGATGACTAAACAATCAGAGATTTAGCCACAGAAGCTCTTCTCTCCTTGTAGGTCTGATTATATTATGCAACTTTGGGCAAGGGCATGAATCCATAATAGTAGGCGGGCTAATTAGCAAGCTAAGAGGTCACTGAGAGCTGCAGGCCAGCTGGCAGACAGTGAAGGAATGCTGTATAATGTGGAATGAAGAGGTCAGGATTCAGGATGGCCTTAGGCAGTGTAGTAATAGAAAAGTATTTCCTGCAGTCTCCAGCAACATTTGCAATGTCTAGTTTAATTCACAGACAAGGCCAGGATCTGCAGAAAGCAGATTCAGCTTTCAGAGACAACAGTATCTCTTCAGCAGAAGCACAGTGTCAGCTCCATCAAGAGAGCAGAGACACCTAAAAGTCCACTACATCATTACCTACCTTCCACAAAAAGTAGTAGGGAGGGCCCTTTCCTCTTGATCAAACATAGACAAGTCATAAAATTTTTTATTATAGAAGTAGGATATGACTAACCTGGTCCAAGATTCTTCGTATAAGTGACCAAATCTTCCATAGTTTCCACCACCTCTGCCACTGTAAGATATTCCAAAATTCCTTTGCAAACTCTAATAATTTTACGAACCTGAAAATATATTTCGGAGTATTCAGTCAAGTTAGGGAACAGTAAGTAGAAAATAGGAATTCAGATGTGTAGCTAGTCAACATTTTCTCATCCTAAACAATCATCAGTCCTCCATTTTTATCCGTTAAGGCTGGGCTTTTTGTCTGAAAGAGGGTCTGCATGGGCCCCCGATGGCCTACCTCAGCCTCATCGAAGGTGAGGAGCAGGTCTGATGTGCCGGAGAGGATGCCCCTTGACCCGTCGATGAGGTAATCCCGAGCAGGCACGGAGTACGGATCTGACTGAAGCATCTGGGCTGCCTGGACAAGCTTGGTGCAAGCATTCTCAACCCTGAGGCAGAAGCATGGAGTTAATTCACCGGCAGGAGCAAGCAGAAGAGTATCACATGCAAATGCAAGAAATGTAAATGGACATAAATTCACATTTTTTTCCTATATGAGAAATAGCCAAGACCAACTGATAATAGAACCGAAGTTTCCAGCTTTTAAAATTTACAAGTAAGGGCAGCACACTCACTCATTCACTGCACTAAGCCCTTGCTCTTCATTCTTTCCTGGCAACAGAAAATAATGAGAAAATGTTTTGGACCTTTTCCTTCAGGTCACTGTATCTCTGTGACTCCTTTGTTTCCCTACTTCTCACCCTACACACACTGCCATTAAAAGACACACAAAGAACTGAAATCCTTGATGAGTTTCAGATTTGACATCTGGAAATAAAACATCAAAGCACTGTGCTAAGTGAAATTTAATAATCAGACAAAGCAAAGGAACAGGAGGAAACACACAGAAAAAGTACGAGGTAATGTATTAATTTCTCATTCATCTAGCTAAATGGATCTGTTTGACAAACTGGACTATTTGAAAACAACCCTAGAAAACTATGCTGTTAATTAAAATTTCACTGACATTAATAACTGAACCAGTTATTATCAGTTTAATATTAATACCATTTAATAACACAGATGACCTGATCAGCCAACAGTGTTTTTCAGCAGGGGGGGGCATTCACTGAAAAAAGGAATCCAAAATGTATAAAGCGAGAATTCTCCTTGACCCTCTTGCACCACTAAAATGTATTCATTCAAATACTCTTCCATATGGTGCTGAAAAAGACCTAATAGATCATCTCATATTCAATAAACCCATTATGTTATCACTAAGTAATTTATAAAGATATGTGACAAATTACTTCAAATTAAAATATTTAGGCAAAATTACACATTCTTATTGAAAACACAGAAAATGTCACATGCAAATAAAAGCCCACTTCACAGGGGAGTTGAGGATCAAATGAAACAATACAAACCCCCACAATTAAAGCAGGATTGTGTTGTTAATAAACAGAATTAAACCAACATATGCATTTCAACTACATAGAAAGCATTGGGCTATGGACACTATAGGTATGTATATAAAGATGCAAAAACTCTCAAGAAGTTTAGTTTACTATGTAAAAACTTCAGAGCTATAAGGCAGCAGGTAATAAACGTCAGAGAAGAACAAGACCTCACTGATGTGGTAAAATAATGGTTGTTGCCTATTTTGTCTGATATTAATCACTCTTAGATGACTGATCATTTTCTGTTCCTTTTTAATTTTTAAATTAAAATTTAATTTTAAATTAAACAATATGCATATTCATATATAAGACAGAAACCTATACACATATATAAAATCCTAAAGCATACAGTGAATAATCTCCTTCCCTCCACTATCCCCTAGGCATTCAAATTTCATCTACTTGTAACTAATGTTATGAGTTTCCTGTGTATTCTTCAAAAAGAAAAACACACACACTTTATGCATACAGAAACAAAAACGTAGGCTTCCACCTTTTTTACACAAATAGGGTCATGCTATCATACTGTGTGCACTGATTTTTTCTCTTACTTTAACTAGGAGATGTTCTGATTAAAACACATAAGGAGTCTCCTGATTCTTTTATACGGCTACGTAGCTAGTCCACAATTTACTAGCCTGCTGCAATGAATCACCTTGAATAAATATCATTTTTAAATGCACATATCTGTAAGATACAATCTGGACATGGAACTGCGGAGTCAAAGGTCTGGACATGAATGATTTTGACAAATGTTGCCACACTGCCATCCACAGAAGTTATCAACGTACATTCCCACCAAGGGATGAGAGTACCTGTTTCCTCACAGTCTCAGCAACTCCACATACAAGCTGATGTATCTTCACCAATATGACAGACCGAAATGGATCTCAACACTTTACTTGATGGGAAATTTATATAACATACAATTAGTCATTTTAAAGAGTATAATTTTCTGTGTACTAGAAAAGAATGAGTATGCTCTAATTTTGAGGTGAAATATTTTACATATTCCATTAGCTCCAGCTTATTAATTGTGCTGTTCAAATCTTCCATATCTTGCTGATTTTTTTGTCGGTTTTATCTATCAAATTACTGAGTGATAAAATCTCACACCGTAACAACAGATTTGCCCGTATTCCCTTGTAGTTCTGTTTTTGTTTATATACATATTGAGAGAGAGAGGGAGGGAGGGAGGGAGGGAAGAAGGGGCTTATTAGGTACATGTACATTTACAATTATTACATCTTTCTTGTAATCTAAACCTGTTTATCATTATGTAACACCTCTCTATATAGCCAGCAATGGTTGTTGCCTATTTTGTCTGAGATTAATATTGTAAATCAGCTTTCTTTGACTATTTTATTTGACTGGTGTATCATTTTCTAACTCTTTGTAGTCTTATGTTTTAGATCTGTTTTAGATCTTTATAAATACCATACAGCTACATATTTTTAACCCATTTTAGCAAATTTTAACTTAATAACTTAGCCTATTTAATGTATTAATATTACTGATATATTTAGAATTACTTTCATATCTTAGTATTAATTTTCTACATGCCATTTAATATTTCAATTTCTTTTTTTCTCCTTCCTTTTTTTTTGATTGAGGGTCAATTTCTATCTTTTTTCAATTCCCTTCATTATTTTATAGGTTACATACCCTATTTCTGTTATTTCTGTGGTTACATTAAATATTTTAACATGGAAACTTGGCATGTTAAAAATCTAAAATGAGTTGATAATTTCCCTTCCTTCCTAAACACCAGCCAGCCACCTCCTGAAGACCACTAGTTGAAGAGCACTGACCTCTTGCTTCAAGGTTATTTCTCTAAGTGAAACACCTCTCTCTCTTTCCTCTTTTACTTAAATAACCCCTGCTGGTTCTCTTAGACTCCACTATTAAAACGCTCTTCCTTCAAGAAACCATCCTAAATCTGTAAGTACCTCTCCTATGTGCTCCTATGAGATATAAACCCTCTCAATTTAATTTTCTCTCTCCCACAAGCCTGTAAGTTCAGCAAGGCCAAGGACTTTATTTATCTTGTTCATTACTGTCTTCACAGAGTACAATCCCTAACACATAATAAACGCTCAATAAACATTTGCTGAATGAATGAACGGATTTTCACCAAGTACAGGTGATCATGAAATCATCTGGCCATAGAAATCATTAACTTTAAAAAGTCACAAACTTAATTTTATTTCCAGGTAACATGAACTTGATGAAATTATACCAAACAAATACAAGCACCACAAAATGCAACTGTCACACTACACCTATTTGAAAGGATCTAATTACTGCACAAGTGTTTCAGATTTGGAAAAAGCAAAAAATAAGTAAAAGGAATAACCATCAGGGAGAAAGGAAAGAGAGAAAAAAAGAGATGAAATGGAAAAGCTTTACAGGAATCAATTTGATTCTCCACTAATGGTTCCCTTGTGTGGTAACATGATAGGGCCAAAACAGACATTGCACCCTTTTTTAAACCTACAGTAAGACATCTGATCTGTACATTAAAATTTAATGGCATTCGTAAAAGCCAAACAAATCCCACCATGACTAACCAGTAGGCAGAAACAGGAAGGAGTCTGTCTTTCTGTGAAAATGAGATTTTATTTAAACATTCAAGCTGCCTGGCTTCTTAAAGTGATCTTCTATTTTTTAATAGAAGTCTGAATTTTTTTTAAAAAAAGCATTAGAGAGAATGACAGTAGGGATATGGTCTATTTTCTAAATAATTATATATCTTGACTATATACTAATAATATTGATTTAGCTGCTTTAAATCAATCAACTAGCACAGATTAAGGCTTCTCTCTGACTTTGAGTCTTCAACCTACAATGATAGAAAATTCTTATGCTTTAGATCAGTGGACAAATGACAGCCTCACAGGACCCACTCATAATCTTCTGATCCATTCTTCCCAGAATTACTGGATGATATAACGCTATACAATTTAAGAGATGAAAAGGTTCCAAACTATTCAGTTTCATGTGATTTCAATTATCACTAATCAATAAGCTCAAACTTATGCTAGATTCTTTATTTAAGAAAAATAAGAGGGAAACAGATCCAGAGATAAAAAAGACTGATTGCCACAAGACATTTTTAAAGGTTCTTCTAGACTACATCCAGACATGAGTTACTAATCTTAAATTCTTTTAGTTTAATTCTTTCATGTATTTGTCCCTTTAACATATTGAGGACCTACTACATGCTACATGAGTCCTAGAACTAGATTCTTTTAAGTCCTGGTCTTGAAGGGTTACCATCTTGGTAGGAGGAGACATACATGTAAACAAGCAAATACAAATTAGTATTTAGAAGTATGCCCAGCAGCTGCTGAGAGGACATAAAAGAGGAAGTAGTCATTTTTACCTGAGAAATTAGAAAAGTTATGATAGAGAAGGTAAAGATAACATTGCTCCTCCCCTCAGAAGCTCAGCACTACTTATAATGATGATTCTTTGCACAGACACACACATACACACACGCACGCACGCACCCACCCACGTGCGCGCGAGTCCTTTCTGTGAATAACAACATGCATTTGCAATAGACCTGGTTTGACTAGGGAGGGCAATTTACCATCACAAAGTACAGGTAACTCCCTCTCCCTGAAGCCAAACAATCTCAATCTGCTTCTGTCAAAATCAGTCATCATATCGCAGCTCACTGATTCAGCTGAGGAAGGGAGAGAGAGCTTTGGACAAAATAATACAGGCATATCTAGAAGATGTTGAGGTTTTGGTCCCAGATTACTGAAATAAAGCAAATTTCACAATAAAGCGAGACACACAAATGTTTTGATTTCCCAGTGCATGTGAAAGTTATGTTTACACTGTAGTCTGTTAAGTGTGCAATAGCATTATGTCTAAAACAATGTACATACCTTAATTTTAAAATACTTCATTGCTAAAAAATGCTAATCACCATCCGACAATGCAGGGTTCCCACAAACCTTCAATTTGTGAAAAACACAGTATCTGGGAAGCACATAAAGTTAAGTGCAATAAAACAATTCATGCCTCTATAAAGCGGACAGTCTGATGTACCTATACAGATACATACTCCTCCATAATTTTAAACCAAAAAGTTCCCTAAAACATTCAACAGATTAAACTTTCACTTCACCCCAAAAAACATGTTAGGAGTGGGGTAAACTTTCCCATATCAAATTCACTGTTTTAATAAAACCTGACCTCAGACAGTATAGCCATTTAGGTTATAAACACTGTCACCAAAAAGATGCATTCTATTTGCTAAAGACTGCAGTGCTATGAGGCAGAACACCTGAAAAACCTGATTTCATGGAAGTTGGATTACCCTGGAGCATACTCAAGGAAACAGGTGTTTACATCTCGGGACCCATCCTTTCAAGACAGACAGCTGGTCAGGCCACAAGCATACTTGACCAAGCCTAGCACAGACAACACTTGGTAGATGGGGAGGAAACAGGTCGGAGGAAGAAAGAACAAATTAGCTGGTTGGTGAGGTTTTCCCCCACTGTGGCTGGGACACCCATTTCCAACCAGGCTGGCCCTGGCATAGTTATCTGACAGGCAAAATTGACTATGAGGCTATTCCTGATCTCTTCCTAACCCTTGTTGAGACCTTCTTTCCCTTCCTATCTGGGCAGGATCTGTCAGAGATCAAGAAGAGATCAAGGCCCAGATCACTTCCAAGTTTGAGAAGCCTATCATATTTAAAAATGAGTAAGTGCCAAAACAGGGTCATAAACATGGTGGGATATTTAACTCTTTACATTGAATAATTTTAAATGCACAAATAACATCTTTTAAGACACCCTCTTTTTCTCTATGGCTGCATATATAGCATCATTTGAAGAAAATTAATTAAAGTCCAGGCCTTTCACAGATCTAAGACCTGAGTGAGAGGCCAGGGGTTAGGGGCAAGGCGCAGGCCCTCAAACGCTCTCTGCTTTCCCATATTTAGAACCTAACCTCAGTCAAAGGTCTGATAAGTAAAAACGACTGATGATGCCTTTAAAAAATCGTCCCTTCATGAGGCATTCAAGCATTTGAATTGTTTTGAATGAGCGCTAATGAAATTTCCAGCATTAGAACTGATAGTGCAATCTTTCTAGTATCTCTCAAACTGGTAGTAATGCCTCTATACCCAGCTCACTCCATCCTTTTTGTGTCTATACATGTGGTTAAACAATGATAATAATAATACATGTGAAGATTTCAAAAGATTCAGCAAGATATGTGAAAATAAAGTATTCTTTTATATAGTAGCCATTGGGCACAAGTTTTACTGTAAAACAGCAAAAAGTAGTTCATCCTGTGGCATCCCAGTACTAACCAACATGCTCTGCTCCTGGCGTTGCCGTTCCAAGAAAGGTCAAGGAGCCTTAGCCATCAGTCACCCAGAAACCTGAGTGAAGGCTACCAGCAGTTACAGTTTTCAGGAGGGCATGGGGAACACTGAGTACAACCACAGACTTTAATCTAGTCCAAGTAGCAAGTGCACTGCACCAACTCACCCACATGTACGCTGTGTGATAACACTAAAACATGACGTTCCATCCCCGGGCTCCTAGATTTCAAGATGCCACAGGCCTCATCCACAAATTATTCCTTTCCCTGACCTAACTTGGTGATAGTACAGGACATTGCAAGCGTACACCCAAAACTAAAATTAAAAACCACAGTGAGTCATACTGAAAACACTCAAAACCCTTCAAGGGCAAGACCAAACTCTTTTTCACTAGAACACTTACATTAAGATAACAAAGCTAAAACACACACATAAACACTGAAGGCTCACTAAATTCTTTTATTTCAGATGAGATTAGGAGGGTATGTAGCCAGTTTCAACCCCCAGCTCCCACCCCTTCAAACACAAGGATTCTGCCAGAGCCCAGAGATAACTGAAGAGGAAGCCACAGGTTGGGGATGGGAGGGTTAGAAGTGTCACTGCTCCTCTTGGTGGCAGCTTATTTGAAAAGTAGAGTATGAGTCACAACCTGTGAATCCTTTAAAGCTTGAATGACTAGTCCTAGTCTTTCTACCCATTTCCTTCACCCCCATTTCAAATGCAGCATCTGTGATGGGAGAGGAGATGCTAAGTTTGCAAGTTTCAGTCAAAAACTCTGCTACCTACAGGTCTGTCAGCTCCTTTGGTCATTCCTCTGTCTCAAGCTAGGGTTACAGCAGAAAAGGATAAATATATAAGCAAGTGTGCCTTACAGATCCTAGTAGTTTTCAGATGTATCCTGATTCTGTTGTCATGAATAAAATGAAAATTTATTTTAAAACATTACAAATTCATTGTAACTTTTATTCTTATACATTCTCACTCAACTAATAATAAAGCATCTCACCATTAATATTTGATGGTCCTTATGCTGAAAAAAAGTTGACAATCACTGTTCTACAGCAGAATGTGATGAATGAGTTAGAAATGTAAATACCTAGACACAAAATGAAGTGGAATAGACACAGCAAGAGAATATTTTCACTTATGATAAAAACGGACAAAAACCAGCATGTGGTTTAAAAAAACAACAACAAAATCTGAAGATACAAGTCAACAGTAGGCTTAACATCAATCAACAGTCATTCTAAAAAAAGGGTAATAACAAAACAATTAACAGAATATGGGACCCAAGATTATCATAAGCTTGTAACTACTTAATAATACTGCTTTGAAATAAGGCTAAAATTGATAGTTATGAGAAAAATTGACAAATCTATATTATATATTTCAAAAGATCTCAATCATAGACAGCTGAAACAGGCAAGACAGCAAGACTCTAGAAAGTCTGATAATGATATACATATGTTGACCTAACTGATAAAAAGAGAACCCTACACCCAAGTAAAAGAGAATATACTTTCTTTTAAAGCATACACAGTACACTTACCAAAACTGACCACTAATAATGTCACAAAACAATTTCCAAGAATTGATAATATACCAACCATCTATTTTGGCCACAAAGAAATTAAATTAGAAATATAACAACTAAAACATACAGGCATATCTTGCTCTATTGTGCTTCACTTTATTGTGCTTCGCAAATATGATATTTTTTTTTACAAATTAGAAGGTCTGTGGCGACCCTGTGTTGAACAAGATCATGGGCACCATTTTTTCCAATAGCATTTGCTCACTTCATGTCTCTGTGTCACATTTTGTAATTCTCAAATATTTCAAGCTTTTCACTATTATTATATTGTTATGGGTGATCTGTGATCAGTGGTCTCTGATGAATTGTTGTCATTTTTTTAGCAACAAAATATTTTTAAATTAAGGTATGTATATTGTTTTATAGGCATAATGCACCCTTAATTAACTATAGAATAGTGTTAACACTTTTATATGCAGTAGGAAACCAAAAAAAAAAAAAATCATGTGACTTGCTTTACCATGATATTCACTTTATTTCTAATATTATGGTGGTCTGGAACCAAACACACGGTTCTCCAAAGTATGCGTGTAGCAAAAAGGACTTTGAATTGTACTCCTCAATAATGCACAAGGGTAAGAGGGATTCACAACCAAAATTACAAAATATTTAGGGCTGAACAACTTTTAAAGTACTTATATAACTGTTTCCAAACTTGTAAAACAGAGCAAAATGGAGAGCCCAAAATATTTTTATTTAAAAATAAGAAATACTGAATATAAAGAAAGAAATATTAAAAATTAGATATTCAAATAATAAAAGAGTAACTAATGAATATGAGAAGACTCGAACTAAATAGATCTTTGGGGGAAAATCTAACAAAATGTAAATCTCCATAAAAGTGATAAGAAAAAAGGCAGAAGTACATATAGTGAACTAAATATGATAGATGAAATGGATTATTTCTTAGAAAAGTATCAGATTATCAAAGTTGACTCAAAATGAATTTAAAACCTGAATTAGATAATAAAAGGAATCTAAATGAATAATCAAGTTTCTTCCTCTCAAAGACACCAGACTCAGAGAATTTTAGATATAAGTTTTGCCAGACTTTCAAGAACAATCTTTATCTTATCTAAACGGTTTCAAGGACTAGAAAAGATCTTATTTTAGGAAACACTTAAAATAACCTTGATACCAAAACAGGGTAAGAAATAGAACAAGAAAAGAAAATTATACATCAAGATCCGTCAAGCAAAATCTTTTTAAAATATTAGAATTGAAGTTAGCACTGTATTAATAAAAATTTGAATTTAGCACTATATTTTCTTTTCTAAATCACAACCAAGCAGGGTTTATCTTAGAAATGCATAAATGGCTCACCATCACAAAAATCAGTATTTATGGAGTAGCATAAAGACCATCTTACAGACTAAAGGGTAAAATTGCATGATCATCTCAACAGATATAGAAAGAGCATTAAATAAAAATAAGCAATCATTATTTTTTTAGAAGCCTTTTTACAGCAGGCAATCAATTAGAGGAAAATTTTCCATGAGAAAGTTTAAAAAGTAACTGAGTTTATCTGGAGAAAATGATTGAAGAAAAAAAGATTGAGAAGCTGAAGAAGGAAGCTAATAATCACCAAATATCTTTTTTTCAAGTACTTTCACATTACCTTTCACAAATACATTATCTCACTCATTTAAGCCTCACAATATTATATTATGAGAAGGGATTCTTACAATGAAGGGTGAGAAAGAGCCTTTGCATCCTGAAATGAGCACAAGCCTGGGAGTGAGGGAGTTCAAGATTTGAATCTCACCTCTGCCATCTATGTACTGGGTCAACTCTCAATAAGTTACTGTGAGCCTCTCAGTCTCAGCTTCTCCATATGCAAGATGAGGTGGATTAACACAACTTAAAGTACCCAGCTCATCAAAGGTATTCAAAGAAATAGAGCTATTTTTACCGGGTTCTTTTGCTTCCACTAAGGAAAGAACAATAAAGATTTTAAATAGATGTGGGAAAAAATTTAAACCTTGAGAACCTCTTAATTTGGGACTGGACCCATATAGGAATAGTCAAGGGAATACTTATGTCTAATTACTTTTAGTGCTACTGTCTGAATTTGCAGAGTAGAGTTGGTGCAGCCAATGGCCTCAGTTCATCTATAAAATAAAGCGGTTGGATTAAATAATGTCTATGATTCTTTTAAAATTTAAAATATTATGACTTTAACTTCTTTGTAGCTTGAATCATAAGACGCTTCTGTACATCACAAATTACATGTGTAAAATTCCTTCTCTGGAAATATTTAGGAAAACTGTAAATTGTTCTCCTCTAAGAGTGGTATAGAGTTCGTACTGCCTGAAAAGAGGTGGGTGGACTACATGACTTCTTGGAAGTCAGATTATGGAAAGAACGTGGACTTGGCAGCCGAGAGATCATCAGTGGGAAACATGTTCTGCCTTGTAGATGCTGAACAAACTTGGGTGAGTCAAATTTTGTCAAACCTCAGTTTTCATATCTATAAAATGAAGTTATTAATACCTAGAGGTTGGTGTTCTCAGAATTACATGAGAAAATGGAAATATGTAAATACCCAGCTCAATAATACATACTCAGTAAATATGAGTTCCCTTGGCCCCTTGAGTTCCTTTCAATCATATGATTGTGACTCCTCTGTGGACAATGGAAACCAAAGTATTACATGTTTAAAGCATTATTTGTTTACTTCTTAATCATGAAGGGCATACAAAGTAGAACGAGGGTTAAATCCCTGCCAAGTTGTTTAGAACTCTTTCTCAAGTTAATAAAATACTCAAAGTTCACTGTTGAGAAGACTCAAGTCTTAAATCATTTTGGTTTGAGAAACTCTGTGAAGAATAGTGGTACTCAATTATGATTTACGTGGCAAGTTTAAAGGTGAACTATTTAAAGTTTGAGTGCTTGCTCTAGGTCAAAAAAGCAACTAGTCAGCTGGCAGATGCGAATGATTATTTTATAGTTATTTGGTCATTTATGCTAAGAGACAAAAATCTTTTCTTAAAATATCAATGGAAAGGATCACAAAAAACTCAAAAAGTATAAAATCACACATCAGCCCCAGTCAGCTGGCAGATGCGAATGATTATTTTATAGTTATTTGGTCATTTATGCTAAGAGACAAAAATCTTTTCTTAAAATATCAATGGAAAGGATCACAAAAAACTCAAAAAGTATAAAATCACACATCAGCCCCAGTTAAGCAAAGTGCATTGAGCAGTATGTGTGAAGAATTAATACTTTAAAAAGATATTCTGGGCATTTTCACCAAGAAGAGTGTTTGAAAATATAAATTTCATCACAGAATATTTTGAGTGTTCAAGATCAAAAGCAAAGAAAAAAGCTCAATATGAGGGCTTGTGATCTAAAAATGTGACACTACTTTAAATTAGGTCAAAAGAGACCTAAATTAAGTGTAAGCATGTTTAAATCCCTTTCAAATTTCTTCTTTGTATACGAATATCTGTCAGGGAAAAATCATACAAATAAAGACCATAATTGTGCTTAACTAATAAAGTTTAAGGGTTAAAACAAGGCAACTTCCTAGGAAATATGATTAATGACAATCATGTAGATTGCCAATACTACATACACCCTTTCACAAAGTATTTTAGGAACATTCTTTTATCCAATAGGTTTAGACATTATAATATGTTTCAAAAAATAGTCCAAACTGGTGAATCAATCCAAGTTCTGATGATTTCAAGCGAACTGTTCAGGGCAGCACTGAGACAGAGTAGCAACAGCTTACAGTTCTAAATGAAACTCAATTGCCTGCCAACAGACAAACCTCATTATGCCCCTTTTAAGGAGTTCATGCCACAAGCCCACCTCATAAGTGACACCTTTTGATACATTCAGGTATTGAACACCCCTGGATAAGGGCCAAGAACTGTCTTCCTTATCCATTTCAGCTCCATTGCAGAAATAAGAATGAAATTTCACTACATACTGCAATAGCAATTTTTCTGAGGCAAATAAAATGGTTTGCCATAAACGTTTTTTTTTAACCTATAAGAAATCAATTTGAAGCAAATCCATGCTGACAGAAAAATGAATCTGGTCAGTCTGATATACAGCTTACTCTCCTCCACTAGCACGTACTAGTCATCCTGTATTTGGCCATGAATCTTCCTGAGAAACCATTTTCACCTTATGCACTACTTACTGCTCAAGAACTGCAAAGCTTCTCTGCCATCTAGTTCCAAATACCTGGGCCTGGCTTTCAAGGGCCTTCATCACCTGGTCCGACCTACCTCCCTAAAGATTAGTTCCTACCCCGCCCACCGGGACCATCCCTCGCCTCACAGCCCACGTGACCGATGCATGCTGTTCCTTTCACCAGGAGTATGCTCCTTTCTGGCCACACCTGTCCCCACTTCCCGGAGTCTCCTTTTTCCCTACATCTGTCCTCCCAAGTCCCACTTCCTATACGAAGCCTCTTTCTACCATTCCTACCTACAGTAATACCACTCTTTCTCTGAATTCCTATTACAGGTAAAGTCAGCCTGTTTTACAGCTCTTCAGTTTGAAACTTCTTAAAGCATTAACAAAAAAAACCTCTCTGCAACAGCAGCTCTCCACCTTAGTTCATCCATGATACACAGAAGGATAAATCTCTCACACATGACGTACAGCCATGGCTGTGCCTGGGATTATGCACAATTTCCAGCCACAATGGCTGTAATTCCACTAACTTCTCCCCTACTAAAGAAAGCCAGTGAATTATAATTATACTTTAATAAAAGTTAAAAAAAAAAAAAACTTAATGAGTGGGAATGAGAGGGATATCATTATACATGTGACCTTGAATACACTCCATTTACTTTTTTTTCTTAAGTAAAGCATTGGCAAACTTTGGCACTTTACTACTATTAACAAGCAACATCTTATGAGTGATTATTCATAATAAGAATGATAAGAACCGCTATTTTATACAGCACTTAGCATGCTAGACACATAGAAAGCAATCAATAAATATTTAATTAACCAATTAGTGTGTCTAGCCCATTAATCAATCAATCACACATAAATATTGCTGCTGCTTCTGCCTAGTGATAATGATTGACAATGATGATACAAAATGCAAACATGGAGCGCAGTGGCTGAATCTCCCTCTCACAGTCTCCAAAGGACTTCTTATAGCGTGAGTCTAACCAATATTTCAACAGTTACAGCATGACGGTGGCACGCCTGAAGTCTATGAAGATCATGGCTGTTTCTATGGCAATCACCATGCAACCCTACACCTCTTGTGCAATAGTGGGGCTATTACCACAATCTTGGGTAAAATTAGTAAATTTTAAACTCTATCCCAGTGCACTCAGGGGTCAGATAACTTTTGCTCCACCCAAGAGAAAGCCTTCCTGTGACAATGCAAATATTGCTCTATGTTAAAATGGCCCTCACTTTTACAATAACGAACTGCCCCAGCATTGGAAGTCCCTCATTGACAGTTACAACCCAAATCTATAATCTTTAACTGATATTAAACCATGCTTCAACATTTCAACATGTCCTTAACTGCCAGTCTCTCAAATAGACTATGATTTGACTTTGAGACCCTCAAAATCCTGAAAATGTCGTATCTAAATCTGTATCAGATTACTTAGGTATGTATAAATCTATCCACAGACCAAGAGTCTTCTGTTTTCTCTAGCCCTGACAGTCTAACATTCTAGCAGTCTGGGAGACTGATCTAAGAATAAATTTTTTAAACTTATTTTATTCTTTACTGTTACCAAAACAGACCCTATTTAGAAATCCTTGTGAAAGTGGAGACAGAGGAAGCTTCAGTCTATCATGCCTTGGAAACTTCCAAACATCAACCAAACAGCTCAAAAGAATGTCCTACTCAACAGTTCCAAGGATGTCACTAATTGTTTCCATCTGTTTCCCTCTCTGTCCCCTCCCCATCAGAGTCAAGGCATCTACTAAAGTTATTTTCTGCTTCATTTTGCATTCTAAAGAAAAGCATAAAGAGCCATCATGTTTTAAACTGCAGAATATTTCTTGGGCTCTCAAATTTGTTTGCCCCCCCAACCACAGCCACATTGTTTTTGTAGTCTAGGCTATTTTCAGGTAGCATTTCAGAGTGTGGCATATTGGTTATGTACATTTTAAACACTGCTCTAGAAGTATTTCAGTCGGTCATAACACAGTGTTTTTCCCTGACTCCTCCTTTTCCTTTCCCCACGGTATGATAAAGGTTAAAATCTCTCAATGTTTTCATTCACTAATGATCCTTACTAAAATCAATGGTTCCAGTAAAAGTTGCACAGTGATGACTTTCTAATTCTGTCATTTAGTCCACATTTATCGGTTAGGATTTCCCTCATCAACTAGTGCTATTTGACTTGTGAAATAAAGTCTGCACAGGAAAGGGAGGATAGTTACCATTTTTTTTCCCTTGTGACGAGAACTTACAGGATCTACTCTCTTAGCAACATTCAAATATACAATATAGAATCGTTAACTACGGTCACCATGCTGTATGTTATATCCCCATGGCTTATTTATAACTGGAAGTTTGTATCTTTTGATTCTCTTCACCCATTTTGCACATACCCCCACCTCCCGGCTTCTGGCAGCCACCAATCTATTCTCTGTATCTATGAATTCAGTTTTTTAAATGTTTTACATACAAGTGAGATCATGCAGTATTTGTCTTTCTCTGACTTATTTCACTTAGCATAATGCCCTCAGGGTCCATCCATGTTGTCACAAATCTTGTTGTCTCAGGATTTCCTTCTTTTCTATGGCTGAATAACATATTTTATACGATGTAGATATGTATATATATCACTTCTCCTTTATCAAGTCACCCATCGATGGACACTAAGGTTGTTTCCATGTCTTGGCTATTGTACATAGTGCTGCTATGAACATCGGATGCTGATATTTTTTCAAGGTAAGTGATTCTGGTTTCTTAAGATAAATACCCAGAAGTGGAACTGCTGGGTCATATGATAGTTCTGTTTTTAATTTTTTTATAAACCTCTGGAAAGATAGGATAAATGCTTAACTCTTTTCTTTAAATTTCCCATTATTATGAGAGTAAGGGGTTGGTGTCCTACTTGCTACCAAGGGGGATCAATGAAGTTTTGTTTTGTTTCAAAGTTACCCACTTCTTGGAAAATGTTGTCACAACTAAGGCACTCCTTAATTTTTCTAAGTCCCCAAGGAAGCCTGTGAGAGAGCACATCACATATTTTAAGGGTCTATATCCGGGAATAAGCAGAAATGAGTTTCCTGAAGAAATTCAGTTACCTATCAAATGATATTCATAGACACGAATGTGAAGGGTTGGAAGGAACTTTTTATAGGATCATCGAGTCCTACTTCCTTCCTGATGTTGAAACTCCCTGTATTCTATCTCACCATCCTCTGTACCTTCCAGGGGGTGAGGGGCAGATGGGTACAAGCTGGAGCTGTGTTTTTAATGTACAGTAAATACAAGTTTAACTATAATACATTTAGCTGACAGCATAGGATTCTTAATATTACCACACTGATGAAATGGCATGTAAACAAAGTAGGCTCCTACTGGTTAAGGCTGGGAAAAAAGAAACCTCGGTGACCACCAGGTCCAAGGAAGGCAAGTTTAAAAAAATATTCCCACAAAACAGGCTCTACCAAAAACAGATGCTTCTGGTACCTTACTTCCTGACACATGAACATTTTGCAGAATAACAGAAACAGTTCTGTAGAAGCACCCACTCAAGTAAGTTAGAAATAAGAAGACATCAATACGGGTGAAATTTTGCATCTGTTCTAGGAAAATAATAGAACATAAGGAGGATAAAAATAAAGGAACATTTCTCACTTTATTTAAAATTGTGATATATAACATACATACAGAAAATTGCACAAAACATATGTATAATATAATGAATAATTATAAAACAACAATTCATGTAACACAACAGTTAAATCAAGAAAGAGAACGTTATTATCACTTTAGAAGTCTCGGCACTGCTCTCTCTGCGTGTTGCCCTCTTCCTTCTTCCCAGAGGTACCACTACCCAGACATTTATGGCCCTCATTTCCTTATTCATCTTTATCTTTTAATCTGACAAATAGGCATCCTTAAACAACATAGTTTATTTCTACATGTTTTTGAACTTTAAATAAATAGAACCTACCTACACATCTCTCTGTCATTCACTTCCCTCAATTATTTTTGAGATCCATGCATTCTTTTTCTTCTTAAATTCAGGTGAAATTCATAAAACTAACCATTTTAAAATGAAAAATTCTCATTCCTTTTTATTACTGATTATTATTCCAATTTGTGACTATACCATGATTGTTTTTTATCCCTTCTAGTAGCAGACAGACCAGTGGCATCATCGTGAACAATGATGATACCAGTATTTCTGTAAGTGGATCCTAGAGTGCATAGGCATAAGGTTCTCTAGGGAACATACTCGGGGGCAGTGAAATTGCCTATCTTCTGCTTTACTAACACCAAACTGTTGCCCAAAGTAGCACCAATTTACATTCCTGACAGCGGTGTATGGGAGTTCCAAATGCTCCACATCCTCACCAACAACTGACATCATCAGACTTCTTAATTTAGGAGCTTAAAATAGACCTGTCTGTACTTCTCTGATGACTAATGAGATAGAGCACCTATTCATAGATTTATTGACCATTTGGATTTCCTCTCTTTTGAAGTCTTTTGCCCTTTTTTATTTTTAAACTGAAGAGATTGATTGGCTTGTAGAGGTTCCACTGTTTTTTTGGTCTTATGCCTTTACTTTTACTTAGGACTTGGTTGCCATAAAGGATGAGGAACAAATTCATTAATCAAAGACAATATAATCAAGAACCTGAGAAGCTGTGACTAATCAAAACTTGCAGGGTGAGTAACAGCTCAGTGGTAGAGCGCCTGCCTAACATACATGAGGTCCTGGGTTCAATCCCCAGTACCTCCATTAAAAAAAAAACAAAACCTTAGTATCTCTTTTTGCTTTACATAAAATAGGTCAAAATGTCCATAAATTATTTGTAGGACTATTAAGTGATATGTAAATATAACAAGATACTACTGAAATATGTTATAATATATTTTTTGAAAGTTTGTACCCACTATTATCTTTAAGCAAACAATATTTAGTATACAATCAAGATTCCCACATGCCAAGGTCATAACGTTTCTAAATCCTTTCTATCCTGAAAAACAAAATTCAGAAATCATGGCTTGATTAAAAATTGTATCAAAATTGCCTAACACTGATGAATGAAATCAATAGTAGGAAACCTGAGTGTTGAAAGATGAAAGAATGACATTCCAACTGTAAACAGAGCTTTATATAATTTTTTTAATTGCTCCTAAAATCAGTACTTTTGTTTTCTAACAAGAGGATTATTCTGCTTAGCAACAGAATGCTTTAATTACTTACTTAATAAATGCTGGTGGCATATCTCTCTTCAAAATCTGATCCTCAGTGGTTTGAACAGTCTCTTTTCCAACCTACAGAGAAAAAAAGACTCACAATTCAAATATACATTCTCAGACTTTTAAAACTATCACTTAAACATATATGAAACATATACATTACACATAATCTAGCAATGAAGTTTCTGGATTCAAAGAAAGTTTCTGGCTTTTCTGAAATTATCAAGATTGCTCCCATACATGCTTCCATAATACACCTAGATAACAATATGGAGTATAAGCATAATGTATTCATCCTTTTCGAGAGTAATTCATTTGAAAGCATCATCAACTACAATGAGGAAGAAAAAAAAGAAATTCATCATTGAGATACATGTGTGTATGTATTTATGTTTAACTGACAAACTGCTACATCTCCAAAAGAATACATGAAGTATGTGAATCCAGTTACATAGGCTAAAATATCTATTCGGAAAAAAAATTTATGTTCCTGAATCTGGGAAAGCATGGGAGGTGAAGCAATTATAACTCTGAAACTAGAAACCAAACATACGAATATGTACAACTTAACTAGTAATCAGCATGATGCTTCCCCTAATCATAGAGCAACTTAAAAAGAAATAATACATAATGCTAACTGCTGCAATGAAATAGATAGTTTTACATCCTGCCAGTGGCAATGCAAACTGGTATATTCTCTATGGGAAATCATTTGCTAGTGTGTACTGAGACATAAAAATGCCACATCTAGGGATGCCACTTATGAGAACATACCCTATAAGCAGTAATGCCAAATGTGGTAATAACAATATTCATAAAAGTATTCACTATCATGTTAGTTACAAAAGCCGAAACATTTTTTAAATAACTTATCCAACAACAAAGAGCAGTTAAGTAAATTAAGATATATAGAGTGAGTACTATGGAGCCATTAAAATAATGGTTACAAAGACTCAGCACCATGGGAAAATGTTTATTACATTATAATTCATTGAAAAGGAGGAATAAAAAATAAATATACTATGATTACAACAAATCAAAAAATCATTATGTATAAGGCAAAACACCTTTTGAAAGAATATTTTAAAAAATATATTACCGGTGGTTTTATTAATGCTTGCAGAATTTTGTGGGAATTTGTTATCTGTATTTCCTGTTTTCTAATTTTCTGAAATGTGAATATACAGTTTTTGTAACTTAAAAAATAATATTGGTGTGGAGGATATAGCTCAGTGGTAGAATACATGCTTCACATGCAGGAGGTCCTGAGTTCAATTCCCAGGGCTTCCATTAAAAAAACAAAAAAAGCAGGGGTCGGGGGTATAGCTCAGTGGTAGAGGGTGCACCTGGAGTGCACAATCCCCAATGCCCCCGTTAAGGGGAAAAGTAAAAAAATAATAATAAAATAAATAAAATATATGTAAAAGAAAAAGAAAAAAAATTTAAACTTTCAAGTAATATTAAAATGTTACTCTGGATTATTTAGGTGCAATTACTTCCTACCTAATAATTTTAGTAATTATCTGTCATTTTATATAAACCTTTCCAAAAAGTAACAGCCAAAATTAAAAAAAAAAATCAAAGTATTAAGTCACACTTTGCATGTATGTGCATGTGTATTTATTATACCACAAATGGTACACATACTCACTTCCTTTGACATCATTCCTATGAGAGGCTTGGATGTCAATTTTTCTTTAACTATATCACATTATAAGCTATTCTAGAAGAAGTGAACTTTAATATTTAATATAGAGAATAGTGAAATTCACCCTTTTATCAATAGAACACTATTTAGAAGTGTTAAAGCTTGAATACAAACCACATTTTAATTCAGAAATCTGTGAAATTTTTTAAACCCAGAATGGAAAGTGTCTCAGTTCTCCTATTTAACCATTTAAACTTTGCTTGAATTTAAAGAAGAAAAATGGGAAAGAAAATGTCCTAAATGCATAGTAAATCAGTTAAAGTAACTAACACAATACTCTGTTTTCACGGGATACCAGTAAGGCATGAGTTAATGAATACAAGTCTTTTTCTCTCAAGTTAATAGCTCAGAAAAAAGCAAAACACATATACCACTGTGTAATAGCCAGTGCTTCTGTAGACAATAGACTGTCTGTATCATAATAAAAGCCTTTCAAATCAGCAGCTGGTTCTCCAGAGTTTCTCAGATCAAAACAGACAGAATATTTCCAGATGTATTGTTCACTATAGTTTCCAACAAAAATCAACCATTCAAAAAGCTGTGGGCCATGACTTTGTGAAGTAAAAGATGAAGTTCAGCAACAAAGTCACCAGTTGATACTAAGCACAAAGGGCCTAGAAGGATATTCCCATTTAGATACATGGTGATTCCTTTTATTTTACACACATGTGTACATATAGAGAGGGAGCCGGAGACACACACAGGCGCAGAGAGGGAGGGAGGGAGGGGGGAAGGGTTGGGGAAGGGGGAAGAGAACCTGTAAGTCAGAGGAAGGGGTGGGGGCTGAGTTCCTCTTATATCTCCTTTCGAAAGTACTCAGTTATTCAGCGTTATTAAATATTTACTGAGTACAACTATAGGCACCAGTCACCTTTCTACGTACCAGGGACAGATCAGGAGTCAAAGTAAGTTTCCTTCCCTCATAGAAGTTATATTCTAGTGAGAGTAGACACAGAGAGACTACACAAGTAAATAAATGAGTAAACAAAAATCATTCCAGATTACTAGTAAGGATGATGCTACAAAGAGTACGGGGCAGGAGTAGAGGGAGCCTACTTTTAAAAGAGTGGACAAAGAAGTAACATTGGAGCTGAGAAGGAACCACTCATGCAAGAGCTGGGAAAGAATCCAGAGAGAGAAGCAAGAAGGCGACCCTAAGGCAAGAAAGTTTGGGTACTCAAGGAACCTTAAGAAGGCCATAATGGCTGAAGTTCAGTGAGGGAGAAGGCATGTGATGAGGTTGGGTAAGAAGGCAGAGAACCTTGTAGGCCAGGTTAAGGCGTTTGGAACCTTCTCTCAGTACAACAGAAAGCAGGAGCGATAAACAAGAGATTGACATGACCTGATTTTTTTTAAGGTCATTTTGCCTGTTATAAGGAGAAGTGATCTCAGAGGGCTCGGGGAAGCAGAGTGACCAGTTAGGAGGCTACTGCTGCCGTCCCAGGGAGAGACGGTAGTGACTTAAAACAAGATGTGAAAGTGGAAATGAAGAATTAGTTTTTTTGGAGGAAGAGCTAATGGGACTTGCTCTTGGGATGGGTAAGGTAGAGGATGGGGAGTGGATTGAGGGAAAGAAAAATAAAAAATGGCATATAGGTCAACTAAAATGTCTTCAAAGGCAGCAATGCTAGAAGGCTGATATACGACTAAGATATATCATGAAAAGTAAAACAACCATGAGCATACCAGGCAAAACCACCGAAGCCGCTTTTCAAATAGCAATTATTCTGACCCCAGTAGAGGTAATTACTAAAGAATGAATTTTATTTAACTATTTTATGTCTCTTCTATAAGGGTAGGGGTAGGTAAGGAAAGAGAAATAGACAAGAAAAACATACTCAAGGGCTACTTATTTTGAAGCTATTTTCAAGCATTAAGAGATGGGCACTAAATCTGATTTATTATCCCAAGCTGCATTCATGACAGTATCCATAATAACTCTGATCTTCAATACACTCAGCCTACAATTAGGTTACATAAAATGAATGGTCCTGTTTTTAAGGCACAACACATAAAAAGAGACTATGTAGAATGAACGCCATATTTACTTGGGAAAGTGATTTTTGGCAATGCTGTCCAACAGAACTTTCTGTTGTGAGGGAAATGTTCCATTTATGTTCTATTTCATTTGTGTTACCCAATATGGTAGCCAAGCATGTGGCTACCAAGCACTTGAAACTGGCTAGTACAGCTGAGGAACTGAATTATTACTTTTATTTACTATAATCTTTAATCTTTTTTATTAAGGCTATTTTTTAATAGCTGTTTTAGGTTTACTGCAAAACTGAGACGATATAGAGATTTCCCGTACACCCTGTGCCCCGGTATCAACAGCCTCCCCCATTGTCAACATACCCCCATTGTCAACATCCCCCACTGGCGTGGCACATTTGTTACAACTGATGAACCTACACTGACACATCATAATCACCTCAAATTCACAGTTCATTTTACACTGCACTGTTGGTGTTGTACACTTTCTGCGTTTCGATGCGTGCATGATAACAGGTATCCACCACTACGGTAACACAGAGTATCGCCCTAAAAAGCCTGCCCTCCGCCTATCACCCCTCCCCGCCCTCAAGCCCCTGGAAACCACTGATCTTTTTACTATCTCCATAATTCTGCCTTTTCCAGAATGTCATATAGTTAGAATCGTACAGTATGTAGCCTTTTCAGATTATCTTCATTCACTTAAATTGAACTGAAGTTCCACATGCGGCTAGTGACTACCACACTGGACAGCTCAGGTCTATGGGGCTTTTACTGTCTCCTAAAACTGGTTCTCCCGCCTCTAGACTCCCTTCTTCTAACTCACCCTCCCCACAACTGCCGGATTAACCTTGATTTTTGCCTTTACTACGTGGTGTCTTCACAGAAGAAAAGAGCTGGGCTTGGAAAGACAGAAGTAGCTGGGTGGAGAAGAGGAATTAGACAGCCCAAGCACAAAGAAGCGCACAGGCCACGGCTCACAAGTGTTTGAGCACATGGTTGACCAGACAAGAAAAACAGGCTGGTGTGGCTTCAGCAAAGGCAATGAGGCTAGAAAGGGAAGCTGGAGTCAGCCTGGGAAGGGCTTTGTATACCAAGTGAGGGCAGAAAGGATTATGTAACTTAACCTGCCCATTTATTCAAAGGTTGTCATCCTCTGTTCTAGATCTTTTCAATTTAGGATTCCATTACTGACGTTATCAAGTCAAGAATTTCCGAAGAAGCCAGTGTCTAAAGATAGGCAGGACCAGAAAGGCATTGCCTGTGTGTAAACAGCTGGCAAACCCTATTGAAAACAGCCACAGACAAAACTTCTCGTTTTTAAGCCATCAACCAGGAGATGACAGGAAATGAACTTTCCTCCTCTCTCCTCACACTATCAAAACAGAAACAGTTTCTCCTGCACCCGTCTTTTCCAAATAAAAAGAGCAGAACAATTGAGAAAGGGATTCACAAAATGTTCTTTGTTAACTAGTAGGAATCTTCGTAGCTGGTGGAGAAACATTACTCCTGGAGGTCAACATTAGTAGGGGGAAGCATATGATTTCCCAGTACAAGCTACAACTTTGCAAACAAGTGGGTCAGTAATAATCGTGACAAATGCTTTCTGAACCTGTGCAAAACCAAGTCATAAAAACACTTGCCTAGTTAAGCCAAACGTTTTTGCTACATACACGGTAAAAGAAAACGCATAGAAATTTGGTGACTTGATTTCTAGTTCCAGTTCAGCTAATAAGTGCCTCTGTGATCTCAAAAAAAATCATTTAATTACTCAAATATTTCTTTTATACTATGTGATTCCCTTAGGTGTCTCTTTACCTGTCCAGTATAGGTTAACCCAACTCCCTTTTAGCTCTCTGATAAAGGAAATTTACCTTTATCTCTTCTACCTTAAGTCCTCATTTTCAACCTCAAATTCTTTGGGAGAACAAGACAAAGTATAAAACAATTAATAAATATAAACTTTAAAAGCTCTCACTTCTTGAATATTTTATCTATTTGTTTAAGATTTTGAGACAAAACTAGATGTCTGATTTTTTAAACCTTAAAATAAATCTTATTCCCTCTGAAAAAAAGACCTATATATTAAAGTGTTTTTAAAAAAAAATAGAGAAAAAAATGACACAGAGATCTTAGTCTTAAGGTCTGAGCAGGTTTTCCAGGTCAGCATTTTAAAACAATCCTTTCAAAGTAATCTAACTTTACAGTGAACACATTTTATTGCTTCCAAACTTTAATCCACTGCTGAAATTCAGATTTGTTGATTCTATTCACTGCTAAAATTATTTCTTTCACTTTCTTCTTTAGAGAATTGCTTCTAACTCATGAGGCCCTTTCATTCAATTCAATTCCATTCATTTCAATGAACAGGCAGTAAGTGCCAACTACGCCTCTGCTAGGTGGTGGGGAAAAAAGAGATAAGAAATAAAACATCTTTCCATATATAAACTGAAATAATGGTAGTGAATGAGTAAGAGCCCTGGGGGCATATTTAGGGGGCTTGGCGGGAAGCCCTGTTTCTTCTGAAGAGCTCTTACTTTGTAGTTAATTTTAAAATCTTTTGTTTAATATGTGACTTCAGTTAAAAATTCTGTGTGAGGACTTTTGTCTTCTGCTGTTGTTATTACTCTGTTTATCACAATCTACTCAACTTGGTTTAGTAATGTAGAGAGATTTGGTTTCTTTCCGTAAAGAAAGCTTGGTTGGTTCAAGTCACTACCCAGACTAAAAAATATATTAATAGAGATGTCTCCCTTAGCTAGACTAAGTATAAAAAAACAGAAAGACAAAACACAGCAAGGAGGACTTGTGTCACCGATTTGTACAGTCTAAGTGGTAACTTAGAGCATTATATTAAAAAGGTGGCAGGGAGATGATAATCAACAGAGGCTGTTAATGTATTTAGACAAGAAGATACAAATGATGAAAATGGAAGCCTCACTTACAGTTAAAGTTACAATGGCCCAAGCCAAGCTACAGGGTCAACTGACTGTGACAAGACAAGAGAGTGTGCATCCATCTGCCTGGTCAGCTTGGTTCAAATCAGTGTTTCTTATGGCATAAGTATTAGGTTGATCAATCCATTATACTGAACAGCCACTCTGATAGGCAGCTGTGTCCAGTACCACACTTGTGTTATACAGGGACAATAATGTATGTGACCCAACACCAGCAACACTTTTGACTGTTTCCCTGCAGTGGTTGGTGATGGATTTGTGATCCATCCACTCCCTCACTGGTACCTTCTGTATCACTCACAGATGACACACCAGAGTCAAGTGTTTAAAAGGCAATATATACTAGAAAAACTAGGACTCTGTAACCTACTCTGAGTTCCAACTCACTCACTTTCATTTAATCAAGAACTTAATGAGAAGTTCCTAAGTGGGAGGCACTATGTTCAACACTACGTGTGATGGGAATACAAAAATAAATGAGAACTCAGACCTCGCTCTTCACAGACAAGACTAATGTTTAAACAAGTCATTGTAACAGTGTAACGTATCCTCTAATAGTTACATCCAAACTTCCGCTCTGCATGAGTGAGGAAGGGGAGGTTTCACAGAGGAAAAGGAAGACTGATAAAGAGTTATCCGGGAGTAATGAGATTTAGGGAAGAAAAGGGAGCTTTCCAATAGTGGAGCATCATGTGTGAAGTACAGCCAGTACAGGGAACACAGAGCCACTGGGCTGGAACACGGTACTGGGTGGAGAAGAGGTGTGGAGAGGTAGGAAGTCGGAGGAGCAGAAAGAGACACATCAGGGAGGGCCCTGTAGGCAATGTGCTTATTCTCTAAACAGTGGGAAATTATTTCTTGGTTCTAAGCAAAAGACAGTATTAGGTTTGTAATTCAACAAGAAAAATGCAGCAGCAAGAATGGACTAGAGGGAAGAAAGCTAGGATGACAAGTTCATTTGTTAGTGCATTTATTCAATCAAATATTTATATAACATACCATGTGCCAAGTATTAAGACAGTGATGAAGAAAATACATGTGGCCCCTGACCTCTTGGAGCTTAGAGTCTTACTGAAAAATAAACTAAAGATGAGCTAAGGCAGTTTTGTGTGGACATAAATTTTCATTTCTCTTGAGTATATATATCTAAGTGTAGAATTGATGGATCATATGGTAACCCTATATTTAACCATTTGAGAAACAGCTAGACTGTTTTCCAAAGAAGCTGTACCGTTTAACATTCCCACCGGCAGTGCGTGAGGTTTCCAATTTCTCGACGTCCTTGCCAATACTTGTCATTATCTGTATTTATTATTATAGCCATCCTAGTGCAGTAGTGTCTCATTGTGGTTTTGAATTGCATGTTCCTGATGGCTAATCATGTTGAATAGCTTTTTATGTGCTTCCTGACCATATGTATATCTTCTTTATTCAGACCCTCTACCCATATTTTAATTAGGCAGTGTCTCTTGGAAATACTTTCCCCAGTCCGTGGGTTCTTTTCACTTTCTTGATGATGTCTTTTGCAGTATAAAAGTTTTAAATTTGATGAAGCCCAATTTATCTCTTTTTTTTCTTTTGCTGCTTGTGCTTTTGATACAGTATTTTAGAAGGTTTTGCCTAACCAAGGTCACAAAGATTTACTCCTCTGTTTTTTAAGAATTTTAGCTCTTACATTTAGATCCATGACCTATTTGGTGTTAATTTTTGTGTATGATGTAAGGAAAGGGTTATTATTTTATTTAAATAGGAGAAAACAAAGCATGTCCATAGACTGAAAGAAAGGAGGTGGGAAACAAGACAGTGACAATAGGGGGGAGGGTATAGCTCAGTGGCAGACTGCATATTTAGCATGCAGGATGTCCAATTGCCAGTACCTCCATTTAAAAATCAATCAATAAAAACACTAAACCTAATTACCTCTCCCTCAATGAAAAAAGACAGTGATTATGAAGCAAGGTCCTTGAAAAGGCAGGGATAAAATGTAAAGAACAGGAAGAAAGACCTAACTTTACCAGAAAGAAAGCCACCTCCTCCTCAAGAGACAAGGGAAATGGTGGAGGAAATGAGTGGAGGCAGAGAAGTAACTGTAACTGTGGAGTCTACAAGTTAGAGCTTCTTCTTAGGAATTTACAAGGCATAATAGTATATTTAAGGATCTAAGATAATCTTCAGTCAGGAAATCTGCTTAACTTTCTTTAATCCACCATTTGACCAAGAATTATTTATTTATTAATACCCACTAACCTATCACAGAAACAAGATTTGTAGAATATATTTAGGGAAATCGTAATCTAGGGCAGGCAGGAGCTGCAAATCTTTGTGCAGAATTTGGGCCAAGGATGATTTTTTTTTGGTCCTTTAAAAAAATAATAAAATAAAATAAAACACTTCACAAAGATCCAAATTTCTCTGTATAGCACAGGGAACTATATTCAATATCTTGTTATAACCTTTAATGAAAAAGAATATGAAAACAAATATATGTGTATATATATGCATGAATGGGACATTATGTTGTACAACAGAAATTGACACATTGTAACTGACTATACTTCAATAGAAAAATAATTGTTAATGTTTTTGTTAACAATTACAATTACTAACCTGAAAAAAAAGAAGGATCCAAATTTCTGACATCTAGATTTGGCCATACTAGATCTGCATTCCAGGAGCAAGGAAACAAAGTGTAGGAATCTAAATGTCCCATATGGGGAATATACTCTCTGCATCACTCTCTAAAATCTTAACATCCAGACCATTTCACTCATTTATGTCACTGCCTGGTCCCTGTGGGTATCTGAGTTTTTCATTCCTATACTAGACAACCCTCTCAGTCTCTATACAGAGTGGAAAGTTCCTGAGGCCACTCTTAGAAATTCCTTGTCCAGCTCCTCTCTAAATACTTTCTAAAAGTGCTCTTCTTGTGAGAGCTCTGAAAAAAACTGACAAGAAGGTATGTCGGGAATGACAAAAGGGGAGTATATGGGCCAAATGCAACCTACAGACCTATTTTGTTTGACCTGCACAGCATTCTTTTTAAATGGGAAAATTCACATTAAAAGGAAATATAGATCTCCAAATTTTATTGAATATCAGGAAGATCTGGTAACCCCAGGCCCTGTTTCCACACAGCAATAATAAGCTGAAGACAGTAGCAGTTTTCTTCAATCAGAGCCTGCATTTTTCAGTTTACCACCCTCCCTACCATCCCCAGGTCCCTATAACCCACCTGATTCACCCATTACCTATTTGACCCTGCAGGTATTTGGGTTTGGGCCACCAGTTTTAAAAAAAGATTCAGTTCTTAACTAGCATAGTATATGAGGCAAGCTCCCCAATACCACGAATGTCATGTAAAAGTGTACTTATGCCTCAGTCATTTCACTGATAGGGAAGCATCCCACTCTCTTCCCAATGTACAGCCAAATAAAAAAAAAATGACTGGAAGGAAAATACAATATGGAAAGTAGAATTTCAGATGATTTTTATTTTCTTCTTAATCTTTTTCTGTACCTTCCAGATTTTTTTTTTAAATGAGTATGCAATACTTTCAGAATCAGAAAAATACAGACTAAATTTCTAAAATGTATCAACAATATTCTTGGTACATAACAATCTATGAAGTAGTGAGAAACCACCAATGCCTAAAAGGTTCAAATTTTGACCAACTGCCAAAATCTTAATTCAAATATGCATCAATGAGAATATAATCAAATGGGTAAAAAAAAGCAGGTGAACTACGTCTGTGGCGAGTTCTAATGCCAAGCAAGCTCGTTTGATGCAACACACTTTTGTCAGAACTAGTGTTAAGCTGCCTTGGCAGCAGCTGTTTATTTTAACCCAACTGGAGATTTGAGTGTATCAACTAAGGCTACATAAATGTCAGCAGAGCAGCCTTGCTCACCAGATCCCTATTTATGAAGACACAGTGGGCAGGCTTCCAATTTGCAACTTCATTCTCTCCCTCAACCCAGGAGTCTTCTGTAGACACAGCCATGTACACCTGTGCTCTGGATGGCCACCATGTGAACAATAAAGCAGGTCATCAGCACAGACAGCTTCTCCCTGCCATCCTCTTTCTCCCAGCCCTCCCATGGAACACAAGATATGCTCCTTCCTTTTCACGGAGAATTCCAGAGTGAAAAAGAATCTGGCAACCTAATCAAAATTCTTCACTTTAGAAATGAGGCTGGGGGTGGTGGGGGTAGGTATAACTTGGTGGTAGAGTGCATGCTTAGCATGCACAAAGTCCTGGGTTCAATCCCTAGTGCCCCAGAAAAAAAATTTTTTAATGAATATATAAAGAGCACTCGCCTGAGAGTCAGAAGCTCTTAAAAAGAAGAAGAAATGAGGCTCAGAGAAGTTATTTCTCTAAGAAAGCTGCAGAACTTGAATTTGAATCCAAAACATTTCCCACGTTTTCAGACACACTTCCTAACTTGCCAGCAAGACATTGGTAAGTGACAACTATTCCTACACTCAGTCAGAGCATATCAAACCCTACTCAAAGTGGTTTCCATTTTGGTTTCAAACATACATAAGCAAATGCTACATAACACAAAGTTCCTCCAATTCTCCACCTTTAGTGGCAGGAAATCAGATAATAATTGTGGGAAAGTAAAAGGATTGTTTTCACTCAATCTCTTTTAGTTTTTCCAATTTTTTTAGTTACTAAAGATTACTTAAAAGAGAAGTTGGTATTAGTGCCATTTGCTTTAAAATTCCATAACAATCGTATGTTCATAAATACTAGCAGGGAGGAAAAGATCACTGTGTGATCTGAATGTAATCTTTGGTAGATGCTTCTCAAGTAGAGAACAAATTCCACGGGGGTAGGGTCTAGACTGTTTTTTCCCTCAAATCCATGACACACAGTGACCGGCACACAATAAATGCTCAGAAAATAAGTGCCAGCTGAAAAAAGTGAAATGATAAAGAAAGATAATTAGTTTAAAGGGGTTAACATTTAACTACCATTTTCATATCTGCCCACATATACTCTTTACTGCATTCTAATTTCTTTCATTCCTGCACAGTTAACTCAGGAAGACCATCCATTCTTTTTTTTCATCCTTTCTTCAATACACCTATAAGCTAATCCTCTGTGGTTCTATTAAGGTGACTAGTTGGGCTCCCAAAGCCCATTTTAAAAAAAATCATGGATAAAAACATGAAAAAAAGAAAGCTAAATATTGCTAGGAGAAATTAGGTCAACTCTACCAACTGTCCTATCTCACACACAATTAGAGGGAAATAAAGCATATGGATGTGATTTGTACACTATCAAAGTGTTATCAACTGTAGGATGTCTCTGTTTAGTCCCTTAAAGTATTCCAGAGGCCGCATGAGCGTCACAGTCCCTGTCTTCTTCCTCACTGCCCGCTACTCAAATCTGCTTTTCTCAAAGAGCTAACCTTCCACAGAACTTAAAATACACTTTTTTTTTTTCTGGTTTTCTACTTTAATAGCTAGAACTGCAAATACATTTTTTCTTAACAGTTTTAGTTCACAAATGTGGAGAATTTCAATTATATTTTAGCTGTTGCAAATAAGCCTGGGTATGTAACACAGCACCTGTAACACTGCTCCAATGGAAAAATCACTCCAAACCAATTTGTAAATGAATTTTGAAATATAAGCTATTTTTATGGTTGGAAAACTGGGACCTAGAGCTCATCCTGGAAGGTAATATGGAGTGGTGCGAAAAGAATTGGGGCTTGGGAATGAATCTCACCTTGCTCTGTTACTGCTGATTCTGTGCCCACGGGCAAGTAACAATCTCTGAGCTTCAGTCTCTTTATCAGTAAAATGGGAAAAGTAAAATGCCTCTCCTGGCTAAAAAAGCAGTAATACACATGTAAATCACCTAATACATATGCATCTTTCAGGGCCTGAAAGATAACAGGTGCTAAATAAACATGAGTCCCTTTTTCTTTCCCTCTGCCACTGCAGTACTCATTTGTGACTTCTGTTTTCTCCTTTAAAAAAAAATACTTGTTTTTATTGAGCACAGGCTGTAAGTCAGGAGTCATTTATTACCTCATTAAATCCTTCTAACAACCTTGAGAGGGAGGTGCCATTGCTATCTCACTTTACACATGAAGACTGGAGGCACAGAGAGGTTGATCCATTTGCCTAAAATCACTCACACAGTGTTGTTGACTTCAGCACATCCACGCTCTAATCCTAAATCACTACACTGTGTTTTTTAAAAATGAGGAAGACAGATTCAACGATGCCTAAAGCTTTCCTCTGTAATACTGCATGATTCTAGAATTCCGTGGTGCTCTCAGATGGCAAAGATATGAACAACTTCAAGCTCACAATGAGCAAATATCAACCACCGAGATGCAGTTTAAACAACTGATGTCCAATTGTTCTGATCTTCCTTCCCCGAAGTTGGAAGTTTTCCACAGCAAATATGGCTTAGGCTCACTAGGGTTTCAGCTGCTTAAGCTCCTTAACTGTTATTTGCTTAGGAACAATCAACTGAGTCAACCTGGCTACAACTAGCTTTTAAAATTGAACCAGGACCAACCAACAAGGTAGGCTTTTTTTTTTTTTTTTTTTTTTTAAAGATGTGGTCAAAACTTGAAATAGTAACTCAGTGGCAAAAGTAGGTATCATTACTAATGTTGGGAACCATCCTGCTTGGTAACTGGAGATTTTTTAGAGTCACTTTTTACAGTATAGTAATTGAATTTGGCTCTAGGCTATAATAGACACTCTGACCCATTAAATTAGGGCCATAAAAAAATTGCTTTATTTCTTAGCTCAAACTACAAACACATTTCTTACAAGTAGCCAGAATTCAAAATTTTGTAATATTAATGTGTCAAATGGTTAACGCTATTAATTAAAATGCTCACAGAAAAAAAACCCTGTTTTATGATACCTATACTAAATAAATCCCCAAAGTTTTACCTTTAGGCTTTTCTTCTTAATGATTTTCTTTTTCTTCTCAACTACTACAAACATAATTTAGTGTGACCACATATGGATTGAGCACAGACTTGGTTCTAAACTTGCTGAAAAGTGAAATAAGAGAACAGCTACAACACATCCAGAACAAACTGGCCAAGATGTACAGATTTAAAAGAAGCTATCAACCACTCCCAGCAATACTACATGTGTTTGTGCCTTTTACAGATTGCATTTCATCACTGCTCTTCATATAACATGAACAGATCAGACACAGCCTCGGTCTAATCAAGAGAAAGACTCTGACAGGAATAATAAAGATTATTTCCTTTTACTCCACTTGCTTACTAATACAAAATATCAATACTGCGGCCCAGATGTTCAACAGTTGCCACAGACAACTAAACCCATTAGTAAATTCTGGCTCTACAGTCTTAGGTAACATTCCCAGTTGGGCAAAAGGAAGAAACAGAATTAGAACTGAGAGAATTACTCTATATTGAGAGTCCACTCATCTGTCCAGTTATATTTATTGTTGTTGCTGTTTTAAGGAAAGTATAAAAGACAATGCTGGCAACACATATAAGACTAAATTACAATCCTTTTATCTTCAGTCCTTACTAAATATCAAGTTCACACCTAATGGTTCATTACAGAACACAAGTCTACATTTAGTTCATAAATGGAAACCATCCCATATTGAGAGTTTATATGGAAGATATAACAGCAGAAAATCCTTGGAGATTGAGAAAGAATGTAGAACGTTTTCATTGCTGAATTTTAAAAGTGTGAATTCCTATCTCAGCTGGCATGTTTCTATAAGCCTAGTAATCAACAACCATACTAAAAGCTAAAATAATCATCATGGAATTAGGTAACCCTCCTTAGAAGGAATCCGAGTTCTCTCCCCAGGGTGTACATACTTCATCCATTGCTAGGTGGATATGGTACAGGTAAACTCCCTAGGAATTCTTCTACATAGCTGATCCCATCAAAAATATTACTCAGTTAAATTCCTTCTCTTTCTTTTTTAATAGAAGTAAACGAGAGATCTTGAAGGCATCTCTTGTATCCTGACATTTTTAGATTAGTTCATTCTTTAAATTATGTCCCAAGAATTCTGTGTGTAAGGCAATGTGCAGGTGACACTTCCTCAGGTGACACAAAGATGCACAGTTAGGGAGTTTATGGCCTGGAATAGCATCAGGACTACGTAAATGATTCGGGTGAAAGCCAACAAGAAGTGTAACTGAGCACTACTGGGGGCTGGGAGACAGGAGCTCAACCAGTTGCTGAGATAAGGACAGTCTTCAAGTATTTAAGCTGAGCCTTAAAGCATGGATAAAATTTCTGGAAGGAAGAAGGCATCTTTGATGGAAGGAAATGCAGCATGTGCACAGAAGCAGAAGTGAGACAAACTGGAGTTTGTTCACGACACACCAAGCAGTCTCACTAAGCTAGTACCAGCTTCCTGGGAGGGGCACTATGGTGGGGTAGGACCAGCAAAGGATTCTGCTTTTTGGCTTTTCCACTGCCCAAGCAACCTGCCTTGGACATACTGTTAATTACATCTGAGAACATATTTTCTCATTTTTAAAATGAGACAGTTGGATCAGAACATCTCTGAGGTCTTATTTCCAACTTTACAATCTATGCCACTAGGTGGATGGTTGGCAACTTTTTCTCTAAAAGGCCAGAGAGTAAGTATTGTAGGCTGTGTGGGCCATGTGGTCTCTGTCACAATTTCTCGATGTAGTGCGAAAGCAGCTACAGAAAATATGTAAGTGAATGGGCACAGCTTTGTTCTAATACAGCTGTATTTATGGATATTAACTTTAGTTTTATATAATTTCATGTGTCACAAAATATTCTTCTTTTGACTTTTTTTCAAATATTTAAAAATGTAAACACTATCCTTAGGTCCCAGGAAGAGTAAAATTTGGCCTATGGGCTGTAGTTTGCTCACTTTTCCATTCCACAGAGAAAGAAGAACAGCAAGGGGGCAGGGTGTGCTAACCCTGGAGAACTAGAATAAGACAGACAACAGTGTTGTATTATAAGTACATAATGTGATAAATATCACTACAGCAGCAATCATATTACAATACAGAAGTGTATCAAAGTAGCATATTGTATATCTTACATTTACAGTGTTTTATGTCAAATATATTCAATTTTTTTAAAAGAGCTAGAAAAAAAGGAATTTAACTCAGAAAACAATGGGAGAAGGTGCAAGTTTCTGGGAAAGAAAGTGTTGAATCAGAGTGCACTTAGCTTTACCCGGCAGTAATGGAGGGGAGGGAGAGATTAGTAGATAACTATCAAGAAGAGAGAATATTAAAGCCTAATCTAGACTGGTAGCTTTGAGAAAAGAGAAGAAAAAAGATATGAAAAAAAAAAGATTTATCTGGCAAATGTAATAAAAGAGGTCAATTTCCAGACAAAAGGAGGGGGGGAGATGATTTTTGTATTCTCATCCCTCAGTGCTTTCAGTGGAGTATATGACTGTGGTAGACTAATTGAGGAAATTTGCCTTTTTATAAAAGCTTTCGAACAAACAGCCCAAGTTGGAATTTCCAGTTCAAAGATAAGAGTTCTAGAGTATATATCAGGTAAAATGTAGCCTTCATGTTTTGGTTTTAGAGATGCAATAGATACACGGCACTTTTAGAGATGATGTTTATTTATTTATGGCTCCTTTCACTCCAGAGGATTGTCAGCAGCCTTCTCAAATTAGGAAAGAGTATTCATCTGGTATACATAGATATATCACTGCCCTCAGAATTTTAACATCACCCTGCTGACTGTGACTCAGAATTTTTATCTATCTTTCCTTGCTCTGACAGAGGAAAAAAACTGCAGTGTTGCAAATACAACCAATTCAACATTAGAGTGTCTCTCAATTCCAAGTAATCCCACTCAATGGGAGCACTACATGACTTCCAGAAATCAAGTCTGGAAGCTGGGTGGAGTTGGAGGAAGAAGGGATGCTAACAGACATGCACATAGTAGCTCTAATTCATGACAGTATCTGATAAGAAATGTGGAAACACTGCAAAGGGAGAGATTAATTTCAACTGAGCAGCCCGGAAAGAGCTTCATGGAGAAAGTGACATCAACACTGGGCACATTTTAACAAGAGAGGAAGAGTAACTCCAGGCAGCGAGAACAGTGAAAACAATAACAATAAAAAGATGTGGGGAGATGTTGGACTTACTTTTTTACTTCAGAAGTGGTATATACTCATTGTTAGGGGACAAACATAAATTAGGGTAAGAAAAAGCAAAAATATTTTAACCTGAAAGCCCACCACTCAATCTCACTACATTTTAGTATATAGTCTTCCATACAAAATAGGATCATTCTAAACATAGCCCCCTGCTGTATTTTGGATAACAATAACATCTTAGCATTGATATCTGTCCCTGCCAGCTGGCAATACATACCAGAGTGATTAAAAACCACTGGCATACCTGAGTTCAAGAGAAAGTATAGCCCTTTCTTTACAGACTTTCCTTTGAGCTCTTGATTTCAATCTCATCTTTTCTCTATGTCTTCTTCCAAGATTTTTCTTGCTTCCACATGAGATCAAAAAGTATGGGTATGTATATAGTTACTATATGATCCAGCAATCCCACTCCAGGGCATATATCCAGAGAAAACTCTAACTTGAAAAGATACGTGCACCCCAGTGCTCATTGCAGCACTATTTACAATTGCCAAGATATGGAAGCAACCTAAAAGTTCATCAACAGATGATTGGATAAAGAAGATGGAGATACACACACACACACACACACACACACACACACACACACACAATGGAATACTACTCAGCCATAAAAATGCATATGCAGCTACTTGGATGGACCTAGAGATTATCATATTAAGTGAAGTAAATCAGAGAGAGAAGGACAAATATCATATGATATCACTTATATGTGGAATCTAAAAAATAATAATAATACAAATGAACTTGTTTACAAACCAGAAATAGACTCACAGACATAGAAAATAAACCACGGTTACCAAAGGGGAAAGGGGTAGGAGGGAAAGATAAATTAGGATTTTGGGATTAACATATATAGTAGTGTATAGCAGTACAGTACACTACTATATAAAAAATAGATAAACAAAAAGGATTTATTGTATAGCACAGGGAACTGTATTCAATATCTTGTAATAACCTATAATAGAAAAGAATCTGAAAGAGAATATATATGTATATGCATAACTGAATCACTTTGCTGTACACCTAAAACTAACAACACTATGAATCAACTATACTTCAAATGAATAAACAAATAAATAAACAAACTAATAAATAAATAAGGCATGATGAGAAGAAAAAGGAAAGAAAAAAAAAGGTATGGGTATGACTCATTTAATATATAACTTAAGTAAAACCATTGTTGACTTCTTTCAGATTTGATAAGGATTCTAGGTTTCCTGTCCTGAATTTCAAAATGAGCTCATCTGCATAATTAAAATACTTAAATTCTGGTCCTGCCACTTACTAACTCAAGGCTCTATGAGCCCTTAGGTACCTCACCTGTAAAATGAGAATAATAACCACAGGTGTAAATAAACTAACTGAGGATAAATAAAATAATTGATAATTTTAAAAACTCACTTGTTTTACTGATGCATTTTTGAAATTGAGAATACTTTGAATCCAAATGTAACTTAAGTAATAAAAAGGGTGTCTCTAGAATTTGCCCCCTCTTCATCTGCACTCCTCCCACTGCTTGAAGGCAACCTTCACTGTCTTCGGTGGACAATGGCTCCCCAACTCCTATATGTTACTCCTGTAAGTTAACTCCAAAATATGTTAAGGGGAAAAAATTATGGAACAGGACAGTATAATAGGTCATCACTTGCATAAAATAGGAATACATTTTGCCTGACTATGCATAACTACCCCTAGGAGCATAAGCAAGACATTTGGTTTCCTGTGTCCACTGGTATCCTATGAGGAGGGAAACCAGGTGGCTGGAGTTCAAGGGTGGGAGGCAGACTATTTACTATAAACCTTGCTGAACCTTTTAAATTTTGAACCAGGTGAATTTTTCACTTATTCAAAAATTGAAGGGTTTTTTTTTTTTTTTGGTTTGTTTACTGATTAATATGGCATATGGGGGGAGGGGTACAGCTCAGTGGTGTGCTTAGCAAGCATGAGGTCCTGAATTCCATCCCCAGTATCTCCATTTAAATTAATCAATCAATCAATTTAATTACCTCCCCCGACTACCACCAAAAAGAAAAATTATTTAAAGGAACATATAAGTCTCTTCACAAACTAGCACAATCTACCTTAATAGTGTCATCATTAAAGCACTCCCACTCCCTAACTGCACATTCACACCCTTATATCTTCTCATTCTCTCTGCACAGAAGGCTTTCCAGTTTTTCTCTAGCTGGCGAACTTGCTCATGCATCAGACACTGCCTAAGACAGACTGAACTTCACCTCCTGTCTTCCCACCTTCAAAAGGGCCTTTGGACTGCTTTGATTACATATTTGCTCCCTGGCATTAGAAGCTGGGTGTTCATAGTCCTCCATGAGTCCATTAGAAGCTCACACCCCTCAGGGACAGAGACCAGAGCTCAGAGGGCATTAAATGTGTGATGAAATAGCAGCATTACTCACATTAGCCAAAAGCTGGAAACAGCCCAAGTATCTATCAACAAATAAATGGATAGACAAAATGTGGTATATGCCTACAATAGAATATTATTCCGTCTTTAAAAGGAAGGAAATTCTAACACATCAAATTTTAGAAGTCCCTTCCTATTCTCATCCTGGTATAAAGCTTTTGCAGTTTCTACACTCCAAGATCTTTTTCACCAAACCAAAAAAGTGAAAATAGAGGCAATCTTCTTTAAAAAGTATGATGAAACAAGAGACTCTCAACACTGACAAGGAGATTTTTTAAAAAATACAATTCTAGAAGTAAAAAATACTGTCATTTAAATTAAACATTTAGTGGATGGATTAAATGGCACATTAGACCCAGCTGCATGAAAATTAGCAAACTGGAAGAGCTAAAGAAATAACCAAATAGAAAATATAAACTGCTCAGAGACAAAGAGGATAGAGTGAGAAAATCCAGTATCTAATTCTACTTCCAAAGGGTGAGAATAAAAGGAAGCAAGAGGCAAAAATTCAAAGAGATAATGGCGAAGATTTTTCTACGACTGATAAAAGAAATCAGCCCTCAAAATTAAGGGGCACAAAAAAAATCCCAAGAAGGATAAATAAGATCTTAAAGACCCCAGGGAGAAAAAAATCATTACCTACAGCAAAATTACAATTAGACTGATGGCAGATTTGAATGCAGAAAACACAAGAATAATATTTCCAAAGTGCTGGGAAAAAAAAACTACTATGAGCCAAGTTTTGTATATCCAGTGAAATTATCTTTCAAAAAAGAAGACAAAATAAAGATATTTTCAGATAAATAAGAACTTTGAGTGTAAACTGCCCAGAGACCCAACTAAAGATACTAATGAAGGACAGACTTCAGGAAAAAGGGACATCTGGTCATCATTTCTCCTATACTTTAAAGAAAGTGGTAAACATGTAGGTAAATGGGGAGAAAAACAACTGAATAAGACAACAATAGTGCCTAATCTGTGGGGTGAAAAAAGAAGACAAATGAAATCTTAGAAAACTGTATATAAGAGGACAGAGGAATTTACAATGTTATATTATTCAGGCAGACAGTAAATATGCTAATTAATCTAAGATTTTTAAGTTAAATATGCATGTTAAAAAATTTCCAGAAAACCACAAGACTAGAAATAAGAGGTATACCTTCCTAAACCAGTTGTTATGGTTCCCTAACCCTCATGTTCAACTGTATTACTCCTATATACTGATAGATCATCTGAAATAGGTTCTATTCCTCCTTTTGGGCAAGAGATACTAAACTCTTGCAATATCCAGCCTAGTACTTAGTCATTAAACATTTTTTAAATTAATTTGGCTATTCCAGAACAAGATGAATTCTATTTCACAAATGCATCATACTTCTCAACTCTACACAGAAGGCTTGATTCAATTTATTTTAGTGACTACCCCTTCAGTTTTTTCTTTTTCATTAAATAGAACAGTGAATGCTTGGGATAAATCCCAAATCCTAAGCCCCAATTCTTGCTTCTAAATTGAGGGTAGAGGAGACACACTTTTACTCTCATTATTACTCCAACCAAAAGAGATATCAAACATAAACTTAGATGTCTGATTTAAATCATGGGAAATGCAGGCACCTAAACTGTGAGTGGTATTTTCCCCACAGTTGGTAAAACTGTATATTCCACAACATATGGAATTCTACTGAAAGCTTTCACTGGCACTTTGCCTTGTTGAGCAAAAGTTAGAAGTTATACTTAGATATAAAAAAAAAAAACAACACTGCCTTTTCATTAGACTAACATTTAAACTATGACTTAAAAAGTCATGCGAAAGTGTATTAATATGTCTAACACTCACTGAGCTCTTAACTATGTGACAGGCATAGCTCTAAACATTTTTATGAACTCATTAATCTTCACAATAATACACTCCAAGTCATATACTAAGATTAGCTTTGTTTTACAGAAGAGGACTCTGAGAAACAAAAATTAAATACTTTCTCCAACGTTACATACTTTGCAGGTGTCAATCAACGGTGGGATTCAAACCTCAGGCATTTAGCTCTAGACCCTTTACTCATAACCATTACGTGACACTGCCTCCCAAGAGTCTTCCCATGTTTGTAGGCTAACATATCCATATCTCAAGTCTGACTTTGGTATTTGCTAATTCATATCAGGTGCACTTTGCCAAAGTTGAGTATTCTGTTCATTTGCAAAGCATCAAAACTAACAGAGAATTCCAAATCTGTGTTAAATTTTTTGGGGGGGTCGAGGGAAAGCAATTAGGCTTATATTTATTTATTTATTTAATGGTACTGGGGATCAAACCCAGAACCTTGTGCATCCTAAGCATGCACTCTACCCACTGAGCTATACCCTCCCCCCTCGTGTTATATTTTTATTTACACTTACATATTCTGTATAATCCTATGTTGGGCAGGATTATCCCCATCTGCACTCCAGGACTCTATGCCTGGAATTTATTCATTCAGGAAACATGAATTGGATGATCCTACCGCATGCAATACTCTGCACTAAGCAATGAGTTACAGCTGCTTTCCTAATTGGCAGTTAAATGTCACCGATTCACCCACAGCATGATCTACATTTTTCCAAAGAAGCATAAAACAGTTTGGAGTAGGGAAGCAGCAAATGGTCTTCCCACTTGTTCATTCAACAATTATTCCTCAAGACTCTACTACGTGCCAGGAACTCTGATGGGTGCTGAAAATACTGGCTCTGCCATGTTGGCCCCTGGGGCTCTAGTTGGGGAAAGATGTTAAAGAAGTAATAATCACACAAATAATTGCTTACAACTATGAAAAGCACAATAAGGAAAAAAAAAAATAAATAAGAGAGGGAACTAACATAGTTTTGGAGGTAGAGTCAGGGACAGTGTCCCAAAAAAATTGACATTTAATATGGAAGTCAAGGGTTAGTAGAAATTACCAAGCAAAGAACAGAAGAGTGGTTCAGGCAGAGGAAAAAGCACATGTGAAGGCCCACAAGAAGCACTGTGCTTTGCAGACAAGGAAAATCCAGTGTGCCCAGAGAACCACAAGAAGAGGGCAGCTGAAGCCAATGCTCAAAAGTCTTTTCCTGACCGTGACGCCCACAATCTGCCTGTTCTGCTGCTGGCCCACTCACATTTTCTCCATGGCTCCAAAGAATAAAAACTGTACATAGAGTACAAGCACACAATCTTTTAAAATAAATCATTTAAATTTTGCAACAATTTCACTGGTGGAGAAGATGCAGATAAGGTAAATCATTTATAAGATCATAAATTTCATCTGTATTTTAACAACTTGGGGCCAGAGACTGCATCTTATATAGCCTACCGTCGTTTGGAACGTGATGTACATACTAGCTTGTGATAACTAATTTTGCTATTTGGGGAGAAGAGCAGTAGAATAAGAAATTTTAGTTTTACCAGAGATTAACCAGCACATTCATATACCCTTATCTATTTGAATTAAATGAATAAAAACATGTTGTCCACCTTACATATAAAAGACGAGCCAAGCCAGTTGTCAAGGGATGGGGTGGGGACAGAGAGAAGGCTGGAAATCCAGGGAAACTACATAACAGAGGTTCCTCAACTCTCAACTCTGAGAACAAATGTACCATTTTTCCTTTTTTCACAGAAAGCCGACTTGTGGGAATAAGTTAAGCTTATTTCAAAAGAAGGAATGACTTTGGCTTGGCTTGTGGCCAACTGCAATAAAATTCAGCCACTTTACCCTTAAAAGTCATTCAACTGGAAATCTTATCAGTGGGGAATTCTCTAAGGGCCAAAGACTCTATTTTCTGCAACTTAAAGACATTTATAAACATTTTTAGTTCTAAGATTCACTACCTCTCATTCTCTGTACATACACACCTCCTGTACTCATACCAGTCCAATGAGCTGACTTCTGATAGGAGTGACAGATTTTTTGTGAATCTAAAGGTCCAAATATGTAACCAAACACAATAGAATAACATTTGTGAATCTTCGTTTCTTTTTGTGATTACATAGGCATCTGTATATAGCAGCATTTGAGGACAGGAAAAGAGAATCCCCAGGCCATCCCATGGAGGAAGGAGATAGTGAGCTATCCTTGTCATCATGAAAGAGCCTAGAATGACCAGTGGGAATAGTGAGTACCAAAGCACAACACACTTATCAAAGGAATACCGTGAGCCAGGGACTGGGATAAACATAGCACCCAGAATATCAAGAAGAATGTAAGCCAGTCCTTGCCCTCCAGAAACCAACAGTCTTAAAGGGAGACACCCTAGGGAGTTGGGAGGGAGGGGAAAACACAAACACAATCAAATCAATCATCCAAAGGCTGATGCCCTGCAGTACAAGGACGCAAAGTCTACAAAGCTTTACCAAGGGACTGGAAAGAAGGTGATGAATCCCCAACTTCCCATGTCGAATGACACAAGTCCCCTTTTATCCACGACTGTATCATACTCTATCCCTCTGTCTGCACATAATGTACATACTTAAACATATTTAATCAACTTAAAGACCCCCCATACTTTTAACAAGTATACTGAGATTAGACGTTCTCTCAGGATCTAGTCCATCATTTTGAAGTTATTTCATTCCACACTTACTAAACCAGCAGTTAGCTAAATACAGAATGGCTCCCTACACAGCACAAGACAGAGAAAGTCAGGGGGTGTTGAAACAGACTGGCTTTCCTCACTTTTCTTTCCAAATTCTTGAGCAGGAAAGTGAATTTAAGGGTTTGGGGGAGGGTGGGTGTTAATGGTGAAAAAGGATATGAGATGCTGCATCTATATATAGTTAAATTTGTATTTATAGCTAGGTAAACACAAACTGGTTTGGAGCAGAGAGAAAAGACAAAAAGACAAACCAAGTTCAAATAGACTGAAAAGGGCTGAGAAACAGAAGATTGTGACTAAAGATAGATTTTTATAAATTTCAACACTAAAAATGTAATATTTTTGTAACAAGAAAAAATTTGTTCTTTTTGAAAGACTATATGAAGCCTCAACGTGACAAAAAATAATTAATGGTAGTGTGTTGTTCACTAATATTATTTAGTGTTAAATGAAAGATAAAACAAGTGAACAAAAATCCCCTACTTATATATTTATCTCAACTTTCTTTCCTAATAAACCCTTTTGTAAATTATTAAGAAACAGGTAAGATAGCCTTCCTCTCCATAACCATTCCCAGTGGAACCTGAATAAATACAAAAATGACAGAAAAAAACCAGAGAAGCAGGCACCTGGATAACTCAAAACTTACGTTACACAAACTTAACTATACGGCCCAATACACCCAAACACGTACTGCAAGAATTCTACGGGTCCAATGGACAAGGAACAGAAAGACAGACGAAAGCCTCCAATGGGAGGTCCTTCCTCCCACATATCAACTTTCATCTCTGGGTGTGTCAGAGTCCTATTACAGATTCGAACTTCACTCCTTAAAGCTCACTCTCAAGTATTTATACTGCACAGCACTGAAGGCTGTTGAAGCTTAAAAAAGACAAAGCTGAAATTTATGTTTTCTTCTTCTAGTTTCATCTAGATGGCAAGGTTTAAGGGCAGAGCTGCCTGAAAGCAATACGAATGGATAGAACGGCCCCTCCCCAGCAACAGTCCTGTGCACAGAGCATTATCCCAGAGAGAAACCTTGCTGTGATACCAGCTAACCTCTGACATTTGCTCTTTATGGACTGCTACTTCTTTTGATACTGCTCTAATGCTGGTTTATTATGTAAAAATATAAGCCACTGTCATGACCATGACATAAGGTTCAGTGGAAAAGGCTGGGCCCAGATCAACCAGAAAGCAAAAAAGCAGCAGATCAACTTTATGATATCTTTGTCTCCTGCCATACGGTTCAGGGAAATAAAGATCTTTTAATGAGGAATTCATGACTCATAGTCTGATACCACATAGTCTATAACCAGCAGAGCTCCAAATAATATATCAACACCTGGTCTAAATCATTAAATTTTAAAAAGACATTCTCAATTCAAAAAGAATGCAAAATCCCAATGCCACTTTCAGATAGGAGACAACATATTCTCACATTATGAATTTAGTAAGTGGCCTGCATAGTTGAAATGACTCTGAAACAGAGAACCACAACCCAAAATAGCCTGGACACTTTTGTTATCTCAAACAATGGGCAGTTAGCCATTCATTCCTCCCTCTTAGTATATATTCTACTTGTTTCAGACAAAGCCCATTATAAATTTGATGAGACTGTTCAAATACAGATTACATCTATGAAAGCATTTTATAAACTATAAAGGATTGTACAAATATTCTTATTGTTCACCTTATTAATTTTTCCTTAAGATAGGAATTTATATGTTCATTTTAAAAACTGGAAAATACAGAATATTAAGGGAAAACAATCACCAGATGTTTGCAAGCTGGGGATGGAAAATATCTGTTGCACAAAAATTCCTATTACAATATTTTGCACATAAAAAGAAAGAAATGCTATATATATATGTTTATTTGGGGAAAAAGAAGTTCTACTGCACACCTATGACCAGCCTGACACTGGAAACAAAGGAGCAAACACAATAGACATGGTCCCTGCCAGGGAGAAACCTACAATCCAGTGGAGAAGACAAACCCTGACCAAGTATGATGACTGTCACAGGAGAACAAATGCATGCTATGCTAGACTGTAGCCTGCGGATAATGAAGAAATTCCGACCCTATCCTCTTCCTAAGTGCACCAGCATAAGGCCAGGAATTTGTCAGAAAGCTTTTAAAATAATAAATAATAATAATAAATAATAAATAATAAATAAATAAATAAATAAAATATATAAATATATATATATATATGCAGCAATTAAGTAAGTATATAAAATGACTAGACTACTTTTTGAATAAATATACAAGAAACATTAAAACCCAAATAAGTCCCCCCCATCTCCATAAAAGCAGTCACCTTAATGCTGCCCTTACTCCTGGACTGTAACAAAAGGAGTCAACTTAAGATACTGGGGTTGACACCACAGGACTTTAACTTTTATTTTGTCCCTAAAATGTAACTTTTATTTTGTCTGTAAAATATAAAAGAACTTTTATTTTTATTATCGTTATACCAGTGCTGTTTATAAAAGAGCTTTAGAAAAGCCCAACCTTCCACTGTGTCAATATATAGAAACAAATATTTAAGTTGGGGCTCCATTAAAATTACAAACATACAATCTCCAAAACTCTTCCCTTTCTCAATCATATGAGCAAATGTTCAGTATCATAGGAACAAAGTCCCATTCGTGTCTCTCTTTTGATCTAAAGACAGAATCTTTCAAATGAAACTTCATGATTCCTCAAGAATGCACAAACCTACTTTAAATACTATTTAAATAGAAATCCTACAAAGCTACTTTAAATACTACTTAGTTCTAATAGGCTTCAAGCCAAGCAGCCATATATACTATAAAATGTCTTTATCTGTTTTGTAGGCATAAATACTTTGTGCTGATCTGTATCTATTCTTTATTTTTTTAATGCTACAAAATTGAACGTCACTGTGAAACAGAACCCTACCTTCACATCATTTTTTTCATATAGGCCCTTCACACAGGCCATGCCAAAGCCAGGCTTCAAACGGGTAACCTTGCCAGGTCCAGGACAAATGGAAACTAACAGCATTCTTCTTGCTTCTGATTCAAGGTGGAAAACTTCCACTGATATTTAACAACTTTGCTCTAAGTGAACAAATAATCGTGGAGTCAAAAAAGCAGAGGATCCAGAGTATGAGAAACAGAGTTTGACTCCAAGCTCCACCACTAACTGTGCCACTGTGGGCAGGTTACTTAATTTCTCTGATCTACATACAGTATCCTCACCTGTAAAATTGGGACCATAGCAATACCTACCTTAAAGGATTGCTGAGATTATATATATGAAAGCATTTTATAAGCTATAAAGGATTATACAAATACTCTTATTATTTACTCTATTAATTTTTCCTTAATATGGGAATTTATATGTCCATTTGAAAAACTGGAAACTACAGATTAAGGAAAAAAATCACCCACAGGCCTGTCACCCAAACATCATTGTTATTTATTTTAACTGAAATAAGTCCAATATCAACCAAAAGAAATTAAAGAATACTTTCAGATGTTAATACAGATGATTTACAAATGACAAAATTGCTGAGCTCTTTTTAAGAGCAGAACAGTCTTTGCCATCTATCAGTTTAAAGTAAAGACAATGCTGCTATTTGTCCCAGAGCTGGTCCCAACAGGGTATGATATACGGGTGAGGCTCATAAAAGTCAAGGGCACAAAAACTCCCAAAATAAATATTTCATGAGCCCCAGGAGGAGTTGCAACACATGCCCTCAGATGCAATGGAAAAGGCAATGTCTGAACCCCATTAATAAAACTGGCATGACTATATGGTCACAAAGACTGAGATTTCTATGGGCCATTTCAATGCGGGAAAAAAAGACAAATTTATATACCATGCTACAAGACGGGCAGTCTAAGAGTTCGGAATTTTTCACACTGCTTACTGAACCCTCCCCTTGGAACTTGTACCCCTCCTCTATTTTTTCCTTTCCCATCCTTCTTTCTCCTAGGCCAGCTCCTTGTTTTCTTATTGTATCAGAATCACTGTGTTGAAATGGCCTTCTTTTATCCAATGGAATATTATTCAGCAACAAAAAGGAGTGGATTTCTGATACATACTACACCATGGATGAACCGTGAAAACATTATGCTAAGTGAAAGAAGTCAGACACAAAAGGCCACATATTTTATGATTCCATTTATATGAAATATCCAGAATAGGCAAATCTAGAGACAGAAAGTAGATTGGTGGTTGCATATGGTGGGGGTGGTGGGGAATGGGAGAGAATGAGTGATTGCTAATAGGTATGAAGTTTCTTTCTGAGGGGACAAAATGTCCTAAAATTAGTTGTAGTGATATTGCAGAACTCTAAATATACTAAAAAAAAACACTGGATTGTACATTTTAAATGAACGAATTGTGTGGTATGTGAATTATACATCAAAAAGCTGTTTTAAAAAAAAAAAAGGTCTTGTTCAGGATCCCGAGTTGAAAAAAGGACATGCAAATAAATATTCACATCCTATTCTCTCCCTAAGTGTGGGGTAAAAGTGATGACTCAGTTGTGATTATATATACATATATATAGTGACCAGACTACTTTTGTTTAACATAAATGAAAAATTGTAAATTCAGCAGAGTCTTGCTTAATGATGCCCTCAGTCAAAACTTGATCCTTAGATTCTCAATGATCCTGTGCCTTTGTCTGAGTTCTTTCCACTCCTAACGCCCTTCTTACCACATCTTTAAATGTTCAAATCCCACCCATCTTTAAAGCCAGTTCAAATGTCACCTCTTCTAAGAAGCTGTCCCCATGCTCTTATGAAAAGGAAACTTACCTTCCTCTGAACTTCCATGGTACTTCTCTTCCTCCAAGCCACTTAGGACTTTCAACCCAGTATTATATTTACTCTGCCCAGTATCATACTTATTGCTTTGACATTAAAAGGGGGGCTCAATAAATACCTATTTGATCAGTGGATAACTACTGTTTAACAATGCAGAATTTCATCTTCACCTGGTAAATTTTAATTTTGGAAAGGTCCAAAAGTCATTTAGACTCAGGAATGGTACACAAAGTAGCAGAGATAAGGAATGCACACTTCAGATAAAATTTTCTTCACCAAAATCAAATTAATTTGACATATGTTTGTAAATAATCTGTAAGAAATTCCCAAAGAGAAGCACTGGAATAAGGATATAATCTCCCATGATAACTGAAAAAAAAAAATGTGAACTGCATAAATTCCAAAACATTTGTTCAAAAATTAGTTTCATTATTTTATAGTAATATTGCATTTTTTTTTCTGAGAGTTCTATTAACAAGCTCGACTAATTCTTCTTCTACTATATTTCTAATACTGTTCTAATTCCTGATCCATTTTCCCTGTCACACCCTAAGTCCAGGCCTTCGTTTTCTTCATGACCAACCAATTTTAAAAGTCTCCTAATTTATTTCCCTTCCCATAGTTGCATCTTCCCTTCCACAATACTTATCAAGCCACCCCACGTGCCAATGTTGAGGGGAGCATCTGGAGAGCACACACTTATCAGACAAGGCCGGTTCTCCAGACACAATCTAGCTGGGAACTTGACAGGATTCATCACAGTACTCAGCATATATATATATATAATTGCCACAACTGACACCCAGAATTCCAAGCAATGAGCAGGTCCTCTGGCTTCTCTACAACACAATCTATACAGTCTCCCTCCCACACTGCCCTCATCCTCTCCTGCCCACTCTCTTTGTTCATCTTACTGGACTTCTGTTAAACTGCCCATATGGCATGCACCAACTTGATCTTAGTTTCTTTCCAACTTGCCTCCTGAGCTAGCCAAGACAATCAACTTGCTGTAACTTAGAAGTGTCGTACTCACAAGCACCAGTGTTCATGACTAGTTATCAGCCCAATCCCCCCCCCACTATCTCTCTGCTAACTCCTATCTACCTCCAATCTCAAGTCCCTTCTTTTGTAATGTATTGGGAAGTATGTAACTATACATAATTTTGTTTTCAGCTTATGGCTGGTCTCTCTCTCTTTTTTTTTTTTTTTGCATTTGTCTGTCAGTATCTAGTACAGTGTTTTCCTAACTAAGGGAGTGTATCACAGCCACCTATGAAGCTTCCTAAAAACTCAAAGGCCTCCACCAGACCCCCTGAAGAGCTCCTCAGTAAGTCTGGGGTGGGAGCTGGACATCTCTATTTCTAAAAAGCCCCACTGCTGATTCAGATGCACATCTCAACCTGAGAACCACTGATTTATTAAAATGCTCCCCACAAAGCAGACATTCAATTCTTATTAATTCATGCACTGAAGCTCATAAATAACTTTTTTCTAAATAGCCTAACCAGATATCAGCCCCTAGACTACAGTAGCTCTGTTCCAAGTGCAACATGTGGTTTTAAGATTTCATTTCCTGAAGTACTCCTTGGAGGGACACTATTACCTTGTCTCTTTACATTGTTTCCTATTTGTTGAAAAATGGAGGCCTGGAATGCAGCCATGTTAGACACCACTACGTAAGAATGTACTCTGGAGTCCTAGATTAAACTTAGTTACAAAAAGAACAAGAACAATGTAGAACTAGACGTTTTGAATGAATACAGTATTCTTTCTGAATAGAGTCTTACTAAACCCACACAGAAGGCAGATGAGGAATCTGGTCTGTACTGTCCTCCTGGTTACCAGTCTACTGAACAGTGGAGGGGCCCCGAAGACTGAGCCAGACTTTCAGCTGCTGAAAGGCCTCCAGTGCATTAAAGTGCTCTAATCAGATAAGTAACCCAAGCCCCACCCAGACCCACAGTTGCCTCCCAGCCTCCTAACTACCCTGACACACTATTTACACAGCTCAAGGGGGAAACAGTATGAACTTTTTCCAAAGTTGTTCCTCACAGGCAGCAGCAGTCTGAGTCACCCACTCAGTGTAGGAAAGAAAAGTGTGATATTAGCCAGCGGAGTGTTGGGAGTTTGGTCACAGCACCTCTTTTCCTATTTCAGAAATGGACTCCGCCTCCTCCAGGAACCACCTCGGTTATTAGTCACAGCTGTGGGCTACATGGGTCTGCAGAGCCACTTAGGCATCTAGGAAAGTTGTGTTTCGGGGAGGAGACGCCCCGTCCTTTCCTCCGGCAGGGGCCGCAGATCCCAGATTCCACAGGCCTCTCCCAGCAGCTCCATCTTGCTTCCTGCCAGGAGGAGGGGCCGAGGAGGAGGGTCCCCGAGTCTGGAAAGGCCCCAGTGGGAGGAAGCCGTTTGACAGCAGGTAGAAGCCAGGTGGAAATCTCCACGGGAGGGGGTTGAAAATTAAAAACAGCTGGGTTAAGCGAAAGGGGAAAAGGGATTATTCGAGGTCCTGAATAACTGCATAAAGAAACTACCCGGTGTTTGTAAGTGCCGGAGGTGTGAGCAGAAGTAGAATGTCCAGGAAGGGAGGAAACAGAGACGAGTGGCCAGTTAAGACAAGTGGACAAAAGGGCTGGACGCGGGGAACGCTGGGGAGGGGTGGTGGGTGAAGCGGGTCTCAAGGCGAGGGGTAGAAGTATTAGAAAGGAGAACGACGTGGCTCAAAGAATCTCTGGAAGGAAAGGCAGTGTATCAGTAGAAGAACCCGGCAGCCCAGAAGCCAGACTGGGGAGGCCTAAGCAGGAGCTGAGAGCAAGGCTGTCAACGCGAGGGGAGACAGCCCGCTGACGGAAAGGGGCTATCCGACATCCTAATACCAATCATTTATTGAGCGCTTACTATGGGTCTTACAGCTGCGCTAGGCACTTTATAAACACCACCTCGCCAAACCTTCACAGCAAACCCGTATTATTATGATTGCCCCCATTTTATAGATGAGGAAACTGAAGCCCAGAGAGGTGCAGGGGCTTGCTCAAGGTCACAGCACGGGGGAGTCAGGATTCAAACCCGTGGCGGTCTGGCTTCAGAGCCCCCGCGCAAAGCCACAGGCAGCGAAAAGGAGCCGCGAGGCGGGCTGGGATCCCAGGGACGTGTCCCGCCCCCGTTCACCATCCCAGGCCCAGCGCGCTCACCCGAACGAGGTTGCTGACGGCCGCTTGCACGGCGGCCACAGGCGCAGTGAGGTCAGGGATGGCTTTGCCGTCCACCTCGCCTTCCTCGTGCATGATCACCAGGTGCGAGATCTGCTGCGCCACCGGCTCCAGGATGCTCTCGATCGTGCGTGTATGAAACACCGGCATCGCGGCGGCTAGCGGGGCGGCGAACCGCAGACTACAGAAAACTGAGAACGGCTGGACCGGGAACCCGCGGAGAGACGGACTCCGAGCAGCGACTACGGAGTCCGGGCTTCCCTCAGCGTAACCAGCCTCCCGGGTGCCCCGCCCCCTCGCGTCGCCGCGCCCAATGGCAGCGCCTCTCAGAGCCGGGCCGCCACACCTATTGGTCCCGCTTCGAGATGCTCCGCCCCCGCAACCGCGCCGCCAAGACCCCGCCCCGCCCCCATTCCCAAGGGAGGGGCCTGGGACTGGGGCTGCGCCACAGGGATTGCGACCGGATTCCCGAGCCCTAACGCCGGGCGCTCCTTATAAGGGCATGGTGGGAACGGAGCGTGCGGCTGGAGTCGGGGGCCCCGCCCCCCGGGGCCGCCTCCCGCCTCTGCTCTGCAGAGCTCCGCCCCTCTGCAGAATCACCTCAGCGGGGCGGGGTCTCCTCACCTCGGGCGGTGCTGGAATCTGACCTATAGGTCTCCCTGCCAGCTCCCAAACTTTTCCTGTCATACGATGCCCTCAAAATACTCTTTCCATTTCTCTCAGTAATACGTTCGAACAACAATGAGGCACAGAGATACATGAGCGTCTCATTCATTCACATACACATTCCACCCACTCCCATCCTTAAGAGATACTCACTGTTAACAGTTTGGTGTGCAGGCTTCTAGACCTTTCTCTACTTGCTTTCTTGTACACATATATTTTCTACGTGAGTGGGATTAAACATTTTCCTGAAACTTGATACTTTCTCCCCTTAATTAAAATTCCCTGGTTATCTCACTATTGGTAAATATAGGTCTAGAGCTACCTCATTCTTTTTAAAGGCTGCATGGTATTCCATTGCATGAAATCAAACAATTTCCTAATAATAGACATTTCGGTTGGATTCTGTTCTTTGCTATTAGAAAAACAATTACGAATGAACATCATGGGACTTGCCTCTCTGTTGTGCACATGTGTATTTATTTAGAATCTAAAAATGAAGTGAAAATGCAAAAATATGTACATTTTACATTTTGATGGATAAGACCAAATTGTCTAATTCAATCACAGCATGCTTTGTAGAAGACATCTTGTAAATGTCTTCCTCACCTCAAAATCTCTTTTGTCTAAACTTCCCCATTCCAAGACAAAACACTTTCATGAGTACCTCCAAGCGGAAGATGGTCTAGTCAAATGAAAATATTTCTCAAGTTTCCACATTTCTCAAGAGACTAAACTATGTGTGTTGCCCTGTGCAATTTTTGTCCAGTATTATATATATATGTATTTTACATATATAATATTATATATATATATAATCTCCTCTGTTTCTGCTGTGTATATTATCAAATTCTGCACTTTTCCTTCTCATAATACTTTCATTTTGTTGTTGTTGCTCACATGTCCATATAGGCAATGGATTTCTTTATCTCTCAATTTTAAGCTAACATTTATTTGGTACTCTTTAAATTCTAAGAAACTTAGAATTTGGTACTTGGTAATTTATAAGATTACACATAGGATCAGCTATTTAATTTGTGGGGCCCAGTGCAAAACAAAAATGTGGATCAGGAAGTAGGAGAAAGCACTGTTAAATATACTAAAGTGTAGAGCTTATTCCTTCCTTTGATGGTCTTTCAACCTGTCATGGTATTTCGTATTTACTAGTTAATGTCACACTCCTTGGGCAGGGGATACTTTGTGGATGAGTTCAGGTCCCCCTCCCCCCACAGGAATTTGGGAGCCCATGCAGCTCACTGGCTGCCTGAAGCCTCCTCCTGCCGGTTGCTGGACTGACATGCTATTCCCAGCTAGGGACAAGGAGACCCAGCCAGGCATCTCCCCTTCCCACAGGCCTCCCTTCCCAATCAACAGCAAATGGGTGACCTCCAAAGGTATTACAACCTCCACCCTGAGACTCTCTCGGTAACTGGATCAAGGAAGGCAAGAGGCTCACCCCCACCAACTGAAGTGGCATTGATAGATTGGATTGAGTATGGCCACCTCCTTGTCTTACCCCTAGACATCATGGGTAGCATACACAGAGCCTTGGCCAAGGCAGAGCAGAAGGCAGAAGTGGTCACTGAACAGGAGCTGGGGAGGCTGGGTGGGGTCAGGAGGCCAGAGCTTGGGAGAGTAAGCTGCTGAAAACCCACCAAGGGAGGTGGTGGAAGGTAGGGCCACGCAGAAGCTGAAGCTCCAAGCCCCCCAGTGCACATTCCAGTTGTCCCATTGGACTTCTCGTCTAAAATACAAACTCAAAGATAAAATTAAGAATCAAGACAGTGACTGCAGAGCATTGGACCCCAAATATGAAGTTCTTCTGAACTTCTGGGGCCCTGTGTAGCTATACTGATTGCATACCCACAAACCTATTCCTAGTTAACACAGCTGGTTACCTAGGTCTGACCAGGACTGATTCTTAATTACTAAACAGCTCCTTGGGACCTCCAATTTCACCTGGAGCCGCTTATCAAAACTAGTAAGGGGGTGGATATAGCTCAGTGGCAGAGCAGATGCTTAGCATGCACGAGGGTCCTGGGTTCAATCCCCAGCACCTCCATTAAAAATTTTAAAAACTAATAGAAATTTTGTCTAGTCTTAACACATCTACCAAAGCTGTTTTCTCTGCTTGTTATTTCACATTAGTAGTAGTAGCACTGGGGTGATGGAACTATATGCAATTTGTTTCCTGTGATCCTCATTCTGCCTCCACTTTGTTGATTGTATACTCACATGAAGTTTAACATGTTCTTCTGTCCTGTAAATTTCCTGCAAATTGGCAGCAAGATTCAGGGGCTTGATCACACAGTAGTCTTTTCACTGTAACATATCATCTCTGCCTGCAACTCTTGTAATCCAGGATCCTCCTAACTGGCCATATTAGCCTCCCTAAAAGACCACATCACACATCCAGCTGATGTGTTCCCCTCCATCCACATCCATATCCACTTCTGTCCCACTTCCTCCCCTACAATTCACATGAACCCTCTAAAATCTTCCATGGCACCTCTTAACACACGTTAGCATCAGTGCCTCCACAGACTGGACTCAGATCAAACTTACTGCCTTCTGCTTCCCCCCAGACCCACAGACAGGCAAGTTAAACAGTGCAGAGAGCACAGGCTCGAAGTCATCCAGAGCTCAACCTGTGATCCCAGCTTTTCAACTTAATTGGGACTGAAATCTGGCAAGAGGCTTTTCTTCTCTCTGCCTGAATTTTGTTCCTTGTAAAAGTGAAATAATATCACCCTCATAGAGCTGATATAAGGATTGGTGAATGAATTTGTGTAAAGCACCCAGGAGACCTCAGTAAAAGGGAGCTATTATTATTATTATTGGAGGCTCCACAAACAGACATAGTCACCATCTCCAGAAATTCCCGGTGGACTTTCACTTTTGAGCTTTTGCCTACATTTCTTTCCCGCCTAGAAAGCTCTCTCTGCTTGTCTCTGTCTTAGCTAGTGTGGTTGGTAAAATTCTGAGATGTCCCCCTAGATTTCCCACCCCTGGTGTAATCCCCAGGACTGTGACTACAATGGATTTTACTTCCATGATTAGATGATGTTATACAGACCAGTTGAATTTAAGACAAGGAGATTATCCAGGCAGGCCTGACCGAATCACGTTAGCTCCTTTAAAGCAGAGAGTTTTCTCCAGCTGGTCACATAAGAGTAGATTGAAAATTAGAAGCCCAAGAAGGATTTGACAAGCTGTTGCTGGGTTCAAAGATGCTGGAGGCCATACATCAAGGGATGCAGGCAGCCTCCAGGAGCTGAGCCCGGCCCCTGGTTGACAGACAAAAGGAAAACAGGGACCTCGTTCCCACAGCCGCCTGGACAGAACTGAATTCTGCCAACAAGAAGAGTGATCTTGGAAACAGATTTTCCCCAGAGCTTCCAGATGAGAACTCAGTCCAGTTGGCACCTTGATTATAGCCTTGGGATACTGAGCAGAGAACCCAGCCACACCATGCAGAACTTCTGACATATATGATCTTGAGATGATAAATGGGTTTTGAGAGGTAATTTGTTACACAGCAGTAGAACACTAAGGTACCTAGCCTCAAGGCCCACTTCTAGTTCTTTCTCCATGACTTCCTACTACAAAGCCCTGGCATGACCTGCTTATATGACTCCTTTCTCCTTCAGGGCACTTAGCACAGTTGTCTTTTATTAGGTGACCATTCTACGTATCCCTCCCATCTCTTCATGTCAGAGGCTGTTAGATGTCCCCCAATATCTGTTCTGCTCTTCCTTCACGGTAACAGAACCCCAGATTTATAGCTGGGCACTTAGCCACATGGTTTCAAAATTGACACTCAGCTAGTTACAAAGCTTCAGTTTTCTCATCTCTAAAATGGGGATAATGTTTTCAAACTCTTTGAATACAAAGGCTATAATACAAAGGATATGATAAGCACTCAAATACATGTTACCAGAGAGAGGAAAAGTTCAACTCACAGCCTACACTACACTAAGAACCATCACAAAAGGAAGTCATAAATAATGTGGTGAAGACCTTATGGTCAAGTTCCAAGAGGAGATCTTCCTGGGCCTGAGGGTAAGAAAGGGTTTATGGGATGGTGAAACAAACTTAGCCTCAAAAGAAGAACAATACTTGGTTAGACAGGCAAGAGGGCATACATTCCAGAATGAGTAAGACCAGCAGGTGGGAGCATGTTCCGGGACAGTGATTAATTTCACAGGACAGAAGTAAGTGTTCATACAACTCAAAGACAAGAAAGGATGAAAAGGTAAATTTCCACAAGATTATAACCTACAGAGGTTAAAGATGGAGCGACATTTGCTCGTGGTTGTGGTAACTCAACGTTACTCTTTGCCATGTAATTAGTTTGAAGGCCACTAATGATAGGGAAGATTGTAAGATATATAAGAATTTAGCATTTTCCAGTTAGAAAAAATTGGGAAAGAGTTTTAGACAGTGCCCATGACATGGGAAACTTTAGATTCTTTCAAGTCCATAGCAATTCTCTGAGGTAGGTGGAAAACAAGAAGTACAGTTCTCACTTATTACACAGTCTAGGACATTGAGACGTAGTAGCAGCTGTCATTGTGAGTACAGTTTGTGGACATTTCAGTCAAGGAGAGAGAATCCTCTATATTTAGTTGGGATGCTCAGTTTCACTCCCTGTGTCTGTGCTCTCCTCCTGGGGAGGTGTGGGACTGCTCTGTATCAGTCATGTGTCTAAGGATTTCCTTACACCTACTCAGTACACTGCAGGGCACTTCATGCCCACATGGGTGAATCTACAGCTTACACACACACACTGCATTTCCCCAACTCACCATAGATGTACCTTCTCTCTCTAGAACACGTGATCAGCCCCTTCCCCATGCTGTCCCCACATCACAACCACATAGTGGCTCAATCACTAGCTCTTCCTTCCCCTCCCCAAATGCTGCATATACACCACACCCCACCCTCCACTCCCACCCAAAACCGCAACCACTTCCGCCATCACTTTGAAAACACTGTGGTTCTTCTTTTTCTTTTTTACCCGCAGCTTTATTAAGGTGTAATTAATAAACAGAAACTATTTATTTGCTTATAAAAAATATATGGTATCATATATGTATATATACATTTATAGTGTCCAGTATGGTGTTTTGATATACGTACACATCGTGAAATGATTACCACCATCAAGCTAATTAACACATCCATCACCTCATTTAGTTACCATTTTGTGTGTGTGTTTACAATACTTGACATACTCCCAAAAAATTTCAAGTATATATTAACTACAGTCACCATGCTATACATTCAGTCTCCAGAACTCATCCATCCTATAACTAGAAGTTTGCACCCCTTGACCAATGTTTCCCCATTTCTCCTACTCCCTCTCCCTGTCCCCTAGTAACTACACTTCTACTCTCTGTTCCTGAGTTTGAATTTTTAAAATTCCACCTGTAAGTGAGATCATGCAGTATTTATCTTTCTGTGTCTGGCTTATTTCACTTAGCGTAATGTCCTCCAGTTTCATCCATTTTGTTGCAAATGGCAGTATTTCCTTCTTTTTAAAAGCTGAATAATATTCCACAGTATACATATACACCACATGCTTTCATATCCTTTGGTGGACACCTTAGGTTGTTTCCATTTCGTGGCTATTGTGAGTAATGCTGTAGTGAACATGAGAGCACAGATATCACCTCAAAAGCTAGATTTTATTTCCTTTGGGTTTATACCCAGAAGTGGGATTGCATTTTTCCAAAGAAGACATCCAAAAAGGTGCTCAAAATCACTAATCGTCAGGAAAATGCAAATCAAAACCACATTGAGATATCACCTCATATCTGTTAGAATGTTTTCTATCAAAAAGTCAAAAAATAACAAGTGTTAGAGAAGATATGGAGAAAAGTGAATCCTTATACACTGTGGGGAATATAAGTTGGTATAACCATGATGGAAATCAGCATAGAAGTTCCTCAAAAAGTTAAAAATAGAACTACCATATGACGCTGCTCTTCTTTCTTGACCAATTTTTTAAAAAATCATTGTGAATTTAAATCATTTTCAGCTCTACACTTTTTCCAGTTTTCTCAATTTTTTATTGCACTTCAACCTTCTACACTGTGTGAGAAAGCTACAAAGATTATTAAAAATCATGTAAAATTCCAGCTCCCAGAGATAACTACTAATAACATTTTAAAATATTCCCTTTCAGCCTTTTTTCTGTTCATATATATTTTTATGTGTTCAGTTTTTTTCTCATACAGATTTTTTCCTGAGATAATTTGCATACTATAAAATTCACCCTTTTAAAATAGTGTTCAATTTTTATTCCTGCTATTTTTACCTTAACATTATTATATCAAGAACATAATATCAAGAACATATACCCATGACATTGAATATTCTTCAAAACTTAATTTTCATAGTCAGTTGATAGCCATATTACATTTAAAGTGTGCAAGAATCATAATTTAACTAAACATCTTCCTATTTTGGGACATTTAGTCTATCTTCAACTTTTTATTATTCTAAATAGTGCTTTGAAAAATAGCCTTGAGTTTTTATTTTTATAGGCATTGAATTGTTGCTTTAACACGTTTATTACTTATGAGATGGACAAACACCATTGGTTGCTATTCAACAGTCATTCTCTGCTTCATCCTTAGCTTGTAGAATCTAATACTTCGGAGACATATATTAGTTATCTATTGCTGCATGTAATTTACTCCAAATAATAATCTTATTCTCTCTCATGTTTTCTGTGACTTGGGAATTTGGAAATGGCTTGGCTGGGAAGTTCTAGTTCAGAGTCTCTCATGAGGCTGCAGTGAGATAGTAGCTATAACTGCGCTCATTGCAAAAGCAAGGCAGGAAAGAATTCTCAAAAAAACGAATTTCTTCTGTACAGCACAGGAAACTATATTCAATATCTTGTAATAACATTTAATGAAAAAGAATATGAAAACGAATATATGTATGTATATGCTTGACTGGGACATTGTGCTGTACATCAGAAATTGACACATTGTCACTGACTCTACTTCAGTTAAAAAAAAAAGAATTCTCTGTTACTGGGCAGGGCAGGGAGAGTCACGCTTTTCTTTCTATTCAGGGCTTCAATTGATTGGATGGGGCCCACTCACATTAGGGAAGGCAATCTGTGTTACTCAGTCTACCAATTTAAATGTTAGTCTCATCCAAAGACGTCTTCACAGAAACACCCAGAATAACATTTGACCAAATATCTGGACACCTCATGGCCCAGTCTAGTTGACACAAAATGACCCAACATGCTGAGCAACTAAATTTTGTTGTTTAAGTCAGTTTGATTAGCATTTTCTTTCGATTGCAACCAAAAGAAACTAACTTGATATGGGGCACCTACTGTATGCCAGACTGTGCCAGGTGCACAGAGGTGGTGACTCAGACAGACAGAGCTTACAGTCTAGCAATTTGTAGAGGAAAGTGATCGCTTTTTTTTGAAAAATGTTATTAAAGTATAATATTCAGATAACTGCAGCCTGATTGACACTTGACTGCAATCTTATGAGAGACCCCAAACTAGAACCACCAGATAAGCTGTTCCCAAATCCCTGACCCAGAGGAATTTACGTGAGATAATAAATATTTTTTGTTCTTTTATGCCATTAATATTCTGGGTAATTCCATACACAGGAATAGTTATCTAAAACACCCCTCCCCCGGAAGTACTCACTGATCTCATTTCTATCATCCTCCTAGACTAGCATTGCCTGTGCTTGATGTTTGTGCAAATGGAATCACACAGTATGTACTCTTCTGTGCCTGGCTTCTTCCAGTTATCATTATAGCTATGAGATTCATCCAGATGCTCACATCCAGCAGTAGTCTGTTCTTTTGTTGTTGCTGCATAGTATTTCATTTTATGAATATACTAAAATTTAGCCTTTGTCCTGTTGGTGGACATTTGATTTTTTTCCCCAAATTTTGGCTATATGACTAAAACTTCTATGAACACTCATATATGTCTTTTAGTTGGACAGATACACTCATATTTCTCGGAACCCTTTTTTTTTTTTTTTTTTTTTTTTTTTGCATTTGAAGCAGGGCCTGCACGAGAACCCGGTGGCTGCTGGGAAAGCTTCCCGCTGCCTCTGAGAAGTGCACTAACCGCCATACTAAGTAAGAACTTGAGCAAACGCTGCAAAGCGACCGAAAATGGTGCCCCACGCGGACAGCTGCTGTGAAGTTCCACCACGAGCCGCGCGAGACGCGTGGCGGGTGATGCACAGCTCCCCGCCGAACGAGAACAAGCCACGCACACGCTGAGCCTTTGCCCGGAGGATGGACGGCCAAGACCCCGTCACCAACAGCGCGGGGGGTCAAGAAGCGCTTCTGGGAGAAAGAAAAAGAACGCACAACAACAGCTCTGTATTTTCATACCGCAAACTCAGGGGAAAGCGCCAACGCAGTCCCGCACTACCACAAATTATGCAGTCGAGTTTCCCACATTTGCGGAAATCGCAAGGGGTCAGCACATCCCGCGCGCGACGGATAAGCCTTGCCCTGGGAAAACCGCCTTCGTGATCGTGGTGTCTCCCCTGCCAGGCAAGTATCGGAAGCCATTTTTAATGTAATAGTTCTTGCTGCTTCTAACTTTCCAATGCTAGTGCCTACTCTGATATTTTATTTATTCATTTCTCCTGCTTTTCTTTTTAAAATGACTGCAAATGCAGTCATTTATCTTTTCACCATTTCCAAACAATCCTTAATTTGCACGTGTTAAATACTTAAAATGGTAAGAGGACACAGTTTTCTTAGTTGCGCAGACGGGTTCTTCATATCTTCCTCATTCCCATGGGTTTTCTTAATCCATCAAATGGAACTTTCAGTCCTAGATTTTTATGTACAGAGAACTTCTTTCAGCAGTGTTTTTGCAGATCCCAGTTTAACCCTAGAGAGTAAAGCTACTATTCGGCAAAACTGTTAGCTAATTTCTGCATATGCCAGCAGTTCTTAAGCTTTTTGGTCTCAGGATCTCTATACAGTCCTAAAAATTATGGAGGACCCCAAAGATTTTTTGTTTATGTGACTATAGTTATTAATATTTACTGTTTTAAAGAAATTATAAAACTTTTACATATTTATTCATTTAAAAATAACCATAATAAACCCATCATGTGTTAACATAAATAACTTATTTTATGAAAAATAATGTGGACCCCCAATACTGTTTCAGAGACTCAAGGGGATCCCTAGACTACACTTTGAAGCACTGGCCCTTGCTTATGAGTTCCTTGTCCCATCACACCGTATTGTAGCAATCATCTGTTATTTTGACTTCCAAGCATCACATTCATCTTGGTGATAAAACCCTTCTTTCCTAAAGAGAACCTATCGCAGATGGTCCAGATGAGGCTGACCACACCTCTTTTCCCACTCAATGATAAGCATGTGACCCCTGAATGGCTCAAGATTCTTAGGAACTCTCATGCTGAGCTATTAGAAAATTCTGTTTGTCCCTCTCTCTCTTTCCCCATCCTCTCCACTCCCTCTCCACACACCCACCCGGCCACCCCCTGAGGCTGTGAATCATGGCCTGACAACAACTTTCTTCCCCATTAGGTAGAGAGAGCTGTCTAAGAGCTGGAAAGACCCAGTCCTTGATGACATTTGAACAGTGAAGCAAGCCATGGCTGAAAAGCCCCTTTCCTCTTCTCAGTTCTATCAGCCATTTCCCTTTAGGTTAGATTTATATCACTGACAACTGAAGGAGACCTGATTAACACACATTGATAACATTTGCACATCAATGAAAATCCTCAATATTTAAGTGGAACATGAGAATTTCAGGCATTGTGGTAGTAGGACAACAGGCAGAACATTCAGAGGCATGGAGTCTTCCAGACATACAGGTCAGTAGTTCTAACATTTGGCTGCACCTCAGAATCAACTAAGGGAGCTTTTTCAAAACACAAATTTGTAGGCTTTGCCTAGAATACCCTGACTCAGTAGGTCTGTGATGGGGCCAAAGAATCTGTATGGTTAATAAGATCCCTCAGGGGAGTGGGTATAGCTCAAGTGGTAGAGGGCATGCTTAGCATTCACTGGGTCCTGGGTTCAAGCCCCAGTACCTCCTCTAAAAACAAACAAACAAACAAACCTAATTACCTCCCCTTCCCTCCAAAAAAACCTAAAATGAATAAATAAAAATTAAGAAAATAAGATCCCTTGGTGTTCCAGACACCATCAGTCCAAGATCTGGCACTGGGTAAACTCTAACTTAGGAAGCTATGCACTCCATCTGTAAGAACATGCTTGGTACAGTATGGATTTCTACACTTCTATAAAGAAAACTTTTTTGTCTGGTACAGGAATGCCATGATTATCAGAAATTCACTTAAGAGAAAGCCTGAAATTTATAAATTTGGTAAAATGTTCACACACAGCATAGCACCCTGATACTTCCCATCACTGCCTTTGTTCTTGCTTCTTTTCTACCTTTGGTCAAAGCTGAAGGAAAGTTAAAGAAACTTAATTAAGGCTTTAAATTAAAACCCAATTCATTTCTCACAGACTTTGGATCTTAACTTTAGATGTCACTGTCTCTTGAAGTCCAAAGATAACAATTTATGTAGATATTACTGAGCAAAGGAGTCTGGAAAGAGCAGTAAATTCAAATGCTAATGGAAGAAAAATCAAAAGTATTTTATCATGTGCTTTGGGGCTAAAGAAAAAAATCTCATCAGCTTAAGGAAATTGTAGTTATTAGCCCAAGAAACTCTCGAGACATAGAGAAGACCAAAGGTGAAAAGTCTATCAATATACATTGGGCTCTGCCATTTACCCTCAGGGAGCTGTAACACAGAACACTCAGTAGGTTTCCTCTATCCTTTTTCTCCTAACATACATACCATTTGGTTTGTGGAATTCCTCTCCTACTTCATATGACTTGGTGGGGCTCTTAATTATACTTATCTCTTTTCTCCAACCACTTCCCCTCACCATTACCGAAGTGGAGTTAACTATGACCCAGGATTGGTCAATCATCCCACCACTTTGGTAACAGTCAACCGTTCAAGAACAGACACACAACCCTAGCAGAGCCAATCAGAATCCTTCCCTGAAATGGACATATGGGTATGGAGAGAGAGTCATTCTCTATTGGAGTTACTAAACTTGAAAGATGTGAAATTGGAGTTGTTGGAGACAGTTTCCCCAGAGGCTTATCTGGAGTAGAAAGAAACGAGGCCAAACCACGGAGAAAAGCAGGGCACAAAGACAGGGAAAGAAGAAAAGACTTGACCCATTGTTTGAGGCCCCGAATTCAGGTATGCTTAAAGCCAGAGCCTGCCCTAAACCACTCAGATATCAGAACCAATAAATTCCCTTTGGTTTTAGCTGAGTTATTTTAGGGTTCTCCCATCTGCAGTCAGAAGAGCCCTGATTAATGCACGTAGCTATTCCTCAATCTCATCTATGTCCCTAGCCTGAAAAAAGGGAAGAAAGTGTAATAAATGGTTTGCACCTGCTTAAGAAGTAAATCAAGGTATTCAAATCACTCAGAGAAGAGGGCTCTTGCTTCCTCTTTTGTACCACACCCCGCATATGCCCTCTAGCATCAAGAGTACATTTAATATTTTTATTTGGGGATGCATTTTGCGAGCAGCACAGTATTCTAGTTTGGAGTATTGTGAATGATTGTATTACTGTCTTTTCTAAGAGAACTCTTATTTTCTTTCCAGTATGTGACCTGTATAAACTTTGCTTTTTATAAAGAGGTTTTATTTTTATTTTACTACATTTTCTAAAGATACTTATAGTCAGCATGTTTTAGAGCCCTTATTTGGTCATTTTTAATGGAAGTCAATAAGACAATGTAAGTCACTTCGCAAAATTCCTAAAATGTAATTTATTCTCCTAAGCAAGGGAGGCTTGCATGACTCTTTATGTGCTCAGAAGTGATTGCTCCAGAAATTAGAGTGGATTCATAAAGTGACCCTGGAGCATGGTACTTGATAAAATGACAGAGAATCTTGGAAAGTGGATGAAAATAATTAGCATTAACTGCAGGCCTGTTGTGAAGCATTTTACCAGGTAACCCAAATGCTTGGGTTTCATCAGCCTAAGATTACAAGTCTCAGCCACGTGTCCATTCATACTAAGACAGATACTCAATACTCATTCCTCTGATTGCCCAAAAGTCACCTTTTCAATGTGACCCAGTGAGAGGGGGCTATCTATGGAGGGGTCAGGAATAGATCTGGAGGATTCTGCACCCCTGGCCTCCTTACCCTGTGGTCTCTCTCAGGGACCTGAGGAGATCACCACTTCAGGGGACACCTCTGTGCTCCCTTCCACCAAGCCCTGGTTCTCTCCATGGTTATCCACAGTCTTGTGTCAGGAAAGAGATGTGGCTCTCCTCTTGGCTACTTTTCCCACATGTGGCAGTTCTTAGTCAGGAGTCAAATGCACTTAAAACAAAACAAAACAAAAGGCGTATGTTTCATAGAGAGAAGAATATCTCACAGAATCCAAGTGAGGAGGTACAGCCCAGCCTTCTAAGAGACAAAGGGGACAGGGAGTGGTCAGGTACAATAGCAGATATGTATCTCTGTGTCTCCTCTGGGCATCTGCTTCATTCTCCTCTCTGTGTAGTGACTTTCTTTACTTTTTCATCCACAGTATGAAAAATGCCTGTCCCAGCTCTCCTGGTTCCCTCCCCATTTTCTCTCACAGCCATTTTCCTTAATAAATTTCTTACACATTTAATAGCATCTTGATTCTGCTTCTCAGAGGACCTGAACTAACACAGCCAGCATCAATATATTCTGTATTATTCTATCTTAAAAACTACTATGTGAAGGGCAGTAATTGCCAAGAGCTGTCACTGTGCATAGTCTCTCCTCTGACATGAGGTGAAGTTCATGCCTGTGGTCCCTCCTACAGTTCTCAGGTTCCCTCATTAAAAAAAAAAAACAAAAACAAAAAACTGGAAAAAATTACACTACTCTTCAAGAATGAGCAATAATTTATAGGCTTAGGGCAGTCTAAATTCATAGAGGAAAGGAGAGGTTTCCCCTTCAAGGTGGCTAAAAAAATACACTCAATTTACATTATGAAACACTTAAGTTCTTTATGGAAATCACTATATTTGAGTGCTGTTACTGTATTCAATTTTTCTCTCAAGAACAATGGGTGGATAGTTTGTGTATATGTGCGTAATTTAAAAACAAAGTGGTGACTTTTCCAGAAAAGAAGGCAATATTCTTAACGTGTATCCAGATCTTCACTTCTTAGCAGGAAGAACTTGCTCGTAACTTTTAAGTTACAATTTTTGTTTTGCTTTAAAAAATTTAAAAATCCAGTCTCTATCAAGACAATCCACTGCATGGGGTGGGGAGTTTAGCTCAGTAGTACAGAGTGTGCTTGCATCCACGAGGTTCTGGGTTCAATCCCCAGTGCCTCCCTTAAAGGGAAAAAAACTTTTTAATTTCATTTTTTTAAAAAAGACAATCCATGGCACATTTTTGTCTCATTTAATCCTAAATACAATCATGTCTTTCTTCTATTTCCATTTTACAGAAGAGGAAACTGCATTTCAGAAAACTTAGGAAATTTACCTGAGGTTGTTCCACGAAGTCTTAGAAACAGAAATTAAATCCAGCTCCTTCTAGCTTGCAATTTCATGTCTTTCCACTACTTTCAGAGATGCCACTGAAAATCTTGTTTGCTAAAATCTTTGTTAATTATAATATATGGAGATTTAAGCAAGCTTACTTGTCCTTTTTGTTACTTAAAAAAAGAATGGTCACGCATGGTCAAAATAGTTAAATATACATAAATGTTTGCTCTATATTGCTTAAGTTTCTGACACATCTTGGGGAAAAAGCCTTTTCCTTTCCCCCTTCATTGGGGCCAACATTTCCTCTGGTCCCCAGTAAGGGGTGAAGGTGGCATGCCTGGGATTAAGCAAATAAATACAGATTTCTCACTGGCAGAAAAAGGAATTACAACTATGGAAACTGAGAAGTCTAGAATATACCCTGGAATGTTGCATAGGAATTGGAGATACCAGTACCACGGTCTGATTATGTAGCTAGGCAGACAGACAGATGTAGTTGTGTGTAGTACATGTGTATTCTAGTTTGTTCACTGAGAGGGTCTAGAGGCAATGGCATTCCAATAACAATGAACATGTTTAGCTCTTGATTTCTAGATACCATGATGCACTAAAAAGAACCAGAGCTCCTTAATTAAATGGCTGATTCCGTAACTGGAGCAGGAGAAATACAAGATGTGTTAGTAACATTTTGACTCCAAAAAGTAAAGAAGTGTTTCAAGAATAATGGGGACATGTCTGTAAGATGTAGTAACCAGCTTGAAGCAGCTCCCACTGGCCAAGTCTGGGACAATTTGAGTATCGAAATAAATAATAATAGTAACAGATTGTAATCCTGTGAGTAAAAGAGAAATCATAAGTCTATTCTGGTATTAATTAATTAATTAGGCAGAAAGGAAAACGCTATCCAATCTAATAAATCTAGAAGGAATGACAGGATTAGAAAATCCCCATTTGGTAAACATCTGGCTAATAATTTATTCAGGTTAGAATAATTAATGGAAGCTAACACTGGTGAAATTTTGATGAGAAACAAGGTATTCACATGATCTCAAAGATTTTTGCCACAAAATAATTACTCATTACTTTATAGTGGAGAACCTGGCAGACACCATCTTAACTAAGTGATAAAATTAACCTAACAATGGATCAAGCTGACATCATGTGCCTCCCCATATGATACCCAGAAACAAGTGCAGCCTCACCTCTGTGACATTCCTGCAAAACAATAACAAATAAATTATAAAGAAACATCAGACAAGCCCCCATAATTGAGGAACATTCTCAAAATAGCTTGTGTTCTTCGAAACCATCAAGGTCATGAAAGATAACTGAGAAGCTATTCCAGACTGAAGAAGACTAAAGAAACATGACAAATAAATGAGATACATGACCCTAGATTGGATCCTGAACCTGGAGGGGTTGTTATTGAGACATTAGGTGATATTTAAATTGGGTCTGTAGACTAGATGATGTATCCAAATAACCCAAATAATAATTGGATTGATGTTAATTTCCTGATTTTGATGGTTGTACTGTATCCTTGTGCTCAAGAAATACAAATTGAAATGTTAAAGGAGAGTGGCAACTGGTGTCTAAAACTTACTCTCAGATGATTCAGTGGTAGTAAGTAGACAGTCCGGGTGAAAGGTATATGGAAGCTCAGTGTACTATTTTGCAACTTTTCTTGGTAAATTTGAAATTATTTCCAAGTAGAAAGGTTTTAAAATGAAAAACTGTGGCAGCTTATTTTCTGAAGAGCTTCTAGAAGAGCAAGGCCCACAAACACCTGTGGAGTTAGGAGATTTAGGGAAAACAAAAATACCCATTCCAATTATTTATGGCTGCATAATAAACCACTCCAAAATTCAGTGGCTTTATTGTATCACCTGTCATGATTCTGTGGATTGATTGACATCAGCTGGGCATTTCTGCTCCATGAGATGTCAGAAGAGACTGCAGTCATTTGGGGGACGCACAAGGCTGGAATATCCAAGACGTCACGTTCACATGTCTGGTGCCTTGGTGAGGATGGGTGCAAGGCTGAACTCAGATGGGCTGCGGGAATGGCTGGGCTTCCTTCTCTATGGCCTCTCTAAGTCACTTTTCCACGTGATCTTTTGCATGTACCCATCATCTAGCTTCAAATTCTTGTGTGACATTTTAAATCAAACTTAAATTATTAGTAATTTTTTAAAAAATGAGTCACAGGGTCAATCCAGATTCCATGTGGGAGAGGACTCCACAAAAACATGGAGAACAGGAGGTGTATCAAGGGCCATATTGGGGGCTTAGCTACTACACCATCACAGCTAATTCACCTGTCCCCTTGCCAGAAATTTGTTATATTTTAAAATCATTTAAAATAAGTATGTAGGCTTTTAGAAGCCATATATGAACCAAAGCAATAGATTAAAGCTGAGACATGCTTTAGATTGTTGTACAAGTCACCTCTTCTTTTTTCTGTGAGACCAGTATAATTAATTCTGTTGTTCTTTCTTGTGGTTTTTGAACTTCTGCTTTCTCTTCTCATTATAACCTTGTCCTATCTGAGCAGCAAACTACCTACCTTAGCTTATGAAGGAGTTCTTGATTCTATTTTTATTAATTTATTAGGTTTCAAAGACAAGTTGAGATAACCAAAAGGATTTTGGTTATAACATTCACTATCATGAATGACATTGTAGCAGCTTTGTGGAAATATAATTTAAATACTATAAAAATTCACACATTTAAAGTATACAGTTCAATGGCTTTTAGTATGTTTAACAGAGTTGTGTAGACATCACCACAGCCAATTTTGGAATATTTTCATCACCCCTCCAAAGAAACCTACTACTTGTTTTCATTCAATCCCCACTCAACCACCCTCACCCCCAGCCGTAGACACCACTAATCTACTTTCTGTCTCTATTGATTTACCTATTTTTGACAATTCCTATAAATGGAATCATACAATATGTGGTCCTTTGTGAGTGGTTTCTTTCAATTAGCACAATATTTTCAAGTTTTATCAATATTGTAGCATGTATCAGTACTTTATTCCTTTTTATTGCTGAATAGTATTCCATTGTGTGGGTATACCACATTTTATTAACAATCAGCAGTTCATGGGCGTTTGGATTGTTTCCACTTTTTGGCTATCATGGATAACTATTATGCTGTGAACGTTAATGTACATGTTTTTGTGTGAATGTGTCTTTTTTTTTATTTGGGGTTAGTATCTGAGCCCATGAATATCTTGATATATTTTTCAATACATTTTATATATTTAATTAGTTTTACATAATTAGTCACATATAATCAATTAAATTTAATTAAATTTATATGTTTAATTAATTTTTATATCATATAACATACCTGGATACATTGATATTTTAGTAAAAAAGCTAATGGTTATTTTCCAGTTAGTAAACTTCATCTTTCTAATATATAGTGAACTCCAAATAATAGTTAATTTGGTAGAAGAGGATTCGAGAAGTTGATAGACTTTTATACTCAAAGTGTAAAGAAACTTAGCTTAAATATTAAAGTATAATTGCATAGTTTAGAATCCTGATTCTACCACTTACAAGATGTGTGACCTTAGGCAAGTTACTTAACCTCTCTGATCTTCAGTTTCCAATCTTGTCTGCTACCTCTAAACCTAGTGCTGGACAGAATGTTAATATGCATTACTTGTTAGTAATTATTATTAATAACTTACATACTGCTTCATTTTACATTTTTATTATGAACATGCATTGCATTTGAAAATTTTAATGCTATTTTAAAATATGTGAAGTCAACCATTTTGTGTGTTTACTAATTTAAATGCATTCTTATATTATCAAATCATGCTTCAAGCTGAAAAATAGGGATTTATCCTGCTTCCTTGGCATCTATGTTTTAGATGAGGAAATGGAGACTGATGACTTAAGGTCTGAATTGTGCTTTAGTTATTCTTTTCTATTTTACAAATTGAAGAGGGAGAATTTCCTGAGGTGGGGAAAAAATTCATGAACCTGTGGTGCCATTTTTACCAAAATTGATCCTGAAACAAATACTAATAGTATTAAATTTCCTAGTCTACAAAGAATTGCTTTCATTATTCCATTGATCATTTGGATCTTTGAAGCAAAGCCATTCTAAATAAATTTTTTTTTACTTGGGGCTTTTTGTTTTAGTGCAAAAGATCTCTATTAATAATCTAGCATCCTGCCAAAGATCCCGTCTCATTTCCCTATGGCTGATTGGAGCATGCCGTTTTAATTTGTTGCCTGTAGAATTAGTAATCATATGATTTCTCTAGTGACTCCAATCTTAAATAATAATACCCTCTAATAAGGCTTGTTTATTTATTGGGCTTAAAGAGAAATTAGATTTTTAAGAAAAAATGGCAGCAGTATGAGAAATAGCTCTTAAAATGTACTCTAGAAGCCATCTTCTGGCCTGTTTTCTCCTGCTTTATTCATGTTTCTTGTCACTCAAACAGGAGTACAGAATGAGGCGCTTGTGAGGTCCTCACCCTGGTTCCTCCCACCTGTGCTTGGTCTCAACAAGTGACCACTCACTAGGATCTCCAAACAGGACACCAGGGCCATCTGCCAGACCCCAGGAGAACTGTAATCTTTTAACCAACCAACCTGTAAGTATCTACAAGGTAGCAAGCACTGTGCCATCTTTGTGTGTGTGTGTGTGTATGTGTGTGTAACAGCTTTATTGAAATATAGTTTGTATACTATGCAGTTCACCCACTTAAAGTGTACAGTTTGACGGTTTTTTAGTATATTCACAGAGTTGTACAACCAACACCACAATTAATTTTAGAGCATTTCATCACCCCAAATAGAAACTGCATACCAATTAACAATACTCGCCTTTCCTCCCCAGCACTAGGCAACGACTAGTCTATTTTCTCTATCTATGAATTTATCTCTCCTGGAAATTTCACATCAATGGAATCATTTAATATGTGGCCCTTTGTGTCAGGCTTCTTTCACTTAGCATAACGTTTTTGAGACACACTTGCGTTGTAGCATGTATCAGTACTTGATTCCCTTTTATGACTGAATAATATTCCATTGTGTAGATGTACCACATTTCATTTATCCATTCATCAGTTGACAGACATTGGGTTGTTTCTACTTAGCTATTATTAATAATGCTGCTGTGAACATTCATGTGTAAGTTTTCGTGTGAACATACATTTTCATTTCTCCTGAGTATACACCTAGGAGTGGAGTTGCTGGGTCATATGGTAACTCTATGTTTAACCTTTTGAGAAACTGCCACTGTTTTCCAAAGTGATTGCACCATTTGACATCAAGGTTATCTTAAGATCTACTTGGTTTGGGGTTAATTGTTGTTCTATTTGGGTACTGACTTGGGACAAGCCTTTGCTGTTCAGATAAGAAACTTCTGTCAAAGATTCTCACTCTAGTATGGTCTGAATTTAGCAATCCAAGAGTATATGTTTTTCAGCAGGTTTTAAAATAAGATGATTAGCATTCCTCTGACTGGAAAGAAAAAGAATGATCCTATTTATCAAGCTTCCAGAATGCTATAGACTCTTATGGAACCCTTGCCTCTTCTCCCCCTAAGAGGCTGGGTAGGCCTTAGGGGCAGGTGGAATAAAGCATGGTGATATAAATTAAGGGGCACTGCAAAATGAAGTGTCCCCAATATCTCAAGAAAGCTCTTGGTGGGGCAGGGTGGGTATAGCTCAGTGGTAGAGCATGTTTTTAGCATGCCTGAGGTCCTGGGTTCAATCCCCAGTACTTCCATTAAAAATAAATTTTTAAAAAAAGAACCTAAAAAAAAAAGAAAGAAAGAAAGAAAAGAAAACTATTTATCTCATTTACAACAACATCCCTGCTTACAGAAGTCAGAAGTTTATATGGGCTAATACATTTTTATTGTAGTCACTCACACCTTAGCACAAATTACTTTCTTATTACTATTTTCAGATTACTTTAATAATCACATTTTCCTCCTAACCCCTGGTTAAGTAGAGTTGACCCAAACAAAGGTGTTCTGATAAGAGAGGTGGTAGTAAATAAAGGATGGAAAAAGAGTACAGTTGAACAACACGATTTGAATTGCATGGGTCCATTTATCCGCAGATTTTTTTTTCAGTAGCAAATACTATAGTACTATAGCATCCGTGGTTGGTTGAATACGTGGATGGGAAACCACAGATACAGAGAAACAGCATATACAGAGGGCTGAGGATACCCAGTTTTTTGACTGTGTGGAGGGTTGGTGCCCCTAACCCCCATGTTGTTCAAGGGCCAACTGTAATTTTAGAACCTGAAAGGGGGAATTTAGAACCTACTACATGTATTAGATTTATTAGATAATTATTCCTCAGAACAGTTCCATAAGATAAGCACTATTATTTTTACTTTAAAAGAAAAGAAAATGGCTCAAAAAGTTAAATAACTTAATGAAGATCACGAAGATTGTACGTGAAGAGCTAGGATTTTAACTCAAATCTATCTGATTCCAAAGAATCGGAGCATCCTTCTTCTTTTCCAAATAGAGAGCAGACACTAGCAAGACTCGGGCTGGGAAGGAGGGCTCTCTCTGGTGGAGAGCAGGGCTGTGCCAAAACCAAACTTTGCCTTCTCTACAAATTTTTTTCGTGTCCCTGGTTGTCACAGTCACTTGCTGGCAGCACCCCCGACCCCCAGTGGTTCAGCTGCGCAGTAGTGCTAATGAGTCCCTAAATGCTTCCCAGCTTAGTGGAGCTACCGTATTTGACTAAGTTAAGACACCAGCAACTGCTGCTGCCTGGGCCACACACACTCCAGCAAAACTGCCTTATTTGGGAAAGTCTTTTTCATCCTCTTTGGGCAGAAAGACTACAATCTTACATTTAAGAAAAACAAAATGCTTTGACCTGCATCAGAGGGAGCACTTGAAAATACTGAAACACAGAGAAGTGCCAAAAAGATCAAGTATATTTCTAAATACTTTCTCAGGTGGAAGGGGCCGGGGGTGAGGGGTGGAGGGAAATGCTTCATCAGAGAGTTAAAAGAACATTCCCGGATTCCTTTTTCTTTAATTCCAGAGGCTGTTCTAGTTAGCAATAAGCTTTAAATCTCAGTTATGTGAAACTTAGCACACTGTTTACTGATGTTAAGAAAAAATACATTTGGAAATTGTTTATTTATGCTGCCAAAGCCAGGAGGCACCTGAATGGCAGGAGACTAGACTTTTTCAGATACGGTTTAGCATTGCTTCTCACACCCTGAGTAGAGGTTATATTTGAAAAGCCCAAGGAGATATTTGCAGGATGGGCCAATGAGGTCAGCATGTGTTGATTCATCATTCCTGGAAACTGCCCAGGAGCAGTTTGGTAGAAAGATAAAAAGAGGAGACTTAAGTCAAGTCTCAACCCTGCCACTAATTTGCTGGGCAAACTTGAGCAAATTAATTAACCTCTCTGAGTAGACCTCAGTTTGCTCTTTCTGAAGAGAGGCTGGACTAAATGACTTCCACTGGACTTTCCAGAACTGACTTTCTATTTTATGGTTTCCATGATTGTGGAGAGGACTTGTCTAGGCTAAAATAGGCTATAAAAACCATGGGTTTCCAATACTCTCTAGACCTACCCCTCATTTCCTAAGTTCCCCTTTGATATCTTCATCCTCTCAGGCCCTCTGGAGCTCAGGGCCTTGGTGTCGCTTCCAGGCTTCCTGGAGGGACCTCCCAAAGGGCTCATTGGTATGCAAAGCACAATAAACTAGATATCATCCCCAGCACTTATCAGATCTTATCTGTCCCATGTTCCATTCCCCCAGAGTCTGCTTTCAACCACCTGGTTCTGGGTGATGGTGGATTAAATCAGATAAAATAAACCTCATTGATATTTGCTAACATGTAACACCCTCTCATAAAAATACCTTAAAAAATAATCAGAATATACATCTCTCCCCTCGGTCCTAATAGCTGCATTATTTACTTATGTGGAAGGAGAGCGTTGATGGAGGGATCCCCTGTGCCCCTCAATTTCATAAAGGTTGGATTGCCTTTTCTGATCAGTGACACTTGGGGAAGTTGTCTTATCTTGGCAGGAATACTGCAAACTCAAGATGGAGATTTTGTTTTTCTCTACATTAATCTGCAGCTAATGCCAGTGAACATTATCCTTGTTTAATTACATTCACTAACCAACTGACACAACTTCCCCTGGGAAGAAGCTTATCCGACTCTGACTCATGCTTTTACAGCATGTTGGATTTGAGGAAATGGATAATATACGCCCTGCTGGCTTTGGAATTTTAAACAGAAACCCACATGCCGCCAAGTCTCCGGCTTACTCCCAAATATGGGAGAATGTGTGCGCCAGCCGAGGTTGCAGGAGGCATGCTCAGTGTGACAAAAGGCAAACCCACGGTGTGTGCCTTGCACCAGGCCAGGCATGGAGGGCCCGAGCCAGCATCCACTTAAAGGAAAAGGAAAAGCCTCGGCAAAGGAGAGGGAGGCTGCCACACCTAAGAACAATCCCTTGTCTAGAGTTACCTTGAAAATGTCACGGCAGTGAATGTCTTATTAAAAGTAAAATGAATCCTGAACTTCAGGAACTAATGAGGAGCATCTTCAAGGGGCCAGCCTTTTAGGACTGACCTCCCAGACACAGCCTGTCAGAACAGGAGATGAATGACACCAGCCTTGTGCTGAGCTGGTCAGGTCACCCTGGACCCAGATCATGACAAGAAACCTCTGATGGCCCCAGGATTCTCTGAGAATCAGAGCTTTGGCCAGGATAGAGCTGATTGGGACAGATGCTCCTATGTCTGAGCTGAGGATGCAGGGGGCAGCATCCCAGAGCAGAAAGAGATGGCTGCCTCAGCTGGAAGCCAAAAAAAGAAGTCTCACAGTCCCCTTCAACTCCCTACCAAGTGCACAGCTGAGCCCCGCCCTCCTGGCCACACCCCTCTAAGTCTCCACCTGCTCTCTGCCCTCCTATAAACCCTCTTCCCCTCAGGGCTCTTCTTCTTCCTTACTCTCTCCTCCTCCTTCTTCTAAGTATTGTTTTTATTTTTAAAATATGTGTTGAAAAAAATCAAACCGTATAGAAATATAACAATAATACCTTCCATTTATGGAGTATTTTCTCTGCATAAGACACTATATTAAAGTACTTAATGTGCATCATTTCACTCAAAAGTCATAGTATTCCTGTAAGTAGGTTTGTTTTCATTCTCATTTGCAGAGAAGGTGAAGTAACTTGCCCAAAGTCACACAGCTAGTACACCGCAAGGCTGAGATTTGAACCGAAGTGTTTGCTTTCTAAAGGCCATGTGCTTAAGTATTACATATGCTGCCTTAAAAAGTACAAAGAAGAGAGAGATGGCAACCCCACATCACGACTCAAAGGTAACTCCTGCTATTGTCCTTCCAGACTTCTCTTTACATACATGTGCAGGGTGTTCATTTTAACTTGATTTTAGTAGAATAAAATCTGGGGTTGGTTAGGCTTCTAGGAAGAGGGAGCATGAGTCACCCACTGTAATTGATCCAGATTTCTCTTACCCTTAAAAAGCTCTAGCCTGTGGAACCTTGGCTGAGTCCCAAGCCCGCTACTGGTGTCTGAGAGGCTCAGATGTCTTCCTGGGAGTGTCATGCCAAGCACACAGTAGGCATTCAATTAATCCTCTCCAGTGGTACTGGAAGGGACAGATTCTTCTGGAAGCCTTGGCCTCTGCACCAGTGTAGGTATTTAAGAGCTGTGGGTTCCTTCCCTCTCCAGATGGCGCTGGTGCCGGTGTTAGAGCCAAATAAAGAACCAGCTTCCCCAGTGAGCCTAGCAGTGCTGACAGGTCATCACTCTGAAGAGCAAAATGACTTGGGACTGCCACCTGAAGCCCTTGCTGAATTTGTAATCCTCATCTTTCTTGTGGCTGCTGATAAAGAAGGAAGCTTTGGGGGCAGAGATAGTCACAGGTGAGGCTGACTGTATGTTGTGGGACTAGGGGAGCAGAGTGGGACCTGGGTTTAGTGGCACTTCTAGAACTCATAGTCACTCCTGTCATCTGATCCAGCCTGGCTTCAGGGGGCAGTGACATTTTCCTGTTTTGTCGCAAGACTTTAGCTTAGCAAGCAGAGCAAATGCTTGTCACCTCAGGGCAGGCCACGGCCAAAGCTCATCAGACACTCAGGAAACCTATCTCACCTTCCCACCTCCCACTCTCCAGTACCTCCCCTGCCACACACACAACCACACACATTCTCTTTAAAAAATTATAAAGTGGTGTATTTTATGTTGTGTAAATTTTACAGTTTTTAAAAGATACCAACCCAGATTAAATATTCTGTTTTCTCTCCTTATTCCCATGTCTACATATTCCTCAGGGTTTTTTTTTTCCCCAAGCACTGTAATACACATTCTTAAATTTGATCCCTTCAACTTGTAATATAATAAGAGTGGTTATCCTTAGTTCCCTAAACCAGGGATTACCAATTTTTTTTAACTTTTTGTGGAAGTATAACATGTATACAGAAATGTGCATAGATCATAAATATACAGCTCTATAAATTGTTTTAGCAAACACCACTATGTAACCAAAACCTAAATGATGAGACAGAACATCACCAGCATCCTAGAAATCTCATTTTGACCCTGTTCTAGTCACAAATCGCTCAAGGGCAATCCCTATTCATAGTTTAAAGACATAGATTCATTTTTCCTGTTTTTGAACTTGATGGAATGGAATTAGAAATATGTATTCTTTTGTGTCTGGTTTCTTCCACTTAATGTTACATTTGTGACAGTCACCTTTATTATTGTAAGTAGTTATAGGTTACTTATTCTCGTTGCTGGGTAGTGGAATAGTGTGAATTCACCATGGTTTACTTGCCTGTTGTTGGTGGACATTTGAATTGTTTCTGGTTTTTGGCTGTTACAAATAATGCCACTATGTTTATTCTTGCACATGTCTTTTGTGAACATAAGTATTTCTAGACATGTCATTGCTGATCATACAGTGTACACATGTTCAACTTTGGCAGATACTGCCAAACAGTTTTCCAGAGTGTTGTACCAATTTACATTCCCACCAGTAATGTCTGAGTGTTCCAGCTGTTTATACCCTCACCAACACCAAGTGTTGTCTGTCTTTTACTTGTTAGCCATTCTTCTGGGTGTGTAGCGATGTCATGTTGTGCTTTTCACTTGCATTTTCCTGATGGTTAGGGAATTGAATACCTTTTCATATATTTATTAGCCATTTGGATATTTTAGGGACTTCTAAAAGTTTTTTTTCTTGTAGAAATTATTGAAGTAATGCATGCTGATTAAAGACAGTTTGGCCAATACAAAAAGGAATTGTGGTAGATTTTTACTGTGTCCATGTAGCTAAATGGGAACTATGTTTTCCAGAATTTCTCTCTTTGTCGGGTTCTGGGCTAGGGCTGGCCACAAAACTTACAGGAGATTTGGAGAGCAGAAGGAAAGCATCCACATTTACGCTCAGAAAGGCTGCGTGGAATCAGGCGCTGTGTTTTGGCTCAGATCTGCTGGCTCATCTGGTTGGCCCTGGGCCAGCACTTAGGTCCACAGCTCGTTCAGTTCCCACCAGATCTCATCCTTCAGCTTTTTCATCTCCTAGGCCAGATGTGTGTTTAGCTCCATGACAAAGGACCCAGTAAGAGACCAACACAGCTTCCAGTGCACCTTATGGGCACCACGTTTTTCTTGCAAGTTCCAATTTGCCTTTGCTCTCTCGCACTTTGCAACTCGCTGTTCTTCCTAACCACGTGCCCTCCTGACTTCAGGCCCAGCCCCTGAAGCACATGCAACAGTCACACACAAGCTGTTGAGCCAGCTCCCACAAGTGCAAAATGTCAAATCCTTACAGTAAACTTCTCATTCTCTGTCATGCTAAGCAGTCCTATGTCTCTGATGAAACACTGACTGATACAGGCATTAAGAAGAAAACCAAATCCACCTGTAATCCCACAGGAGCGAGGACCTCTGCCAACATCTCAGGGTATATTTTTCCTGCCTGGAATATTTTAATTGACGAGAAAAAGCCCAGGAGAGGTGACGGCTCGCTCAGGATCTGGCTAGCTGGTGGCAGAGGCGGGCCTTCAGAAAGCAGTTCTTATCCCTGCTAATCTGGTGTTGCTTCCACTGCGTCTCAGAATTCCTGAGTGACACCTGACTCCTCCAGCCTTCCTGGGGGCCTTGGAGCTCTGAGCACAAACTCTGGGCCTGTGAGAGCAGCTTGTGAACACACTCTCCTGGGCTTGGCAGCCACCTGCTTTCAGTTTCCCCATTTTGTTCTGACCAAACAGCAGGAGTTCCACCTTCCAGTTCCTCTTAAGAAAAAAAACACCGTCTTTTAGAAACGAGACCTGCTGTGTCATCTACATCCAGAGAACTGACCGAGAAGTGATGGCCACCAGGGGGCCAGAGAGAGCCCGAAGGCCTTCCCCTCCCCAAACACAGCTCCCCAGATGTCAGTTAGAGACATAGTCCTTTGATTTAAGCATTACTATCTCAAGAGTTCTTTCTCTTATTTAAGAATGATTCAATCTTTACTGTCTTTTTAAAAACTTTTTCCTATTTTTTAAATTGAAGTGTCGTTGATTTACAATGTTGTATTAGTTTCTGGTGTACAGCATATACACATACTCTTTTCCATTAGAGGCTACTACAAGCCATTGAATATAGTTCCCTGTGCTTATATAGTAGGACCTTGTTGTTTATCTATTTCTGTACATAGAAGTTTGTGTCTGCCAATCCTAAACTCCCAATTTATCCCTCCCTCCCTCCTTAACCCCCTTGGTAACCATAAGTTTGTTTTCTATGCCTGAGTCTCAAGAGTTCTCTTTTAAAATATAAGTACTCCCGAGAGAGGTAACATGTGAAATCTTTAATTCTTCAGAATGAGCGATCCACCAGATGCATTGACAAGTGAACTGGTATCATAAAAGCTCTGGTCTAGAATAGGCTGGCCAGGGGGCAGCCAGGGGAAGAGAAGCCAAAGACAAACTTTGCCTCCTTTGCAACTTGTCCAGGAGCCTCCTGGACTCTGAGTTTTACAAGAATAAAAGTCAACAGGGCTTTTCTGCTCACACCTGAGGTTTGGGCCTATAAGCTCTGCTCTTCACCTGGAGGGTGGACCCAGCAGGAGGACAGATTTGCTTCCCTGAGAAGAACAGAACTGGAGAGAAGCCACTGGAACTGGAGAGCAATTTAGGAACTAGTGATGATGAGAAGAAACTGATAACATGCTCCCTCCCAGCATGTCAAGTCTGCCTGGCTGGTTTTCTTTCTTTCTTCCTTTCTTCCTTCCTTTCTTCCTTTCTTCCTTCCTTCCTTTCTTTCTTTCTTTCTTTCTTTCTTCTTCTTCCTTTCTTTCTTTCTTCTTTCTTCTTTCC